>NC_069499.1:358462307-358772307 GCF_027579735.1 Bombina bombina
ATTCAGATTTTGCCATTTTAGCGAGTAGAGCGTTATGGCTTAAGTCCTGGTCAGCTGATGTGTCATCTAAATCTAAGCTTTTGTCCATCCCTTTCAAAGGTAAGACCTTATTCTGGCCTGCACTGAAAGAGATCATTTCAGACATTACTGGACGGAAGGGTCATACCCTCCCTCAGGATAAGTCAAATAAGACAAGGACCAAACAAAATAATTTTCGTTCCTTTCGAAACTTCAAGAGTGGTCCCACTTTCTCTTCCTCTGCTGCAAAGCAAGAGGGGAACTTTCCTCAATCCAAGCCAACCTGGAGACCTAATCAGGCTTGGAACAAGGGTAAACGGGCCAAAAAGCCTGCTGCTGCCACTAAGTCAGCATGAAGGGGTAGCCCCCGATCCGGGACCAGATCTAGTAGGGGGCAGACTCTCTCTTTGCTCAGGCCTGGGCAAGAGACGTTCAGGATTCCTGGGCAGTAGAAATTGTAACCCAGGGATACCTTCTAGATTTCAAGGACTCCCCTCTAAGGGGGAGGTTCCATCTTTCTCAATTGTCTGTAAACCCGACAAAAAGAGAGGCATTCTTACGCTGTGTAGAAGACATTTTTACCATGGGAGTGATCTGTCCAGTTCCAAAAGCAGAACAAGGGCAGGGGTTCTACTCCAATCTGTTTATAGTTCCCAAAAAGGAGGGAACATTCAGACCAATTCTGGATCTCAAGATCCTAAACCAGTTCCTAAGAGTCCCATCTTTCAAGATGGAGACTATTCGGACTATCTTACCATTGATCCAGGAGGGTTAATATATGACCACCGTGGATTTAAAGGATGCGTATCTACACATTCCTATCCACAAAGATCATCACCAGTTCCTCAGGTTTCCTTTCTGGACAAGCATTATCAGTTTGTGGCTCTTCTCTTCGGGTTGGCCACGGCACCACAAATCTTCACGAAGGTGCTAGGGTCCCTTCTGGCGGTTCTAAGGCCACGGGGAATAGCAGTGGCGCCTTATCTAGACGACATTCTGATTCAAGCGTCGACTTTCCAACTAGCCAAGTCTCACACAGACTTAGTGTTGGCCTTTCTAAGATCTCACGGGTGGAAGGTGAGCGTAAAAAAAAAGTTCTCTTTTCCCCCCTCACAAGAGTTTCATTTCTTTGGACTCTGATAGACTCAGTGGACATGAAAATATTTCTGACGGAGGTCAGGAAATCAAAGATTTTGTCCACCTGCCGAGCTCTTCACTCCATTCCTCGGCCGTCAGTGGCTCAGTGTATGGAGGCAATCGGTCTAATAGTAGCGGCAATGGACATAGTTCCGTTTGCTCGCTTGCTTCTCAGACCACCGCAACTATGCATGCTCAATCAGTGGAATGGGGATTATGTGGATTTATCTCCTCGGATAAATCTGGATCAAGAGACCAGAGACTCTCTTCTTTGGTGGTTGTCACAGGATCATCTGTCCCAGGGAATGTGTTTCCGCAGGCCAGAATGGGTTATAGTGACGACAGATGCCAGCCTTCTGGGCTGGGGTGCAGTCTGGAATTCCCTAAAGGCTCAGGGTTTGTGGACTCGGGAGGAGGCTCTCCTACCGATAAATATTCTGGAATTAAGAGTGATATTCAATGCTCTCCAGGCATGGCCTCAGCTGGCTTCGGCCAGATTCATCAGGTTTCAGTCGGACAACATCACGACTGTGGCTTATATCAATCATCAGGGCGGAACAAGGAGTTCCTTAGCGATGATAGAGGTCTCAAGGATAATCCGATGGGCAGAGGTTCACTCTTGCCATCTGTCAGCGATCTATATCCCAGGTGTAGAGACCTGGGAGGCAGACTTTCTAAGTCGTCAGACTTTTCATCCGGGGGAGTGGGAACTCCATCCGGAGGTGTTTGCTCAACTGGTTCGGCTATGGGACACACCAGATTTGGATCTGATGGCGTCTCGTCAGAACGCCAAACTTCCTCGTTACGGCTCCAGGTCAAGGGATCCTCAGGCTGTACTGATAGATGCTCTAGCAGTACCCTGGCCGTTCAACCTGGCTTATGTGTTTCCACCTTTCCCTCTCCTTCCACGTCTGATTGCCAGAATCAAACAGGAGAGAGCATCAGTGATTTTGATAGTGCTTGCGTGGCCACGCAGGACTTGGTATGCAGACCTGGTGGACATGTCATCTCTTCCACCATGGTCTTTGCCGCTGAGACAGGGCCTTCTGATTCAAGGTCCATTCAAGCATCCAAATCTTTATTTCTCTGCAACTGACTGCTTGGAGATTGAACGCTTGATTCTATCATAGCGGGGTTTCTCTGAGTCAGTCATAAATACCTTGATTCAGGCTTGAAAGCCTGTTACCAGGAAAATCTATCATAAGATATGGCGTAAATATCTTTTTTGGTGTGAATCCCAGGGCTTCTCCTGGAGTAAAATCAGGATTCCTAGGATTTTGTCTTTTCTCCAAGAGGGATTGGAGAAAGGATTGTCGGCTAGTTCTCTAAAAGGACAGATATCTGCTCTATTTTGTTGCACAAGCGTCTGGCAGATGTTCCAGACGTTCAGGCTTTAGCTAGAATTAAGCCTGTGTTTAAATCTGTTGCTCCACCATGGAGTCTAAATTTAGTTCTTAGAGTTCTTTAGGGGGTTCCGTTTGAACCCATGCATTCCATAGATATTAAGAATTTATCTTGGAAAGTTTTGTTCCTAGTTGCTATCTCTTCAGCTCGAAGAGTTTCTGAACTATCTGCATTACAATGTGACTCGCCTTATCTTGTGTTCCATGCTGTTAAGGTGCTTTTACGTACCAAGCCTGGGTTCCTACCTAAGGTTGTTACTAACAGGAATATCAATCAAGAAATTGTTGTTCCTTCTCTGTGTCCTAATCCTTCTTGTAAGAAGGAACGTCTGTTGCACAACTTGGACATGTTTCGTGCTTTGAAATCTTATTTGCAGGCAACCAAAGATTTTCGTCAAACATCTTCTTTGTTTGTTGTCTATTCTGGAAAGCGTAGGGGTCAAAAGGCTACTTCTCTTTCCTTTTGGCTGAAAAGCATCATCCGTTCGGCTTATGAGACTGCTGGACAGCAGCCTCCTGAAAGGATTACAGCTCATTCTACTAGAGCGGTAGCTTCCACATGGGCTTTTTAAAATGATGCTTCTGTTGAACAGATTTGTAAGGCTGCAACTTGCTCTTCGCTTCATACCTTTTCCAAATTTTCCAAATTTGATACTTTTGCTTCTTCAGGGGCTATTTTTGGGAGAAAGGTTTTGCAAGCAGTGGTGCCTTCCGTTTAGGTTTCTGTCTTGTCCCTCCCTTCATCCGTGTCCTAAAGCTTTGGTATTGGTATCCCACAAGTAAGGATGAATCCGTGGACTCGGTACATCATGCAAAAGATACCGAGTCCACGGCCCGCCCTGTCTATTCAAGACAGATGGTATTTTTTATTAAAAACTTCACTCACCTCTGCACCTTATAGTTTCTTCTTTTTCTTCCTTGGCCTTCGGTCGAATGACTGGGGGTTGGAGTTAAGGGGGGAGCTATATAGACAGCTCTGCTGTGGTGCTCTCTTTGCCACTTCCTGTTAGGAAGGATAATATCCCACAAGTAAGGATGAATCCGTGGACTCGGTACATTGCAAAAGAAAGAAATTTATCAGGTAAGCATAAATTTTGTTATATATATATATATATATATATATGTGTGTGTGTGTATATATATGTGTGTGTGTATATATATATATGTATTTATATATGTGTGTGTGTGTATATATATGTGTGTGTGTATATATATATGTATTTATATATGTATATGTGTATATATATATATATATGGGTATATATGTGTGTGTGTGTGTATATATATATATATATATATATATATATATATATATATATATATATATATATATATATATATATATATGTGTGTATATATAATATATATATATATATACACCACTATGATTATTGCATAGCAAATTGGCACATCTAGGCAAGTATCCACCTGCTTTCCAACAGAAGGGGGTAAGATATGCAAATTAGATATACAATATCTCAACGTTGCTACCATTCTGTGTCTGACCACAGAATACCCTTATTTGGTAAATGCAGCAAAACCACTTCAGGAAAGCCGTTAAAAAATCACTTTCCCCTCAGTCTGAGGAAGGAAAAAGTATGTCACAGAAACGTCACATTAAAATGTTGTATTTCACTTAGAAGTCTGCAAAATGCTGTCCCTTATATTTGTATGTATATATGCATGTCTGTCATTTGTTTTACAAACTGTGATTTTTAAAGGGATTTAAACCCCAATTTTATTCTTTCGTGATTCAAACAGAGCATGTGATTTTCTTCTTAAACAGGGAGAGTCAACAGCTGCATTCATTACTTTTGGGAAATACAGAAGGAGGAGGCAGACACCCCAGCCAAATGCTTAAATACCTCCCCCACTTCCCTCATCACCCAGTCATTCTTTGCCTTCCGTCACAGGAGCTTGGCAGATAAGTGTCGGAAGATTCGGTTTAGTCTCTTATGGAGGGTAGTACTCTTCGGAATGGGACTGGAGTTTTAAGTTGTCCTGTCAGCCTCTCAGTGAGAACATGGATAAGAGTTGGAGTCCGGAGATGCAGGGAGAGTCTTTCTGCAAAACCATCCTGACTCATATCAACAGCTCCTTAAGCAATCATTGTTGACGAGTTTTGCTGCCTGCTTTCTTCACTCAAGTCCATGTCAGAAGTGGTGCTACTATCTGTCGCACTTGAAGGGCAGTGTTCCTGTTCCACGGCGTAGATTCCGGTAAGGTAGTTTCGTTTTACTGAAAATGTAATGTAAATGAAGTCAGGGTCTCAGTGGGACTCCTTTTATCTTTATGGAATCAAGGGTTAATATCTCCTGAGGGTGTTATTGAAGGGGGGGACTTTTATCATGTTTGTTATGTGATTGTCTGCTAATGTGTAGTGATGATTGGGCTCGTGGCTATTTGGGAACATACCAGCCTTTTTGTTAGGCTGCGCGGTCCTTGTGGACTGGTGCGCTTTTCTCCATTTCCATATTCCTGACCATGTGGTGACGAATAGAGTGTTTCGCTAGTTTTCTAGGTCACAGGAGGTGGTGAGTGCCCCAGGCATTGGGTGTGTAAGGTACTTTTTATTTTTTATCCATAATTTCAATCTCCGAGTTATAGTGGATTCAGATTTTTTGGAGACAGATGTCTCGGATTCAGATTCTACTTCTTGCAAAGACCATGAAATGGCCCGGGTGATCCATGCCCATCAGTTATGTTCCGAATTGCCGCTTTAGAGTACTCTTTTCTCCTGATTCGGGAGCCATCCGTCCCTGAGTATCCCATATCCCATGAGGCTTGCGCTCTTGAACCTTCTACGCAAGCAGGTGTCCCAAATGCTGTTACCCCTCCCCGGAAGGCGGCTTGTTTCCTCCAGAGGTTACGGCACGGTTCCGCATGGGTATATCTATGGCGTTGGTGCATTTTACAGCTTCAAGGAAGTTACTGTCCGTGTTCTGTTAACCAGGGCTTGTTAGGCGTGGGATCGTCTGGATCAGATCATCTCTCTGGGGAAGCGGTTTCCTCTGTGGCTTCAGGAGTCCAACCCTCTGGGCCAGGGTCATCGGCTGCCCTGGCAGATGTAAGCCTTGCCTTTCGCTTTAGACTGGCGTGCCTTCGTGTCCTGCTGAGGCATGTTTTGTCAGTGCTGAAGGATCCCAGTCATAATGGGTCGATGGATCCTCGGTCTTACATTCCACGGCAAGCAGGGTTAGACGAATGGGTATGAAGTCAATCTCCTTGTCATCTCCATTTTTTCTTTATTGAGTATCTTATTCCAGTTCTGAGCTTTGGAACAATTGGGATTCTGACCGACTGGTCCTGTTTGTGAGTCCATTTTTCTTGGGCGTTCACCTGCGGGTGCTGCCCTCATTTACTTTGATCTGGTTAGGATGTATTTCATTTTGGAAAGCTCATGTCTGTTATAGTTTTCTTTTTGAAAACTTCTCTTCTCTGGGATTTGATACTAGGGGATTTTGTGGTCGCTTTGGAACTTCCGCAGAATTTTACAGTTTCTTCAGGATGGTTTGGATTAGGGTTTGTCTGCAAGTTCCTTGAAGGGACAAATCTCTGCTCTTTCTGTTTTATTTCACAGAAAGATTGCTATACTTCCTGATATTCACTGTTTGTGCTTTAGATCGTATTAAGCCTGTCATTAAATCAATTTCTCCTCATTGAGTCTTAATTTGGTTCTGAAGGCTTTACAGGCTCCTCCATTTGAGCCTATGCATTCTTTGGACATTAAACTACTTTATTGGAAAGTGTTGTTCCTTTTGGCTATCTGCTCTTTCTTGTGAGTCTCCTTTTCTGATTTTTCATCAGGATAAGGCAGGTTTTGCGGACTTCTTTTCAATTTTTACCTAAGGTTGTGAATTCTAACAACATTAATAGAGAAATTGTTGTCCCATCCTTGTGTCCTAATCCTAAGAATTATTTGGAAAGATCCTTACATTCTTTGGATGTGGTAAGAGCTTTGAAATATTATGTGGAAACTACTAAAGATTTCAGGAAGACTTCCAGTCTATTTGTTTTATTTTCTGGTCCTAGGAAAGGTCAGAAGGCTTCTGCTATTTCCTTGGCTTCTTGGTTGAAACTTTTGATTCATCAAGCTTATTTGGAGTCGGGTCAGGCCCCGCCTCAGAGAATTACAGCTCATTCTACTAGATCAGTCTCCACTTCGTGGGCCTTTAAGAATGAAGCTTCAGTTGATCAGATTTGCAAAGCGGCAAATTGGTCCTCTTTGCATACATTTACTAAATTCTACCGTTTTGATGTATTTGCTTCTTCAGGAGCAGTTTTTGGTAGAAAAGTTCTTCATGGAGCTGTTTCAGTTTGATTCTTCTGCTTTGGATTTAAGTTTTTTTCTTTAATTTATGAGAATAAACTTATTTTTTTGGGTTGTGGATTAATTTTTTCAGCGGAAAATGGCTGTTAATTTTATCCCTCCCCCTCTAGTGACTTTTGCGTGGAGTTCCACATCTTGGGTATTGCTATCCCACACGTCACTAGCTCATGGACTCTTGCCAATTACATGAAAGAAAACATAATTTATGTAAGAACCTACCTGATGATAAATTCATTTCTTTCATATTGGCAAGAGTCCATGAGGCCCACCCTTTTTATGGTGGTTATGATTCTTTGTATAAAGCACAATTTCCAAATTTCTTTTGTTGATGTAGAACTCTTTTCTTTATCACCCCACTGCTTGACTATTCGTTAAACTGAATTGTGGGTGTGGTGAGGGGTGTATTTATAGGCATTTTGAGGTTTGGGAAACTTTGCTCCTCCTGGTAGGATTGTATATCCCATACGTCACTAGCTCATGGACTCTTGGCAATATGAAAGAAATCAATTTATCAGGTAAGTTCTTACATAAATTATGTTTTCCGTTATAAACAATATCGAAAGTCTGTCGTGTAGCATAAAACTCGGTTTGAGTTCGAGCAGTGATTAGTAAAAATTGGCACCTCTGTATACCCTAAATTTGTCTTTCCTACCTGTCTGTTTTCCTTTCTTTGCTTGGCTTTATGTTGAATTGAGGAGAGGTGGGAGGGGTTAAAGCTCTTGTGTGTGTTCTTGGACTCCTCCTAGTGGTGGCAATTTAATAACACACATGTTAATGATTCCCTATTCAGGTAAGCATACATTTGTTTTCCATCTAAAGGGGAGGAGAGTCCACGTCTTCATTCATTACTATTGGGAATTAAGAACCTGGCCACCAGGCGGAGGCAAAGACACCCCAGCCAAAGGCTTAAATACCTCCCCCACTTCCCTCATCCCCCAGTCATTCTTTGCCTTTCGTCACAGCTGGATGGCAGAGGAGTGCCAGAGTTTCTGAGTAGTCTATTATGGAGAGTAGTACTCTTCGCAGTGGGACTGGAGTTTTAAGTAGTCCTGTCAGCTTCTCAATGAGATCCTGGGTGAAAGTTAGTCCGGACATGCAGGGAGAGTCTTTCTGCAAAACCATCCTGACTCATATTAACAGCTCCATAAGCAATCTGCGTTGGCGAGTTTTGCTGCCTGCTTTCTTCACTCAAGTCCATGTCAGGAGCGAGGTAACTAACCTGTCACACTTGAAGGGCCGTGTTCCTGTTCCACGGCGTAGATTCTGGAAAGATTGTTTCATTTTTATTAATAATGATAACATAGAAGACAAGGTCACAGTGTGGCACCTTTTTATCTTTACAGAACCAAGGGTTAATATTCCGGGAAGGGGAATTATTGAACAGGGGGGTTATACATGATATTGTTTGTTGTGTCATTGCTGTGTGCGAGATGAGGCTCTGGCAATGTGTGGAACTTTCCGGTTACTTGCGGAAACTTCCGCGTCCATTTTTTGGCGCGTTTTTTCCCTAGTGCAGGGGCATTCCTGCCAGGCATTCCATGTGACTGGGTGTGGCTATCTATTCTTCCTGTTGATCTGTGTCACAGGAGACGTAGCAGTTTCTTTAGTCCGGGTCCTAGGAGGTGGTGAGTGCCCCGGCCATTGGTGGTATAAAGGTGCCTTTTTTAATAAATAAAGTTAGTCAAACCAAGCGCGCAAGCGATGGAGGACTGACGCGTTGTAAGGTTCTCCTTCCTTAATATAGTCTCATTCCTGTGTTTATTGTGAGGAGGTTATGGTAGATCAGCCTGCTTAACTATGTTTCACATGCCTTGATAAGGTTACAACATCTAAATGTAAACAGATGTCTAGTACTACTGAGCCGTCCACCTCTGAGGGGTCTTTGTCCCTGGAGGTGCGCTTCCTACATTCCTCTCCGATTGCACATGCAGTGTCCCGGGGTCCAACCGTTACTCCTTTGGGAGAGATTCATTGGCCGTCGGACTTTGCAGACCAACTGGAATCGCGGTTTCACAACTGATCCATGCCTTACCATGTTCTGCTAAGCGCAAGCGTAGGCTTTATCATAGCGGCCCAGGGTTTGTTCTCGCCGATGGGAGATCCAGAGGCTCTATGCGATGATGAGGCCCACTCCGACTCTTTGGAGGAGAGGCCCCTTCTGGGTCGGAATCTGTCATCTAAACCTCTGGCAGCGGAGGAGCCTGGTTATAGGTGTAGGATGAAGAATTTGCGCTTTCTGCTACGGCAGGAGCTTGCTACTTTGTAGGTTCCCGGCACCTAAGGTAATCTACCTCAGTCTTTCCCGGTTCCCGTTAAGATGGCTAATATTATTAAGAATGAATGGGAGCGATTAGGTTCTTCCTTTTTCCCCTCTTCTTCCTTTAAAAAAACTTTTTCCCGTTCCAGACTCTCAGCTTGAGCTGTGGGGGACCATCCCTAAGGTGGATGAGGCTATCGCTATGCTCGCAAAGCGGACAACTATTCCCCTCGAGGATAGTTCGTCCTTTAAAGAGCCTATGGATAAAAATCTGGAAAACATGTTGAGAAAGATATTTTAGCACACAGAGTTTGTTTTTCAGCCAGCAGCGGCCTTTGCGGTGGTCGCTGGAGCTGCAACATTTTGTGAATCCCTGTGTGAAATGGTCTAGAGGGAGACATCCATCGACGAGATACAGGAGAAGATTAAGGAGCGGAAGATCACCAATTCTTTCATCTGTGATGCCAATATACAAATTATTCGCCTGAATGCTAAGGTGTCTGGTTTTTCTGTTTTAGCGCGCAGGGCTCTGTGGCTAAAGTCTTGGTCTGCGGACATGACCTCTAAGGCGAGGCTGTTCTTGCCTTTTCAAGGAAGGATCCTGTTCAGTCCAGGATTGGATTTGATTATATCCGCGGTTACGGGAGGCAAGGGAGCTTTCCTACTGCAGGAAAAGAAGGCTTAGCCTAAAGGATCTACTTTTCGTCCATTTCGTGCGGACAAGGCCCAGCACCAGCAACCCGCCGCAAAAGCAGACCAGTCCAAGGGATCTTTGAAGCAGGCTCATTCTTGGAACAAGGGCAGATTCCTCCTGTCAAACCTGTCTTCAAGACCAGAGAAGAGAGAGGCCTTTCTAGAGTGTGTGAGAGATCTCGCCTCTCTCTGGGTTATCATACCAGTACCCCTAGCAGAAGGGTATCTAGGGTACTATTCCATCCTTTTTGTGGTTCCAAAGAAGGAGGGCACGTTCCGCCCGATTCTGGACCTAAAGTGTTTAAACAAGTTTCTGAGTGTTCCATTGTTCAAAATGGAAACGATCAGATCTATTCTGCCCCTAGTTCAAGAGGGACAGTTCATGACTATAGACTTGAAGGACGCTTACCTTCATGTGCCAATCCACAGGGACTACTTCAGGTTCCTAGGATTTGCATTTCTGGACCAACACTTCCAGTTTGTGGCCCTTCCTTTTGGTCTGGTGATGGCCGCGAGAGGCTTCACATAGGTTCTGGGGGAGCTGCTTGCAGTGGCTAGATCCAGGGGGATTGCGGTGGTGCCTTACCTGGACGACATTCTGGTTCAGGCACTGTCGCTCAGCCTTACAGAGGATCATTCGAGGGCTCTTCTTCTTCTGCTCCGATCTTGCGGTTGGAAGATCAACTCAGGAAAGAGTTCCCTGGTTTCCAGCGACAGGGTGGAGTTCCTGGGCACGATAATAGACTCTATGTCCATGAAGATGTTTCTCACAGATCAGCGGTGGAGGAAGCTTGCGTCCACTTGTCTTGCCCTTCAGTCCTCCTCAAGCCCATCGGTGGCTCAATGTATGGAGGTGATAAGTCTCGTGGTGTCAAGCATAGATGTCATCCCATTTGCTAGGTTCCACCTCAGACCTCTTCAGTTATGCATGTCGAGACAGTGGAAAGGCTATGATTCAGATCTATCACAGCTGATATCCCTGAATGCTCAGACTCAAAGCTCCCTCTCTTGGTGGATTTGTCAGGAGCAACTGTCCATGGGGACATCCTTCTTGAGACCATCCTGGGAGATTGTGAGCACGGACACCAGTCTGCATAGTCTTGGCTAAGAGAGGCTTTTCTGAAAGTGTGATTGATACTCTAATTCAGAAGCCAGTCACTCGTCGCATCTACCATAAGGTGTGGAGGACTTGTCCTGGTGTGAGAAGCATGGATATCCTTGGCATAAGGTGAAGGTATCCAGGATTCTGTCCTTTCTCAAGGATGGCTTGGAGAAGGGTCTTGCCGCTAGTTCCTTTAAAGGGACAGATTTTGGCATAATCAGTCTTGTTGCATAGGAGACTCGCTGAGTCCCTGACATACAATCTTTTGTTCAGGCTCTGTCCAGAATCGGACATGTCTTTAGGCAGTCAGCTCTGCCTTGGAGCTTAAACTTAGTCCTTAAGGTTTTGCAGAGGGTTCTGTTTGAACCTATGCATTCCATAAACATTAAGGTTCTGTCCTGGAAGGTTCTCTTCCTGTTGGCTATTGCATCCGCACGCAGAGTATCTGAGCTAGTTGCCTTGCAATGTGACTCTCCTTATCTGGTGTTTCATGCAGATAAGGCGGTACTGCGCACTGGGTTGGGGTTTCTCCCCAAGGTGGTGTCTTACTGTAACATCAGTCAGGAAATAATTGTTCCTTCTTTGTGTTCTAACCCCCTTCTTCAAAGGAGAAGTTACTTCATAACCTGGATGTGGTTCGTGCCTTGAAGTTTTATCTTCAGGCTACCAAGGATTTCAGACAGTCTAACTCTCTTTTTGTGGTGTATTCTGGGAATCGCAAGGGGCAAAGGGCCTCTGCTGCTTCTTTGTCTTTTTGGTTGAGGAGCTTGATTCGCTTGGCTTATGAGACAGCGGGACATAAGCCTCCTCAGAGGATCACGGCTCATTGAATTAGAGCTGTGGCTTCATCTTGGGCCTTCAAGAATGAGGCCTCTATGGAGCATATTTGTTAGGCGGCTACCTGGTCCTCCTTACACACTTTTACAAAGTGTTTTGACGTTTTTGCTTCTGCGGAAGCTGTTTTTGGGAGAGAGGTTTTGCAGGCTGTGGTGCCCTCAGATTAGGGTCCACCTTTTACCCTCCTAGTTTCATTCAGTGTCCTCTAGAGCTTGTGTATATGTTCTCAATAGTAATGAATGAACCCGTGGACTCTCCTCCCCTTTAGATGTAAAACATAAATTATGCTTACCTGATAATTTCATTTCCATCGAGGGGAGGAGAGTCCACGGCTCCTGCCCGTATCTCTGTTGGGCGGCCCTAAATTTATTCATCTTCTGACACCATTTTTACCCTGATATTTCTCCTAGATTTCCTGGTTACCTCGGCAGAATGACTGGGGGATGAGGGAAGTGGGGGAGGTATTTATGCCTTTGACTGGGGTGTCTTTGCCTCCTCCTGGTGGCCAGGTTCTTAATTCCCAATAGTAATGAATGAAGCCGTGGACTCTCCTCCCCTCGATGGAAATGAAATTATCAGGTAAGCATAATTTATGTTTTTGTTGCATTAAAACAGCAGCTGTGACACAGCCCATTGTTAAAGTGACAGTCAAGTCCAAAAAAAAACTTTCAAATTACTTTTCATATTTGAATTATGAAACAACTTTCCAATTTACTTTTATCTTGTTCTCTTCGTATTCTTAGTTGGAAGCTAAACCTAGAAGGTGCATATGCTAATTTCTTAGACCTTGAAGGTCACCTCTAATCTGAATGCATTTTGACCACTAGAGGGCGTTAGTTCGTGTTCCATATAGATAACATTGAGCTCATGCACGTGAATTTACCGAGGAGTGAGCACTGATTGGCTAAAATGCAAGTCTATCAAAAGAATTGAAATAAGGGGGCAGCCTGCAGAGGCATAGATACAAGGTAATCACAGAGGTAAAAATTATATTAATATAACACTGTTGGTTGTGCAAAACTGGGGAATGGGTAATAAAGGGATTATCTATCTTTTAAAACAAATGTCCCTTTAACTATCTGAAATTTGTACACAATCTGAAGCCGTCTGAGAAGTGCTTAATATATGTATTTTAAATATTATGATGAAAGACAGCACCTCTGGTAATGTCCTGGGGCACAGGAAAGGATCAGCCAAATCCCAATGCAATATCCAAATAAATAATTTTCCAGCCTCCAGTAAAAAAGTTAAGACCTTTATTTTCTCTTTTATTTTATGGACCCTGCAAAGAGAAAATAAAGGTCTTGTAACTTTTTTACTGGAGGCTGGAAAATTATTTACTTAATACATGTATTGTCATGGTTTATCGAAACAATGAAAGCACATACAAATCGGCAACATTTTAATTCATACCTAAATGTAGGACTGGTCACCCATCTAAATTAATACATTTATATGAGGATTTCTGGGGATTGACAATGGTTAGATGCACTATTAAATTATATAATTGATCAGCAGTTCATTATTTTATAACTATTAAATAACCTGTTGCGTCAAGTTGACGCAACCTAACAAATATGCACGATTGAAGCTTTGGGAGAGCCACTGAGCAAAATAATGATCTGGTCCTTAATTTGTAAATTTTTCTTAATTGCCAATGTTTTATTTAGAGAAAAAAGTTTTGCAAACTAATGAATTATAATAATACATTTAAAAAAACTAACTTTTTTTTGTGTCTGCCATTAGGCTATGCAGGGCAAGTCTTGACACAGAAGATTGCTTAAAGGGACAGTAAACACCAAACATGTTGTTGTTTAAAAAAAAATAGATAATCCCTTTTATTACCCATTTCCCAGTTTTGCATAACCAACAGGGTTATATTAATACACTTTTTACCTCTGTGATTACCTTGTATCTAAGCATCTGCAGACTGCCCCCTTATTTCAGTTATTTTGACAGACTTGCGTTTTAGCCAATCAGTGCTGACTTCTAGGTAATTCCACATGCGTGAGCACAATGCTCTCTATATGTCACACATGAACTAACGCCTCCTAGCTGTGAAAAAACGTCAAATGCTTTCCGATAAGAAGCGTCCCTCAAGTGCTTAGTGATTGGCATATGAGCCTATCTAGGTTTAGCTTTCAACAAAGAATACCAAGTGAACAAAGCAAATTTGATGATAAAAGTAAATTAGAAAGTTTTTTTAAAATGACATGCCCTATCTGAATCATGAAAGTTTAAATTTGGTTAGACCGTCCCTTTAATATAAATATGGTTAAGGTGAAAAAAAAGGATAACTAATTAGTAATATCATAGTCTGTCAGTGCTGGATGCCTACCCAGAACCCAAACATAACAAGAAAAAAAAGCACCCCAAAGCACACTTGGAAAAATCCATTAATATACCACACTTACCTAAGAAGTGGTTTGCTAAATATAAAACTTAACTTTTTCAAAATTTCTAATAAAACATTACACATATAAAATCATTAAAAATTATAAAAATACACAAAAAAATGGTTAGTTCTTTCTCTACTACCAAATACACACTTAATGCACTGAAGACACATCAAAATTAGTCAGTTGAGAGACGAGCACAAAGTGGGTAATTATCCACAATAGTACACGTAATGCAAGTTCAAAAAGTCCCTATATCTCAACTTTTAGTGACTAGTAAATCCCAACTAAGGGAACAATAAGAGATGGCAACTGTATATACTCTTGTGTTACCTCATCACAATTATTTTAAAAAGTTGAGTATTGCTGTGCTAGTCTCTTTACCAACTACTTTAACTTTAATCCGTATCGCTACAAGTTGTATGTTTCACAGTGCAGCCCATCAGCTAGAGAAAATAAAGAACCACAAACGTTTGATGTGTGTTTCACATCTAGCTTTATCGAAGGCCTTAAAGTAGTTGAGGGACAAGAAGGCTAGGGTCTCTACAGGAAGGCAAAGGAATAGTTTTTCCACTGGGGTTGCTAGGAGACATCTGCTCTAGCAGGACTTCTGCTGTAAAAAAAATATATATCTGGTGACAGTAGAACTTAAGCAATCTGACACTGAAGAATGTATCTCAAAGGTAATGGGACTACACTGATAATTTGTGCTTATTTCCAACTAATACGAAGAGTCCACAGCTTCATTCATTACTTGTGGGAAATACAGAACCTGGCCACCAGGAGGAGGCAAAGACACCCTAGCCACAGGCTTAAATACCTCCCCCACTCCCCTCACCCCCCAGTCATTCTTTGCCTTTCATCACAGGAGGATGGCAGAGAAGTGTCGGAAGATTTCGGAGTAGTCTCTTATGAAGGGTAGTACTCTTCGGAATGGGGCTGGAGTTTTAAGTAGTCTTGTCAGCCTCTCAGTGAGAGCATTGATGAATGTTAGGGTCTGGAGATGCAGGGAGAGTCTTTCTGCGAAACCATCCAGACTCATATTAACAGCTCCTTAAGCAATCAGTGTTGACGGGTTTCACTGCCTGCTTTCTTCACTCAATTCCATGTCAGGAGCGATGCTACACACTGTCAAACTTGAGAGGCCATGTTCCTGTTCCATGACGTTGATTCTGGTAAGATAGTTTCATGTTTTATATCTGTAATGATAATGCAAGAAGGCATGGTCACAGTGTGACTCCTTTATCTGTATAGAATCAAGGGGTAATATCTCCGGAAGGTGATTATTGAACAGGGTGGATGTATACATGATTGCTTTGTGTTGTTTTTTTTAGATGTGGCTCTAGCAATGTGGAACAGTCAGGCTTTTCCTTCCTTGATTACTGCGCAGCCTGTTTTAGTTGGCGCACTTTTTCTTGGCTGCAGGGGCGGTCCTGCATGGTACTCCCGTGTGACAGGGTGTGGCCTCATTCCCTTCCTTTCCTGACCGTCGGTTGCAGGAGATGAAAATGAGTTCTCTGTGGGCCTGGGTCATAGGAGGTGGTGAGTGCCCTGGCCATTGGGAGTATAAAGGTGCCATTTAATCTTTTCTATAGTCTTTATTAAAGGCGCAAGCTATAGAGGACTCTGTTAGAGGGTACTACCTCTTTACCTAAATCTAATGCCTGTGTTTATTGTGTGGAGGCTTCGGTATACCCGCCTGCTCAACTATGTTCCACATGCCTCGATAAAATAGTGATATCTAGAAGAAGCTAGATGTTTAGTACCACTAAGCCGTCCACCTCTGAGGGGTCTCCGTCCCGTGAGGTGCGTTCCCTACATTTATCTCAGATTACACATGCAGCTCCCCAGTGCACTTCTAATCCTCCTGTGGGAGGGGCCACGTTGCTGCCAGATTTTGCTGAACAGTTACAAACTGCGGTATCTTCGGTCATTAGTGCTTTACCTCGCCAGGCCAAGTGAAAAGTTAAACATTGCTATCTTTTCCAGGGGTCATCTACTCCATTGGATGTATCTGAGACTAGATTATCTGCTGATGCTGAGATATCCGATGCTTCGGAGGACTCTCTCTCTGGGTCGAAATCTGCGGCCTCTAAACCTCTGGCTGAGGAGGAACCAGACTTTAGGTTTAGGATGGAGAACTTACGCCTTTTGTTAAGAGGTGTTAGCGACTCTAGAGGTTCCGGAACCGAAGTTACCGGAGGAACCTTCTTTTCCTAAGCTTGATAAAGTTTATGAGGACAGGGTAGTGCCCCAGACTTTCCCGGTTCCTGTAAAGATGGTGAATATTATTAAGAATGAGTGGGAGAGACATGACTCGTCTTTCTCCCCTTCTTTGTTTAAAAAATTGTTCCCGGTTCCAGATTCTTAGCTAGAATTGTGAGGATCTGTCCCTAAAGTGGATGGCGCTACCACCCCGCTCGCTAAACGCACCACTATCCCGCTTGAGGATAGTTTATCATTTAAGGAACCCATGGATAAGAAATTAGAGACCCTGTTAAGAAAAATGTTTCTGCACACAGGGTTTGTTTTTCAACCTGCAGCCGCAGTTGCAGGAGCCTCTACCTATTGGTGTGACTCTCTGTCAGAAATTATTGAGGGGGAGACTACCTTCGATGAGATACATGAAAGAATTAAGGCCCTGAGGGTAGCTAATTTGTTTATTTGTGAGGCTAATATGAAGATTATTCGCTTGAATGCCAAGACATCAGGCTCTTCTGTGCTGGCCCAGAGGGCCCTGTGGTTGAAGTCATGGTCTGCTGACATGACATCCGAATCTAGATTGCTTTCCAATCAGTTTAAAGGAAACATTCTTTTTGTTCCAGGCTTGGACTCGATTATATCCACAGTCACGGGGGGTAAGGGTGCCTTTCTACCGCACTATAAGAACAAACCTAAGGGTCCTAATTTTCATCCCTTTTATTCGGACAAGTCCAATGACAGCAACCTGCCGCGAAGACCGAGCAGTCAAAGGGATCTTGGAAACCCTCTCAGTCCTGGAATAAAGCCAAGCAGAGCAAGAAGCCCGCCGAGATAAAATCGACATGGAGTGGCCCCCCAAACTCTCTGGATCTTGTAAGGGGCAGACTCTCTCTTTTTTCGCTTAGGTTTGGTTGAGACGTGCAGGATCCTTGGGTTCTGGAAGTTGTTACCCAGGTTTACAGGGTAGGTTTCAAAACTCATCCTCCCAGGGGCAGATTCTTCTTGTCAAATCTGTCATCAAATCCAGAGAAACGGATTGCCTTTCTAGAGTTTGTGAGCGATCTCTCCTCTCTAGGAGTAATTGTACCGGTACCTCTAGCAGAAAGGGGTCTAGGGTACTATTCAAACCTTTTGTGGTACCAAAGAAGGAGGGCACATTTTACCTAATTCTAGACCTAAAGTGCTTAAACAAGTTTCTGTTGGTTCCATCGTTCAAAATGGAGACGATTAGGTCTATACTGACCCTAGTTTAAGAGGGTTAGTTTATGACTACGATAGACTTGAAGGACCCTTACCTTCATGTGCCAATACACAAGGATGACTTCAGGTTCTTAAGGTTTGCCTTTCTGGATCAGCACTTCCAGTTTCTAGCCCTTCCCTTCGGGCTGGCTACTGCTCCAAGAATCTTCACCAAGGTTCTGGGAGCTCTACTCGTGGTGGCAAGATCCAGAGGGATAGTATTGGCTCCTTATCTGGACGACATTCTGGTTCAGGCTTCATCCTGCCAGCTGGCAGAGGACCAGTCAAGCGCTCTACTCCTTCTTCTGCAATCTCATGAATGGATGGTAAACTCAGAAAAGAGTTCTCTGTTTCCCAGTACCAGAGTGGAGTTCCTTGGCACGATAATAGACTCCATTGCCATGAAGATATCCCTAACAGACAAGAGATGTTGCAAGATTGTCTCCAGCTGTCTTGCCCTCCAATCCTCCTCAAGGCCATCAGTGGCCCGGTGCATGAAGCTTGATTGGGCTCATGGTATCCACTATAGATGTCATTCCATTCGCCAGATTCCATCTCCGGCCTCTTCAGCTGTGCATGCTGAGGCAGTGGAACGGCGCTCATTCGGAACCTGTCCCAACTGATCTCTCTGGACAACGGGTTGAGGGAGTCTCTCTCTTGGCGGCTCCGCCCAGACCGGCTGTCCCAGGGAAAATACTTCCTCAGACCACTTGGGAGATTGTGACTACGGACACGAGTCTCTCAGGTTGGGGAGTGGTTTGGGGTGCCAGGAAGGCACAGGGAAGGTTGAATCGGAAGGAGTCTCTCTCGATCAACATCCTGGAACTTTGGGTGATCTTTAATACTCTGAAGGCTTGGCCTCTCCTGGGTCCGTCCAAGTTCATCAGATTGCAGTCGGATAACATTACACGAATGCTCGCTATCAGCAATCCACTTCCCGGGTGTGGACAACTGGGAAGCGGATTTTCTCAGCAGACAAACTTTTCTTCCGGGGGAATGGTCTTTTCACCCCGAAGTGTTTGTGGAGATTTGCAACAGTTGGGGGACTCCGGAGATAGATATCATGGCGTCCAGACTCATCTTCAAGCTACCCAGATACGGGCAGCGGTCCAGGGACCCCCAGGCAGTGCCTTGGGGATTCAACCTGGTGTACATTTTTCCACTGTTACCACTTCTAACTTGTGTAGTGGCACGCATCTAACAGGAGCAAGAGTCAGCTATTCTGATTGGTCTATCGTGGCCACAGAGGACGTGGTTTGCAAACCTAGTGGGGATGTCATCGTCCCCTCCATGGAGGTTGCCTGTCACAGGGATCTGCTGGTACAGGGCCCCTTTGTGCATCAAAATCTAGATTCTCTGAGTCTGACTGCGTGGAGATTGAACGATTAGTCTTAGCTAGAAGTGGTTTTTCAGAGAGGGTGATTGATACTCTCATCCAAGCCAGAAAGCCGGTCAACTGTTGCATCTGTCATAAGGTGTGGAGGACCTACTTACTCTGGTGTGAATCTTGTAGATATTCCTGGCATAAGGTCAGGGTATCCAGAATTATTTCCTTCCTCCAGCACGGTCTGAAGAAGGGACTTGCCGCCAGTTCCTTAAGGGGACAGATTTTGACTCTATCTGTGCTGTTACACAAGAAGCTTGCTGAGCTCCCTGATATTCAGTCTTTTGTTCAGGCTCTGTCCAGGATCAGGCCTGTGTTTAGACATTCTGCTCCTCCTTGGAGCTTGAATTTGGTTCTGAAGGTTTTGCAGGGGCCTCCGTTTGAGCCTATGCATTCTCTTGACATTAACACTCTGTCTTGGAAGGTTCTTTTTCTACTGGCCATTGCTTCGGCACGCAGAGTGTCTGAATTAGCGGCCTTACAATGTGAACCTCCTTACCTAGTTTTCCATGCAGATAAGGCTGTCCTTCGCACTGGACTGGGATTTCTCCCTAAGGTGGTGTCTGATCGCAATATTAATCGGGAGATTTTGGTTCCTTCCTTGTGTCCTAAACCACCTTCTTCTTCAAAGGAGCGGTTACTTCATAACTTGGATGTGGTTCGAGCTTTGAAATTCTATATTCAGGCTACGAAGGATTTCAGACAAACTTCAACTTTGTTGTCCATTTGGGGAAGCGCAAGGGACAGAAGGCTTCTTCTACTTCCCTATCATTTTGGCTGGGGAGTATGATTCGTTGGGCTTATGAAACAGCGGGGCATAAGCCTCCTCAGGGGATTACAGCTCATTCAACTAGTGCTGTGGCTTCTTCTTGGGCCTTTAAGAATGATGCCTCCTATGGAGCAGATTTGCAAGGCAGCTACCTGGTCCTCTTTACATACTTTTACAAAGTTTTACAAATTTGACGTTTTTGCTTCGGCTAAAGCAGCTTTTGGGAGAAAGGTTTTGCAGGCTGTGGGTCTCTCAGAATAGGGTCCGCCTCCTTTTTACCCTCCCGTTTTGTCCTCTAGAGCTTGGGTATTTGTTTCCCACAAGTAATGAATGAAGCCATGGACTCTCCTCGTATTAGATGGAAAACATAAATTATGCTTACCTTGCTCCATTGGGCGGACCTAAATTTCTTTAGTTTTTTTCTTGTGGCACCTTTTATACTCTGATATTTCTCCTGCTGTTCCTTGTTCCCTCGGCAGAATGACTGGGGGATGGGAGTGGGGGAGGTACTTAAGCCTTTGGCTGGGGTGTCTTTGCCTCCTCCTGGTGGCCAGGTTCTGTATTTCCCACAATTAATGAATGAAGCCATGGACTCTCCTCGTAGTGATGGAAATGAAATTATCAGGTAAGCATAATTTGTTTTTTCAAGATAACAAGTAAGTTGTTTGATCTTATTGATTAAACTTTTTTTCAATAAAGAAGCACCATTTTATTTCCCTTTAAAGGGATATTTAGCATCAAATTTGCTTTGTTCACTTGGTATTCCCTAGTTGAAAGCTAACTCTAGGTAGGTTCATATGCTAATTTATAAGCCCTTGAAGGCCACCTCTTATCTGAATGCATTTGGCAGTTTTTCACAACTCGAGGGCATTAGTCCCATGTGTTTCATATAGATAACGTGCTCACGCAAGCGGAGTCAGCACTAATTGCCTGAAATGCAAGTCTGTCAGGAGGAGGTAGTTTGCAGAGGCTTAGATACAAAAAAAATTAAACGTAAAAAGTATATTTCTATAACGGTGTTGGTTATGAAAAACTGTCGAATGGTAAATAAAGGGGATTATCTATCTTATTAAACAATAACATTTGTTGGTGTTTACTATCCCTTTAAGTAATACTTTACATGTTCTAAAAAGTATAATGCTCCTTTATAAGCCTCCTATTAATATACCAGTGATAACTCAAAATAAAAAGTGTATAAGCATACTTCCCCGAAAAAATTGATTTATTCTATTTCCTAGTGTCTGCATCTGTCCTACATGTAAGGGGATGTGTGTAGATTGTTCTTGTAACATTGTATCTATATCTGTAGGTACGGCATCCAGTGCCAGTCAACTGAAACAGCAAATGATATTGTGGTCCCATCAATTGATGAAAAGAATAAACACTGTGTTCTTCAAGGCGATCTTCTCCTCTTCAGCTGTGCCGGAGCTCATCCTAACCATCACCGGATCTGCCCCTGCAGAGACTATATCAAAGGGCAAGTCGCCATCTGTAAGGATTGTCTATAGCATCTGCACAAGTAATGTTTGTAAAAGAAAAAAAAAGTAGATGAGTGAGACACTCATAGGATACTTATACTTTAAAAAAAAAAAAATCCTTCATTGAAAGTGATGTGAAAGTGGATTTTTTTTTGGACTGCATTTGGTAGCATTTTCAACATGCACACAAGGATGTCCTAGAATTTGCAAACTGCTTTTTTGAGTTTGTGTCGCACCAGTGTCCTTTTTAGACTATAACAGTCGGAGAAGAAAATTTAGCATAAAGCTATCCTTGAAGGGAGCAGAAACCTGGTTTTATAGCATGCCATTTAAAAATGATCCCATATAAAACGTGATGAGTGAAGTGGCTATATGGGCCACACCCATGAAACGGGGAATATGCTGTGGCTGATGGATAAGTACATCGATTGCATGATGTAATTTCATGGTATCAAAAATGTGCCCTCCACATTTGAATATTTTTATTGGCCGATGAGTACACACTGTCTTCAGAGAGAATACACTGCCGGTTTACATCACCATTGTTTTGCATAACTTAGAAGTTGTCAGAGACACTGCCACCTAATAGTGGGCTGGTCAGAAGGCGCTGTTTTATCGCTTAAGTGAATCATAAAAAAGAAATCTCTTCATCCGTGTAAATATAAAATAGCAATAGCACTATGAATGAATAAATATTAGCAACTTGTCTGATGTTATTGCAAGTGGCAGATTTAGCTTTTTCTACACAAAGCCAAAATCCGTAGGGAGAACCTAAAACAAAAGTGTATGCAAATGATACAGATTTCCCTTTATTTATAATAGGCTTTGTATGTGAACGGAATATAAACATATCAAACATACAAGTATTTTTTGACACTGTTTATCATGCTGGAAGGTTGTAAATATTTTTTTTGACGAAGGTTGTTTTGGGATGAAAACCCAATTCCTGTGAAATCTTAGTGTAAAAATTGCTTATTATAAATGTATAAATATATTTAAAGAGTTTGCTAGATAAATTTAACAGAAAAGAAAAGCAAGTAATTTTATTTTATCTGTTAAAAAAATAGTAGCGGATTGCATTCCACACAAAACTGGAATATCTGTAAAATACAACCGCAAAAAATATATATTCACTGACCTATGTAATCCATCTACTCACAAAATGTTATTAGTTAACCAAGAAGGATAATACCGATAATGTCCTTTTCAGGTTATTCAGATTAGACTTTTATGTAAAATACTGGTTAACCAACAACAAAGTAAATATATATATATATATATATATATATAGAGAGAGAGAGAATGTATATTTGACAGACACAGGTAGCCATTGTTTTGGGCCAATTCACTGTTGAGGAAGTTGTTCCACAGGCTTCTTTGCTGAAAGCAACAGATTTGAAGTTTTTGTTGCTTGCATTTATAGTGCAGAACTGTAGGACTGTGTACAAAACGTTTGAGAAGTTTTGTTTTGCCATTTGTTTGCTTTCTTAAAGGGTCAGTACAATGAACTGGAGAAAAAAAAATGCTGCCATGCATATAAAAGAGCAGTAACATATTTAAACCATTTATTTCATACAGGTGGTGAGAGTCCATGTTCCATTACTCCTGGGAATTACTCTTTCTTACCACTAGGATGAGGTAAAGATTTCCAAACCCCAAGAATGAAGATGTGCATTTGATTTTTCAGAAAAAGGGGTTTCATGTGAGGCCCGGGTTCCCCTCAGAGTACAGTGCTTGTCAGAGGGATGTACATATATGGGGTATGGTTGTGACTTTTTTCCACCTCATGGGAATCTGTTACAGACCCTCCATAATTGATCACAGGGACTACTATTTTGCCTCTGTTTGGCTCTCTACTGGTTGTTTGCTGGTGGATGAATGTTTATTGGTAAATATCATGTTTTAACCTTATTGGGCACTTGTTTATTTATATGTGTTTAATACATATGGCCCTGGGACAGAATCTTTTCATGATTCCTCTTACTGTGTTTTATTGCGTGCTTCGTGTGGTTGTTTTTTGGCGCACATAGTTTTTTGTGTGCCCGTCTGCTTTGTTTTTGCAGTTCGGCTTAGAGTGCATTGTACCTGTACTTAAAAGCCGCTTTTGGAGGGGGTAAGTTAACATTCCTCAAGAGCTTTTTAAAGGGGTTATAGTATTTTTTGTTTTGCTAAAATGAAGTGTTTATTGTAAAAAAAAAAATCTGAGGCCTTTCCTCCAGCTTATTTATGTGCATTCAGACCAAACTAATGCTGCTCTTACTGGTATTAATGTTCCTACTGTCTGTTGATTACAGGAGAGGACTTCTAGCTTTCACCTGCCGTGAAAGATTACTTCAAATCTGTTGTGTGAGGCCTTTGCTGCTCTCCCATCTTCAAGTAAACATTAAAGGTCAGTTTAGATTTTACCTTCTACTAGTACTGCATCTTCTGAAGTCAGGGATACTGCTATGACTTTAGAAAGTGAAGTTTCATCTAGGGATAAGGAGTCTTCCTCTGATGTTGAACCTGATGCTTCCTCTTTTTTTGTTTAAAATTGAACATATTTGTTCTCTTTTGAAAGACGTTTTACATACTTCAGTGGTTACAGATTCTAGGGTCTCTTAAGAATAAGCTTTGTAATTGCTTAAATTCAGTTTTTAAAACTGTTGAGAAGTTTTTCCTGTCCCTGATGCTGTCTCGGACATGATTTCAAGGGAATGGTCTAAGCCAGGTAATTCATTTAAGCCTTCTGCAAGGTTTAAAAAGTTATATCCTTTACCTGCTGCTAATGTTGAATTATGGGAAACTGTTCCTAAGGTTAAAGGTACAGTCAACACCTGAATGTTTGTTGTTTTAAAAGATAGATAGTCCCTTAACTACCCATTTCCCAGTTTTGCATAACCAACACAGTTATAATAATGCACGTTGTACCGCTGTAATTACCTTGTATCTAAGCCTCTGCAGATTTCAGTACTTTTCAAAATACATGATCTAATGCCCTCTAGTGGTGAAAAACAGTAAAAATACATTTAGATTAGAGGCGGCCTTCAAGGTCTAAGAAACTAGCATATGAACCTCCTTGGTTTAGCTTTCAACTAAGAATACCAAGAGAACAAAGCAAAATTGGAAAGTTGTTTAAAATTGCATGCGCTATTTGAATCATGGAAGGATTTTTTGGACTGTCTGGCGAAGTGTTCTACTATGTGTTTTTTTTTTAAAGACCCTTTGGATAGAAATTGGATTCTTTTCATAGAAAGTTCTTTTTACAAGCAGGTTAGGCCTGAAATTTCTGTTGCTGATGTGGCTGCTGCTTCTAATTATTGGTTTTCTAGTCTTTCAGAACAGTGTTCTAGTGATTTAGATTGTCATAATCTTTTGTGTTTACTCAAATATGAAAAATTCCTTTATTTGTGATGCTGTGTTTGATATGACGATTAGTATCAAGAGTATGTCTTTGGCAGTCCTTGCTCGGAGGGCTTTGTGGCTTAAATCCTGGTCTGCTTACATGGCGTCTAAATCAAAACTTTTGTCTTTCTTTTCAGGGAAAGAAACGATTTGGTTCTGATTTAGGTTCTATAATTTCTACTGTTACTGGCGGTAAGGGGGCTTTTCTTTGAAATCTAAAGCTTCTAATCATTTTTGTTCCTTCTGTCAGAATAAGGATCAAAAGGTTGACCCTTCCGCTCAGAAACAAGGCACCTCTGGGTCTGGAGATCTAGTGCTAACTGGAACAAGTGTAAGCAGGCTAAAAAATCTATCCCTTCTATCAAATCTAGATGAAGGTGCGGCCCCCTATCCAGAGATTCTTTTAGGGGCAGGTTTAAGTCTTTATCAGAAGGCTTAGTTTGTCTGTTCCTGATCTCTGGGTTCTGAATGTAGTTCCCCAGGGTTATCGGATAAGTTTCAGAACAAGGCCTCCCTGAGGAAGGTTTTCTTTCATGTAATTAGCAAGAGTCCATGAGCTAGTGACGTATGGGATATACATTCCTACCAGGAGGGGCAAAGTTTCCCAAACCTCAAAATGCCTATAAATACACCCCTCACCACACCCACAATTCAGTTTTACAAACTTTGCCTCCGATGGAGGTGGTGAAGTAAGTTTGTGCTAGATTCTACGTTGATATGCGCTCCGCAGCAAGTTGGAGCCCGGTTTTCCTCTCAGCGTGCAGTGAATGTCAGAGGGATGTGAGGAGAGTATTGCCTATTTGAATGCAGTGATCTCCTTCTAAGGGGTCTATTTCATAGGTTCTCTGTTATCGTCGTAGAGATTCATCTCTTACCTCCCTTTTCAGATCGACTATATACTCTTATATATACCATTACCTCTGCTGATTCTCGTTTCAGTACTGGTTTGGCTATCTACTATATGTAGATGAGTGTCCTGGGGTAAGTAAGTCTTATTTTCTGTGACACTCCTAGCTATGGTTGGGCACTTTGTTTATAAAGTTCTAAATATATGTATTCAAACATTTATTTGCCTTGACTCAGAATGTTCAACTTTCCTTATTTTCAGACAGTCAGTTTCATATTTGGGATAATGCATTTTAACATTTTTTCTTACCTTAAAATTTGACTTTTTCCCTGTGGGCTGTTAGGCTCGCGGGGGCTGAAAATGCTTCATTTTATTGCGTCATTCTTGGCGCAGACTTTTTTGGCGCAAAAATTCTATTTCCGTTTCCGGCGTCATACGTGTCGCCGGAAGTTGCGTCATTTTTTTGACGTTATTTTGCGCCAAAAATGTCGCCGTTCCGGATGTGGCGTCATTTTTGGCGCCAAAAAGCATTTAGGCGCCAAATAATGTGGGCGTCTTATTTGGCGCGAAAAAATATGGGCGTCACTTTTGTCTCCACATTATTTAAGTCTCATTTTTTATTGCTTCTGGTTGCTAGAAGCTTGTTCTTTGGCATTTTTTCCCATTCCTGAAACTGTCATTTAAGGAATTTGATCAATTTTGCTTTATATATATGTTGTTTTTTCTCTTACATATTGCAAGATGTCTCACGTTGCATCTGAGTCAGAAGATACTACAGGAAAATCGCTGTCAAGTGCTGAATCTACCAAAGCTAAGTGTATCTGCTGTAAACTTTTGGTAGCTATTCCTCCAGCTGTTGTTTGTATTGATTGTCATGACAAACTTGTTAAAGCAGATAATATTTCCTTTAGTAAAGTACCATTGCCTGTTGCAGTTCCTTCAACATCTAAGGTGCAGAATGTTCCTGATAATATAAGAGATTTTGTTTCTGAATCCATAAAGAAGGCTATGTCTGTTATTTCTCCTTCTAGTAAACGTAAAAAATCTTTTAAAACTTCTCTCCCTACAGATGAATTTTTAACTGAACATCATCATTCTGATTCTGATGATTCCTCTGGTTCAGAGGATTCTGTCTCAGAGGTTGATGCTGATAAATCTTCATATTTATTTAAAATGGAATTTATTCGTTCTTTACTTAAAGAAGTCCTAATTGCTTTAGAAATAGAGGATTCTGGTCCTCTTGATACTAAATCTAAACGTTTAAATAAGGTTTTTAAATCTCCTGTAGTTATTCCAGAAGTTTTTCCTGTCCCTGATGCTATTTCTGCAGTAATTTCCAAAGAATGGGATAATTTGGGTAATTCATTTACTCCTTCTAAACGTTTTAAGCAATTATATCCTGTGCCGTCTGACAGATTAGAATTTTGGGACAAGATCCCTAAAGTTGATGGGGCTATTTCTACCCTTGCTAAACGTACTACTATTCCTACGTCAGATGGTACTTCGTTTAAGGATCCTCTAGATAGGAAAATTGAGTCCTTTCTAAGAAAAGCTTATCTGTGTTCAGGTAATCTTCTTAGACCTGCTATATCTTTGGCTGATGTTGCTGCAGCTTCAACTTTTTGGTTGGAAACTTTAGCGCAACAAGTAACACATCGTGATTCTCATGATATTATTATTCTTCTTCAACATGCTAATAATTTTATCTGTGATGCCATTTTTGATATTATCAGAGTTGATGTCAGGTTTATGTCTCTAGCTATTTTAGCTAGAAGAGCTTTATGGCTTAAAACTTGGAATGCTGATATGGCTTCTAAATCATCTTTACTTTCCATTTCTTTCCAGGGTAACAAATTATTTGGTTCTCAGTTGGATTCCATTATTTCAACTGTTACTGGTGGGAAAGGAACTTTTTTACCACAGGATAAAAAATCTAAAGGTAAAAACAGGGCTAATAATCGTTTTCGTTCCTTTCGTTTCAACAAAGAACAAAAGCCTGATCCTTCATCCTCAGGAGCAGTTTCAGTTTGGAGACCATCTCCAGTTTGGAATAAATCCAAGCCAGCTAGAAAGGCAAAGCCTGCTTCTAAGTCCACATGAAGGTGCGGCCCTCATTCCAGCTCAGCTGGTAGGGGGCAGGTTACGTTTTTTCAAGGAAATTTGGATCAATTCTGTTCACAATCTTTGGATTCAGAGCATTGTTTCAGAAGGGTACAGAATTGGTTTCAAGTTGAGACCTCCTGCAAAGAGATTTTTTCTTTCCCGTGTCCCAGTAAATCCAGTAAAAGCTCAAGCATTTCTGAATTGTGTTTCAGATCTAGAGTTGACTGGAGTAATTATGCCAGTTCCAGTTCCGGAACAGGGGATGGGGTTTTATTCAAATCTCTTCATTGTACCAAAGAAGGAGAATTCTTTCAGACCAGTTCTGGATCTAAAAATATTGAATCGTTATGTAAGGATACCAACGTTCAAGATGGTAACTGTAAGGACTATCTTACCTTTTGTTCAGCAAGGGAATTATATGTCCACAATAGATTTACAGGATGCATATCTGCATATTCCGATTCATCCAGATCATTATCAGTTCCTGAGATTCTCTTTTCTGGACAAGCATTACCAGTTTGTGGCTCTGCCGTTTGGCCTAGCTACAGCTCCAAGAATTTTTACAAAGGTTCTCGGTGCCCTGCTGTCTGTAATCAGAGAACAGGGTATTGTGGTATTTCTTTATTTGGACGATATTTTGGTACTTGCTCAGTCTTTACATTTAGCAGAATCTCATACGAATCGACTTGTGTTGTTTCTTCAAGATCATGGTTGGAGGATCAATTTACCAAAAAGTTCTTTGATTCCTCAGACAAGGGTAACCTTTCTGGGTTTCCAGATGGATTCAGTGTCCATGACTCTGTCTTTAACAGACAAGAGACGTCTAAAGTTGATTACAGCTTGTCGAAACCTTCAGTCACAATCATTCCCTTCGGTAGCCTTATGCATGGAAATTCTAGGTCTTATGACTGCTGCATCGGACGCGATCCCCTTTGCTCGTTTTCACATGCGACCTCTTCAGCTCTGTATGCTGAAGCAATGGTGCAAGGATTACATGAAGATATCTCAATTAATATCTTTAAAACCGATTGTTCGACACTCTCTAACATGGTGGACAGATCACCATCGTTTAATTCAGGGGGCTTCTTTTGTGCTTCCGACCTGGACTGTAATTTCAACAGATGCAAGTCTCACAGGTTGGGGAGCTGTGTGGGGATCTCTGACGGCACAAGGAGTTTGGGAATCTCAGGAGGTGAGATTACCGATCAATATTTTGGAACTCCGTGCAATTTTCAGAGCTCTTCAGTTTTGGCCTCTTCTGAAGAGAGAATCGTTCATTTGTTTTCAGACAGACAATGTCACAACTGTGGCATACATCAATCATCAAGGAGGGACTCACAGTCCTCTGGCTATGAAAGAAGTATCTCGAATTTTGGTTTGGGCGGAATCCAGCTCCTGTCTAATCTCTGCGGTTCATATCCCAGGTGTAGACAATTGGGAAGCGGATTATCTCAGTCGCCAAACGTTGCATCCGGGCGAATGGTCTCTTCACCCAGAGGTATTTCTTCAGATTGTTCAAATGTGGGAACTTCCAGAAATAGATCTGATGGCGTCCCATCTAAACAAGAAACTTCCCAGGTATCTGTCCAGATCCCGGGATCCTCAGGCGGAGGCAGTGGATGCATTATCACTTCCTTGGAAATATCATCCTGCCTATATCTTTCCGCCTCTAGTTCTTCTTCCAAGAGTAATCTCCAAGATTCTGAAGGAATGCTCGTTTGTTCTGCTGGTAGCTCCGGCATGGCCTCACAGGTTTTGGTATGCGGATCTTGTCCGGATGGCCTCTTGCCAACCGTGGACTCTTCCGTTAAGACCAGACCTTCTGTCACAAGGTCCTTTTTTCCATCAGGATCTGAAATCCTTAAATTTAAAGGTATGGAGATTGAACGCTTGATTCTTGGTCAAAGAGGTTTCTCTGACTCTGTGATTAATACTATGTTACAGGCTCGTAAATCTGTATCTCGAGAGATATATTATAGAGTCTGGAAGACTTATATTTCTTGGTGTCTTTCTCATCATTTTTCCTGGCATTCTTTTAGAATACCGAGAATTTTACAGTTCCTTCAGGATGGTTTAGATAAGGGTTTGTCCGCAAGTTCTTTGAAAGGACAAATCTCTGCTCTTTCTGTTCTTTTTCACAGAAAGATTGCTATTCTTCCTGATATTCATTGTTTTGTACAAGCTTTGGTTCGTATAAAACCTGTCATTAAGTCAATTTCTCCTCCTTGGAGTTTGAATTTGGTTCTGGGAGCTCTTCAAGCTCCTCCGTTTGAACCTATGCATTCATTGGACATTAAATTACTTTCTTGGAAAGTTTTGTTCCTTTTGGCCATCTCTTCTGCCAGAAGAGTTTCTGAATTATCTGCTCTTTCTTGTGAGTCTCCTTTTCTGATTTTTCATCAGGATAAGGCGGTGTTGCGAACTTCTTTTGAATTTTTACCTAAAGTTGTGAATTCCAACAACATTAGTAGAGAAATTGTGGTTCCTTCATTATGTCCTAATCCTAAAAATTCTAAGGAGAAATCGTTGCATTCTTTGGATGTTGTTTGAGCTTTGAAATATTATGTTGAAGCTACGAAATCTTTTCGTAAGACTTCTAGTCTATTTGTTATCTTTTCCGGTTCTAGAAAAGGCCAGAAAACTTCTGCCATTTCTTTGGCATCTTGGTTGAAATCTTTAATTCATCTTGCCTATGTTGAGTCGGGTAAAACTCCGCCTCAGAGAATTACAGCTCATTCTACTAGGTCAGTTTCTACTTCCTGGGCGTTTAGGAATGAAGCTTCGGTTGACCAGATCTGCAAAGCAGCGACTTGGTCCTCTTTGCATACTTTTACTAAATTCTACCATTTTGATGTATTTTCTTCTTCTGAAGCAGTTTTTGGTAGAAAAGTACTTCAGGCAGCGGTTTCAGTTTGAATCTTCTGCTTATGTTTTTCATTAAACTTTATTTTGGGTGTGGATTATTTTCAGCAGGAATTGGCTGTCTTTATTTTATCCCTCCCTCTCTAGTGACTCTTGTGTGGAAAGATCCACTTCTTGGGTAGTCATTATCCCATACGTCACTAGCTCATGGACTCTTGCTAATTACATGAAAGAAAACATAATTTATGTAAGAACTTACCTGATAAATTAATTTCTTTCATATTAGCAAGAGTCCATGAGGCCCGCCCTTTTTTTGTGGTGGTTATGATTTTGTATAAAGCACAATTATTCCAATTCCTTATTTTATATGCTTTCGCACTTTTTTATCACCCCACTTCTTGGCTATTCGTTAAACTGAATTGTGGGTGTGGTGAGGGGTGTATTTATAGGCATTTTGAGGTTTGGGAAACTTTGCCCCTCCTGGTAGGAATGTATATCCCATACGTCACTAGCTCATGGACTCTTGCTAATATGAAAGAAATGAATTTATCAGGTAAGTTCTTACATAAATTATGTTTTTTTAAGGTCCAATGTTCAGAGGAATCCCTTAAAGGCTCAAGCTTTTATCTAGACAGTCTCAGATCTGGAGGCATTGGGTGTGATTATACCAATTCCTTTATAGGAACAGGGGATTTTATTCAAATCTCTTTATTGTTCCAAAGAACCGATGGTCCAGCCACCATGTCAGAGATTGATTTGTACTGGGATCCAGAAAAATTCTTTGAGATAACTGAGTATGATCTCTGCACCACTGACTAAGCATAGAAAGCTGAAGAGGTCTGATGTGCAAGTGAGCAAATGAAATTGCATCTGAAGCTGCAATCATGAGACCCAGAACTTCCTACATCTCCAAGAATATTTGCAACGGCTCTGGGTACCCTATTGTCTGTAATTAGATCTTGGGGTATAGCAGTGTTTACCTACCTAGACAATATCTTGATTCAAGCTCCATCTTTTCCTTTAGCACAATCTCACACCAACAGCATATTTGGAGGATCAATTTTCCAGAGAGTTCATTGGTTCTTTAAACAAAGGTAACTTTTTTGGGTTTTCAAATATATTTAGTCTCCATAAGTCTTTCTCTAACAGAGCAAAGAAGTTTAAAGTTGGTGTCAGCTTGTTTGAACCTTCAGTCTTTCTTTTCCTTTTGTTGCTTTTTTAATGGAAATTATGGGTCTCGTGATTGCAGCTTCAGATACAATTTAATATGCTCACTTTCATATGAGACCTCTTCAGCTTTGTATGCTTTAATCAGTGGTGCAGAGATCATACTCTGCTGTCTCAAAGGATTTTTCTGGATCCCAGTACAAATCAGTCTCTGATTTGGTGGCTGGACCATCGGTTTATTATTCAGGGGGCTTCTTTTGCTTGTCCTACCTGGATTGTGATCACTACAGAAGCAATTCTTTCAGGTTGTGGAGCTGTTTGGGGGGTCTCTGAGAGCACAGGGTGTTTGGTATTCTAGGGAAGTGAGGCTGCCAATAAATATTTTGTAAATGTGCTTTTTTTCAGGGCTCTTCAGGCTTGTTCCTGTTGAAAAGCGAATTTAATCTCTGTTTTCAGACAGACAATGTCACAGCAGTGGCTTATGTAAACCATCATGGGAACTCACAGTTCCCCAGCCATGGATACTCTTGTATACTCTCATGGCAGTAATCAATTCTTGTCTAATTTTGCAATACATATTCCAGGAGTGAACAACTGGGAAGGAGATTTTCTCAGTCGTTAGTCTCTCCATCAGGATGTGTTCAATCAGATTGTGGGTCTTTGTAGTTTGCCAGAGGTAGCTCTGATGTCATTTCGCTAGAACAACTAACTCCTGATGTACTTTGCGAGATTCAGGGACCCTCAAGCAGAGTCTGTGGATGCTCTAGTAGTTCCTTGGGCATTTTTGCTTGCTTCTCTATTTCCTCTTCTGGTGTTTCTTCCCATGATTTCCAGGATGAGCCTAAATAAATCTTCTGTAATCCTGATTGCCCAGGCTTGGCCTCGCAGGGTTTGGTGTGCAGATCTAGTTAAAATATCCATCTGCCCTCCTTGGCCTCTTCCTCTGCGGTCAGACCTTCTGTTTCAAAGGCCGTTTTTACATCCGGATCAAGTTTCTGAACTTGATGGCACGGAAATTGGACGGTTAGTTTTTAGACATAGAGGTTTCTCTGAGTTTGATATTGAAACCTTAATTCAGGCTCGTAAGCCTGTGACTAGGAAAATCTACAATAAGGTCTGAAAGGCCTTTATGTCTTGGTGTATAGATCATAGTTTTGTTGTGTGTGTTTTTTGGGTTTTTTTTGCATTCTTTTAGAATTCCTAGGATTTTGCAGTTTGTACAAGATGGTCTGGATAAGGGCCTATCTGCCAGTTCTTTGACGGGGCAGATTTCAGCTCTTTTAGTGTTTATTTCATAGGAAGATTGCAAATCTTCCTGATATTCATGGTTTTGTTCAGGCTTTGGTACATATTAAGCCTGTGATCACGCCAATAGCTCCTCCATGGAATCTTAACATGGTGTTGAGTTTTTCAGGCTCCTCCTTTTGAACCTTTGCATAAGGTGGATATTAAACTGCTCTGTTTGGAGGTTGTATTCCTTTTGGCCATCTCTTCTGCTAGAAGAGTTTTAGAATGTTCTGCTCTTTCTTGTGATTCTCCTTATTTTTCATCCGGATAAGGAAGTGTTATGGACTAATTTTGACTTCTTGCCTAAAGTTGCTTCAGATTGATATTTGCATAATTTGGATGTTAGAGCTTTGAAATTTTATATTGATGCAACTAAGGATTTTAGACAAACTTCTACAGATCTGGTCTTTGCATACTAAATTCTACCATTTTTATGTTTTTGCCTTTTCTGAGGTAGCCTTTGGTAGGAATGTTTTTCAGGCAGTGGTTTCAGCTTAATTTTCTTCTTGCCTGACTGTTCAAATTCATTTAAAAAAAAAATAATGTTTTTAAAGCCCTCCCTTTGTTGTTACTCGTGTACTCCACAGCTTGGGTATTAGTTCCCAGGAGTAATGGATCATGGACTCTAACAACCTGTATGAAAGAAAACATGTTTGCTTACCTGAAAAAAATTAATTTCTTTCATGGTGGTAAGAGTCCAAGAAACCCCACTCTCTGTTTTGTTTTGTTTTTTGTTTGTTTTTTAACACATGACTTTTCCTTGCTCCTTTTTTATGGCTCCTATTTCTTTTTCTTACCTCACTTTGCTTGGCTATATGTTTGACTGAGTTATGTGTGAGGTGGGACGGGTTTTATAGAGCTTTTGGGTTTTGAGAATCTTTGCCTCCTCCTAGTGGTAAGGAAGAGAAATTCCCAGGAGTAATGGATCATGGATTCTCACCATTTTCATTCTGTCCTTTTTGACATTGAAGCTAACAGGAAGTGTACAGTATGTCTTTGTACATGGTTTCTCTTGTTAAGTGTAGTCAGTGCACAGGTCATCCATTACTTATGGGATTATATCTCTTCCCCAACAGGAAGTTGCAAGAGGATCACCCAAGCAGAGCTGCTATATAGCTCCTCCCCTCACATGTCATATCCAGTCATTCTCTTGCAACCTAACTAAAGATAGGTCATTGTGAGAGGTCTGTGGTGTTTTTAAACTTAGTTTATTTCTTCAATCAAAAGTTTATTTTAAATGGCACCGGAGTGTGCTGTTTGTCTCTCAGGCAGCATTAGAAGAAGAATCTGCCTGCGTTTTCTATGATCTTAGCAGACGTAACTAAGATCCACTGGCTGTTCTCACACATTCTGAGGAGTGAGGTAACTTCAGAAAAGGGGAATAGCATGCAGGGCCCCCCTGCAAACGAGGTATGTGCAGTAAATTATTTTTCTAAGGAATGGAATTGACTGAGAAAATACTGCTGATACCAATGTAATGTAAGTTCAGCCTTAAATGCAGTGGTAGCGACTGGTATTAGGCTGATGAGTGTGTGTACACTGAAGTATTTTTCTAGGGAATGGAATTTGACTCAGAAAATACTGTTAATACTGAAGTAATGTATGAGCCTTAACTGCAGTAAAAGCGACTGGTAGCAGGCTTATTAATAACACTTCATAACTTTTAAAATGTATGTTCAAAACGTTTACTGGCATGTTAATCGTTTTTTGTGAGGTACTTGGTGATAAAACTTATTGGGGCATGATTTTTACCACATGGCTATCTTTGTTTTCTGCATAGAAACAGTTAACTGAGCTTCCCCACTGTTGTAATATGAGTGGGAGGGGCCTATTTTAGCGCTTTTTTTGCGCAGTAAAAATTCAGTCACAATCTTCCTACTTCATCCTCCATGATCCAGGACGTCTCTAGAGAGCTCAGGGGTCTTCAAAATTCATTTTGAGGGAGGTAATCAGTCACAGCAGACCCGTGACAGTGTGTTTGACTGTGATAAAAACGTTAATTATTAAATTGTTATCCGTTTTTGGGTATTAAGGGGTTAATCATCCATTTGCTGGTGGGTGCAATCCTTTGCTAACTTAATACATTTACTGTGAAAATTTGGTTGCTATAACTAATTTGGTTCATTGTTATTTCAACTGTGACAGCTTTTTGTGCTTCTTAAAGGCACAGTAGCGTTTTTTATATTGCTAGTCTCATTGCTAGTCTGTTTAAACATGTCTGACATAGATGAATCTGTTTGTTCACTATGTATGAAGGCCAATGTGGAGCCCCATAGAAATATGTGTACTAAATGCATTGATGTCACTTTAAAAATGAGGCCTCTGTTGAACAGATTTGCAAGGCTGCAACTTGGTCTTCACTTCACACTTTTTCAAAATTTTACAAATTTGACACTTTTGCTTCTTCGGAGGCTATTTTTGGGAGAAAGGTGCTTCAGGCAGTGGTTCCTTCCGTTTAAAGTTCCTGCCTTGTCCCTCCCTTCATCCGTGTACTTTAGCTTTGGTATTGGTATCCCATAAGTAATGGATGACCCGTGGACTGACTACACTTAACAAGAGAAAACATAATTTATGCTTACCTGATAAATTTATTTCTCTTGTAGTGTAGTCAGTCCACGTCCCGCCCTGTCTTTTTAGGCAGATCTAAATTTTAATTAAACTCCAGTCACCACTGCACCCTATGGTTTCTCCTTTCTCGTCTTGTTTCGGTCGAATGACTGGATATGACATGTGAGGGGAGGAGCTATATAGCAGCTCTGCTTGGGTGATCCTCTTGCAACTTCCTGTTGGGGAAGAGATATAATCCCATAAGTAATGGATGACCCGTGGACTGACTACACTACAAGAGAAATAAATTTATCAGGTAAGCATAAATTATGTTTTTGTTTTTTTGTTTTTTTTTTAAACTGTTAATGTCCTTTTTATATGTTGCAAGGGAAAAAAATTAAGGCTCACTGCCTCAAACAGGACTTACCACTGCCTCGCTGACGGAATAGTGACATGCCTCGCATGCATAAAAATAATTTTTGTATTGCTTTTTTTCACATTTACAGCATTAATTTCAGGGCTTTAAATATAATATTACATAAGACATATAATATATATTAGGTTATAATAATACATTTACTAAATCTCAATTTTGAGAGGGGCCTGGAACCTAAATCATTTGCTTACCATTGACTCTTGCATTATATAACTGGGTTCATTTTATACCGATTGTTTTTACAATTATTCCTTTACAACAGAACCCCAGCAATAACTGAAGGCTACCTGTGTGTATGTATGCATGTGTGATATATACATATATATATATATATATATATATATATATATATATATATATATATATATATATATATATATATATATATATAAAACCAGAGAAAACAAATACTCCCAAGTTCAGCAAAAAAGCATACAATAGTCCTGAAACAAAGATGCACTCAAACTCCGCTTTAATGGATGACGTTTCAGAGATGCAACATCTCTTTCATCAGATCAAAGTGATATATATTGATATATATATGAATTTAAAAAAATTAAGATACGGTATATAAAATTTTGTAGGGTATTTATCAAAGGGTGCGTGCAAGCCTGTAAACTTATATTTATAAAGTAGTGCTTCCTAAACCTAAGCCATGCATGGGGTGGCATTACACAAGCATTCCCTCATGCAATGATAAACACTGGCAGCAAATGCTATCCTCAGTTTATGGTTCCCAGTGGACAGGTTCACTAACTGGGAACCTTCTCCATCCAGAGAATGATAAATATGTCCCTTTATAGCCCTGAAGAGGGGATTGTATCAAAAAATGTTAAGTAATGTTTTGGCAAATCGTATTTAAGTTAAATTGTATCAATAAGTGTACAGTCTTATGCACTTTTTGAAAGATTTATGCATGTGTTTACAAAATTGTGATTGTTTACACGTATTCATGTATTTTATCTTTTCTTCTATATGTGAAAATGTTACTTTTTTTGCATTCCAAAACCTTTTTTCTCCAACATAGGTGTGTCCGGTCCACGGCGTCATCCTTACTTGTGGGATATTCTCTTCCCCAACAGGAAATGGCAAAGAGCCCAGCAAAGCTGGTCACATGATCCCTCCTAGGCTCCGCCTACCCCAGTCATTCTCTTTGCCGTTGTACAGGCAACATCTCCACGGAGATGGCTTAGAGTTTTTTAGTGTTTAACTGTAGTTTTTCATTATTCAATCAAGAGTTTGTTATTTTCAAATAGTGCTGGTACGTACTATTTACTCAGAAACAGAAAAGAGATGAAGAATTCTGTTTGTATGAGGAAAATGATTTTAGCAACCGTAACTAAAATCCATGGCTGTTCCACACAGGACTGTTGAGAGCATTAACTTCAGTTGGGGGAACAGTTTGCAGTCCTTTGCTGCTTGAGGTATGACACATTCTAACAAGACGATGTAATGCTGGAAGCTGTCATTTTCCCTATGGGATCCGGTAAGCCATGTTTATTACGATTGTAAATAAGGGCTTCACAAGGGCTTATTTAGACTGTAGACATTTTTTGGGCTAAATCGATTGATATTAACACTTATTTAGCCTTGAGGAATCATTTATTCTGGGTATTTTGATATAATTATATCGGCAGGCACTGTTTTAGACACCTTATTCTTTAGGGGCTTTCCCAAAGCATAGGCAGAGTCTCATTTTCGCGCCGGTGTTGCGCACTTGTTTTTGAGAGGCATGGCATGCAGTCGCATGTGAGAGGAGCTCTGATACTGATAAAAGACTTCTGAAGGCATCATTTGGTATCGTATTCCCCTTGGGTTTGGTTGGGTCTCAGCAAAGCAGATACCAGGGACTGTAAAGGGGTTAAAGCTTAAAACGGCTCCGGTTCCGTTATTTTAAGGGTTAAAGCTTCCAAAATTGGTGTGCAATATTTTCAAGGCTTTAAGACACTGTGGTGAAAGTTTGGTGAATTTTGAACAATTCCTTCATGTTTTTTCGCAATTGCAGTAATAAAGTGTGTTCAGTTTAAAATTTAAAGTGACAGTAACGGTTTTATTTCAAAACGTTTTTTGTACTTTCTTATCAAGTTTATGCCTGTTTAACATGTCTGAACTACCAGATAGACTGTGTTCTGAATGTGGGGAAGCCAGAATTCCTATTCATTTAAATAAATGTGATTTATGTGATAATGACAATGATGCCCAAGATGATTCCTCAAGTGAGGGGAGTAAGCATGGTACTGCATCATTCCCTCCTTCGTCTACACGAGTCTTGCCCACTCAGGAGGCCCCTAGTACATCTAGCGCGCCAATACTCCTTACTATGCAACAATTAACGGCTGTAATGGATAATTCTGTCAAAAACATTTTAGCCAAAATGAACCCTTGTCAGCGTAAGCGTGGATGCTCTGTTTTAGTTACTGAAGAGCATGACGACGCTGATATTAATATCTCTGAAGGGCCCCTAACCCAATCTGAGGGAGCCAGGGAGGTTTTGTCTGAGGGAGAAATTACTGATTTAGGGAACATTTCTCAGCAGGCTGAATCTGATGTGATTACTTTTAAATTTAAATTGGAACATCTCCGCATTTTGCTTAAGGAGGTATTATCCACTCTGGATGATTGTGAAAATTTGGTCATCCCAGAGAAACTATGTAAAATGGACAAGTTCCTAGAGGTGCCGGGGCTCCCAGAAGCTTTTCCTATACCCAAGCGGGTGGCGGACATTGTTAATAAAGAATGGGAAAGGCCCGGTATTCCTTTCGTCCCTCCCCCCATATTTAAAAAATTGTTTCCTATGGTCGACCCCAGAAAGGACTTATGGCAGTCAGTCCCCAAGGTCGAGGGAGCGGTTTCTACTTTAAACAAACGCACCACTATTCCCATAGAGGATAGTTGTGCTTTCAAAGATCCTATGGATAAAAAATTAGAAGGTTTGCTTAAAAAGATGTTTGTTCAGCAGGGTTACCTTCTACAACCCATTTCATGCATTGTCCCTGTCACTACAGCCGCATATTTCTGGTTTGATGAACTGATTAAGGTGCTCGATAGTGACTCTCCTCCTTATGAGGAGATTATGGACAGAGTCAATGCTCTCAAATTGGCTAATTCTTTCACTCTAGACGCCTCTTTGCAATTGGCTAAGTTAGCGGCTAAGAATTCTGGGTTTGCTATTGTGGCGCGCAGAGCGCTTTGGTTGAAATCTTGGTCGGCTGATGCGTCTTCCAAGAACAAGCTACTAAACATTCCTTTCAAGGGGAAAACGCTGTTTGGTCCTGACTTGAAAGAGATTATCTCTGATATCACTGGGGGTAAGGGCCATGCCCTTCCTCAGGATCGGCCTTTCAAGGCAAAAAATAGACCTAATTTTCGTCCCTTTCGTAAAAACGGACCAGCCCAAGGTGCTACGTCCTCTAAGCAAGAGGGTAATACTTCTCAGGCCAAGCCAGCTTGGAGACCAATGCAAGGCTGGAACAAGGGAAAGCAGGCAAAGAAACCTGCCACTGCTACCAAGACAGCATGAAATATCGGCCCCCGATCCGGGACCGGATCTGGTGGGGGGCAGACTCTCTCTCTTCGCTCAGGCTTGGGCAAGAGATGTTCTGGATCCTTGGGCGCTAGAAATAGTCTCCCAGGGTTATCTTCTGGAATTCAAGGGACTTCCCCCAAGGGGAAGGTTCCACAGGTCTCAGTTGTCTTCAGACCACATAAAAAGACAGGCGTTCTTACATTGTGTAGAAGACCTGTTAAAAATGGGAGTGATTCATCCTGTTCCATTGAGAGAACAAGGGATGGGGTTCTACTCCAATCTGTTCATAGTTCCCAAAAAAGAGGGAACGTTCAGACCAATCCTAGATCTCAAGATCTTAAACAAATTTCTCAAGGTCCCATCTTTCAAGATGGAAACCATTCGAACTATCCTTCCTTCCATCCAGGAAGGTCAATTCATGACCACGGTGGATTTAAAGGATGCGTATCTACATATTCCTATCCACAAGGAACATCATCGGTTCCTAAGGTTTGCATTCCTGGACAAACATTACCAGTTCGTGGCGCTTCCTTTCGGATTAGCCACTGCTCCAAGGATTTTCACAAAGGTACTAGGGTCCCTTCTAGCTGTGCTAAGACCAAGGGGCATTGCAGTTGTACCTTACCTGGACGACATTCTGATTCAAGCGTCGTCCCTCCCTCGAGCAAAGGCTCACACGGACATCGTCCTGGCCTTTCTCAGATCGCACGGCTGGAAAGTGAACGTGGAAAAGAGTTCTCTATCCCCGTCAACAAGGGTTCCCTTCTTGGGAACAATTATAGACTCCTCAGAAATGAGGATTTTTCTAACAGAGGCCAGAAAGACAAAGCTTCTGGACTCTTGTCGAATACTTCATTCCGTTCCTCTTCCTTCCGTAGCTCAGTGCATGGAAGTGATCGGGTTGATGGTAGCGACAATGGACATAGTTCCTTTTGCGCGCATTCATCTAAGACCATTACAACTGTGCATGCTCAGTCAGTGGAATGGGGACTATACAGACTTGTCTCCAAAGATACAAGTAAATCAGAGGACCAGAGACTCACTCCGTTGGTGGCTGTCCCTGGACAACCTGTCACGAGGGATGACATTCCACAGACCAGAGTGGGTCATTGTCACGACCGACGCCAGTCTGATGGGCTGGGGCGCGGTCTGGGGATCCCTGAAAGCTCAGGGTCTTTGGTCTCGGGAAGAATCTCTTCTACCGATAAATATTCTGGAACTGAGAGCGATATTCAATGCTCTCAAGGCTTGGCCTCAGCTAGCGAGGACCAAGTTCATACGGTTTCAATCAGACAACATGACGACTGTTGCGTACATCAACCATCAGGGGGGAACAAGGAGTTCCCTAGCGATGGAAGAAGTGACCAAGATTATTCTATGGGCGGAGTCTCACTCCTGCCACCTGTCTGCTATCCACATCCCGGGAGTGGAAAATTGGGAAGCGGATTTTCTGAGTCGTCAGACATTGCATCCGGGGGAGTGGGAACTCCATCCGGAAATCTTTGCCCAAGTCACTCAACTTTGGGGCATTCCAGACATGGATCTGATGGCCTCTCGTCAGAACTTCAAAGTTCCTTGCTACGGGTCCAGATCCAGGGATCCCAAGGCGGCTCTAGTGGATGCACTAGTAGCACCTTGGACCTTCAAACTAGCTTATGTGTTCCCGCCGTTTCCTCTCATCCCCAGGCTGGTAGCCAGGATCAATCAGGAGAGGGCGTCGGTGATCTTGATAGCTCCTGCGTGGCCACGCAGGACTTGGTATGCAGATCTGGTGAACATGTCATCGGCTCCACCTTGGAAGCTACCTTTGAGACGAGACCTTCTTGTTCAGGGTCCGTTCGAACATCCGAATCTGGTTTCACTCCAGCTGACTGCTTGGAGATTGAACGCTTGATTTTATCGAAGCGAGGTTTCTCAGATTCTGTTATCGATACTCTCGTTCAGGCCAGAAAGCCTGTAACTAGAAAGATTTACCACAAAATTTGGAAAAAATATATCTGTTGGTGTGAATCTAAAGGATTCCCTTGGGACAAGGTTAAGATTCCTAGGATTCTATCCTTCCTTCAAGAAGGATTGGAAAAAGGATTATCGGCAAGTTCCCTGAAGGGACAGATTTCTGCCTTGTCGGTGTTACTTCACAAAAAACTGGCAGCTGTGCCAGATGTTCAAGCCTTTGTTCAGGCTCTGGTTAGAATCAAGCCTGTTTACAAACCTTTGACTCCTCCTTGGAGTCTCAATCTAGTTCTTTCAGTTCTTCAGGGGGTTCCGTTTGAACCCTTACATTCCGTTGATATTAAGTTATTATCTTGGAAAGTTTTGTTTTTAGTTGCGATTTCTTCTGCTAGAAGAGTTTCAGAATTATCTGCTCTGCAGTGTTCTCCTCCTTATCTGGTGTTCCATGCAGATAAGGTGGTTTTACGTACTAAACCTGGTTTTCTTCCAAAAGTTGTTTCTAACAAAAACATTAACCAGGAGATTATCGTACCTTCTCTGTGTCCGAAACCAGTTTCAAAGAAGGAACGCTTGTTGCACAATTTGGATGTTGTTCGCGCTCTAAAATTCTATTTAGATGCTACAAAGGATTTTAGACAAACATCTTCCCTGTTTGTTGTTTATTCAGGTAAAAGGAGAGGTCAAAAAGCAACTTCTACCTCTCTCTCTTTTTGGATTAAAAGCATCATCAGATTGGCTTACGAGACTGCCGGACGGCAGCCTCCCGAAAGAATCACGGCTCATTCCACTAGGGCTGTGGCTTCCACATGGGCCTTCAAGAACGAGGCTTCTGTTGATCAGATATGTAGGGCAGCGACTTGGTCTTCACTGCACACTTTTACCAAATTTTACAAATTTGATACTTTTGCTTCTTCTGAGACTATTTTTGGGAGAAAGGTTTTGCAAGCCGTGGTGCCTTCCATTTAGGTGACCTGATTTGCTCCCTCCCTTCATCCGTGTCCTAAAGCTTTGGTATTGGTTCCCACAAGTAAGGATGACGCCGTGGACCGGACACACCTATGTTGGAGAAAACAGAATTTATGTTTACCTGATAAATTTCTTTCTCCAACGGTGTGTCCGGTCCACGGCCCGCCCTGGTTTTTTAATCAGGTCTGATAATTTATTTTCTTTAACTACAGTCACCACGGTACCATATGGTTTCTCCTATGCTATTATTCCTCCTTAACGTCGGTCGAATGACTGGGGTAGGCGGAGCCTAGGAGGGATCATGTGACCAGCTTTGCTGGGCTCTTTGCCATTTCCTGTTGGGGAAGAGAATATCCCACAAGTAAGGATGACGCCGTGGACCGGACACACCGTTGGAGAAAGAAATTTATCAGGTAAACATAAATTCTGTTATTTAAATTATTGTGAAATCTTCCCGTATATCATTTTTTTACTTTCAAAATGTATTGAATACTGACTGGCTCAAAATTAGCCCAGTAGTTAATTCCAGTACTTGTTTTGTGTTCTATGTTTATGTAAGCCCATAATTAAGGAGTCCAAAACCTTGCACTTTCTTTACACTGTATTTATTTTGTCGTCAAGAGAAGCTAGAACTGTCTTGGTGGGTAAAGCTTAAACTAGGCCTCATTCTGGTGTTTTTGTGTTATCATGGAAAGTAATCAGTTAGCGAAGTGTTCATCACATTGATGCAAACGTCCAGTGTGAGCCCTGGCATTTTTCAGTATCCTTAAAAGGAAGACATCTCATCACTGAAGTTTTTCTGTGGCCGGTTAGAATTTAGATGCTAAATTGTGTGATATTGTATGATGGTTTAATGCTGTGCTTTCCATGTGATTAGTATAATTCTGTATAATTGCATACTTTTTATACATTGCCTCAGCAGAGCAGTATGATAGTATATGTACATTTTACAATAGAGCAAATGTGATGTGACACAGAGCAGATATACACTGTAGTCATGCAACTGCCACTTATTAAACTCGGTAGTTACACCATAAATATGTAGGTAATTTTTTTTTTTTTTTTTTTACCCAAAAATATTTACAGCTTACTATGACAAATATGGAAAAACTGCCTATGTGGGATGTTTGTGTTTTGTTGACATGCGTCGACATCCACGTAATCAATGCTAGAAGTAGATTTGTATTGCCGGTTTCCAATCACTTAATACTGTCTTGGTGAGTTTGGTGAGGCCAGTAAGCAGAACTCTCTCAGGTTCTGTCCACTCATGAAGTGTCATTATCACAAACAAATTATCACTGCCAGTTATTTAGTGATTCAGGAAGCACAAAAACACAGTTGAAGGGAATAACGTCCGTATTAACTGTTTTACTATTTATACTTTGTTTAAGCAATGTCCTGTAACATAGTCTGTCAGCTATCTATTTAACCCTAGTCACTATACAGGCCCGATCGCCGGGGTAGGAGTGGGTGGGATCCCCCAGATCTCCCTCAAGGTGGGAGAGTGCTAGCGACGCTCTGAGCCGTCGTTGGCACCTGAGTGGTTACAGGTTTTTTTGTTTTTTTTGTTTTTTTTTTATTAATATTTTGTTACTGTGTATGTTTCCCATTTGTATATAGTGACATTTTCCCGAGCAAACAAAATGTATGCTGTTACATTATGGCAGAGATAAAGTATTTGAGTATTTACTATATATCTAAAAGCTGTGTTCGATTGACACTTAATTTCTACATTTTTGTGATTATAAATTCTACTACAAAATGACAAAAATAACTACATTCAATACGAAGAAAGGGACATCTGTAGCTTTGCAGACTTGTTTGCTTTATATATATATATATATATATATATATATATATATATATATATATATATATATATATTCTATAACCAGCTAGTGAGGATATGGGTGGCTAGGGACAGGGCACCACTAGTATAATTAATTGTGGTGATCCTGGTGCAGGAAGTTTAAATAATTAAATTGATCAAAGAGAGCGCCAACAGTAAACCTAATCCTGCAACCCCCCATTAAGCCAATCAAATACAAAAGTACAGACACCGTCCCTTTAAGAACAAATCAGCATATACATCACACTCATATTGAGATAAATCAAATGAATATTTATTAGGGCAATAAAACACAAATATATATATAGTATATACACAGAATATTGCGAGAGATTGTCATTCTATATAGAAAATAAAATATGCTTTATTATTTGATCATGATTTGGGCATTTAGCTTGCGACACTGGGTACTAGAATATTCAGCTATTATTGTAGGATTTTAATAAATGTCTTCGGGATAGTATTTTATTAACACTATTGGCCAATTCTCACATCTAGAAAATTGACATCAAATGTCCACAACTCATGTTTATAAAATATTCCAGATCTAAAATATTAGGAATGCGATTCCCTTCGCCTTTACTTTGTAAATGGTGATCATAATTATTTTTTAAAAAAAATCAAATATTACGCATGTACCCACTGTGTCATATTCAATAACATGCATTACTCAATCATGCAATATGTTTGAACTTTTCACTGGTCTGGGGGTTATATAACCTGCTGGTTACCAAACAATGCTAGTACTTGTTGCTATGCAATATGTTGCAGGTCTTGCTAGCAAACAAATGTTTATAATGCTGAAAATTAGGTTATTTGTTAACTATTACCATATAAATAAATGGGTGATGAGAGCTAGCACATTTATCTGTATGTAATAAATACATACATGCAACTGACTTTTTTTTCATAGTTTTTAAATATGTTAGTAAAATATCAATATAATCCAACAAAATTTGATTGAAGCAAAATTTATAAGACGTAGCACTGCTGTTGCAAATTACTGTTACATAGTCTTACGGACCTTTTACCAATCAAATTACTTTATGTCCTTCACATATTAGATATTATGGGGGGAAAACTACAGATTTATCCTGGTACAGTGGTTGTGTAGACACTGACAGTAAACAAAAGACCCACAGGAAATGGCAAATTATTATTAACTATAGCTTCCAGTTACATACACATTTTCACCATTAACACCTTTGCTGTTTGAGTGTATTTATAGAAACGTTTTTTAAAGAAAATAAGAAAAAAATAGTTAGTATTTTCTCCCCTAAATCTGATCCAATTTAAGGACAAAATTTCAACCTGACTTTAACAGTTACAGGGAAGAACTTTGTACATGTGTCTTACAGTGACCCATATTATTGAAATATTAATAAATCGTTATATCTAGTATTATCATGATTTCATATAATTGGACTTAATTGTCCTTGAGGGTGTGTGTTTTTTTTTTTCTTTTTTATATTTTTGTGTGAAAAAAAGCATACAGTGGGGACAAAAATCCAAACGTTATATACTGTACATTTATCAACCCCACAGTTGTGGTTTGTATAAAAAATTGTGTTGTCTTGTTGATTAATTCATAATTTATTAATTTAATAGATTTTGCTCTTATTGCAATGGGTTTTTACAATATACACTGTTAAAATGCCAATGAGAACCTCATTTTTCTCATATATGCAAGTTAATTTGCACATGTATAAATAGAAATGCTTTTATGATTTATGTTGCGGTAGCTTGTAAGTTTAATTTCCTGTAATTTATGTTTTTTGATTTAAAAAAAAAAAAAGTAAAATGATAGTGATTTTATTTAATTTTAATACAGTATGTGCCTTTAACTTTTAAGGGTGTTTTGTGACATGGGCTCTGTTTGAACATATGTAATGGAATGCAGAATATTTTATTGCAGCGCTTTCTGTAAATAGAATACATAGCACCATTGCTTTCTTCTACTAGACACGACGAGTCCACGGATTCATCCTTACTTGTGGGATATTATCCTCCTGCTAACATAAAGTGGCAAAGAGCACCACAGCAGAGCTGTATATATAGCTCCTCCCTTCTCTCCACCCTCAGTCATTCTCTTTGCCTATACTAGTAATAGGAAGAGGTAAAGTGAAAGAGGTGTTAAAATGATAGTTTTTATTTTCTTTAAGCAAGACTTTTTTATTTTAAATGGTACCAGTGAGTGCTATTTTTCCTCAGCAGATGGATGAAGATTTCTGCCTGGAGGCTGATGATCTTAGCAGTTGTCACTAAGATCCAGAGAAGTTCCCACAGAATGGCTGAGGAGTACTTGAGAAGCTTCAGTGTGGGGAACGTTTTTTCATGCTACAAGCATTGAGGTATGTTCAGTCATTTTTTTTCTTTAGAGACTGTGGTATTTCAGAACTGGCTGACATAGTTCCCATAAGGGAAGGAGTAAGCAGTAATCCTACATGTAATAGAAGGGGTATTACTGGGACCTGTATATTATGGGCTAAAAATTTGGTTGACACTGATAACATAATGTTTTGATGGCAAAACGGTTTTATGCTTAGGGGCAACATAACGTTTTTATGAGCAAACTTTTTTATGGCTGATGGCACTGGAGGGTTTCACATGGCTTACAATATTAGATGGGGAATATGAAAAACCCACATGGCTAGACCGCTTTACAGCATTTTTAACTAGGCAGAGAGACATCAATATAGATGGGCGGGGCCTAATTTCGCACCTCAGATGCGCAGTTGAAATGCTTATGAAGCAGCAAGCTCCAGCTTCGGTGGGCCTAAGCTGAGGATTTAGCCTAAACGAAAAGAACTCATGGTTGGAAGGTGAATATAGAAAAGAGTTCACTAGTTCCACTGACTAGAGTTCCATTCCTGGGAACTCTGATAGACTCGGTAGACATGAAAATATTTCTGACAGGGGTCAGAAAGTTAAAGATTCTAAATACTTGCCGTGCACTTCAGTCCATTCCTTGGCCATCAGTGGCTCAGTGTATGGAGTTCATTGGATTAATGGTAGCGGCAATGGATATCGTTCCATTTGCACGCTTTCATCTCAGGCCGCTGCAGCTGTGCATGCTCAGACAGTGGAATGGGGATTCTGCCAATTTATCTCCTCCGATAAATCTGGATCAAGAGACTCTCTTCTCTGGTGGTTGGCACAGGATCATCTGTCCCAGGGTCTGTGCTTCCGCAGACCAGCATGGGTTATAGTGACGGACGCCAGCCTCGTGGGCTGAGGTGCAGTCTGGAATTCCCTGAAGGCTCAGGGTGTTTGGACTCAGGAGGAGTCTCTAATTCCAATCAATATTCTGGAATTGAGAGCAATTTTCAATGCACTGCAGGCATGGCCTCAGTTGGCCTTGGCCAAGTTCATAAGATTCCAGTCAGACAATATCACGACTGTAGCATATATCAATCATCAAGGGGGAACAAAGAATTCTCTAGCAATAATAGAGGTTTCCAAGATAATTCGATGGGCAGAGACTCACTCTTGCCATCTATCAGTAATCTATATCCCAGGAGTAGAGAACTGGGAAGCGGATTTTCTAAGTCGTCAGACTTTTCATCCGGGGGAGTGGGAGCTCCATCCGGAGGTGTTTGCGACATTGATCAGTCAATGGGGCACACCGGAATTGGATCTGATGGCATCTCGTCAGAATGCCAAACTTCCTTGTTACGGGTCCAGATCAAGGGATCCCCAAGCTTTACTGATAGATGCTCTAGCAGTACCTTGGTCGTTCAACCTGGCTTATGTGTTTCCTCCATTTCCTCTCCTACCTCGTCTGAATGCAAGAATCAAACAGGAGAGGGCTTCAGTAATCCTGATAGCGCCTGCATGGCCACGCAGGACTTGGTATGCAGATCTAGTGGACATGTCATTTCTGCCACCGTGGAAACTGCCACTGAGAAAGGACCTTCTCATCCAAGGTCCGTTCCAACATCCAAATCTAAATTCTCTGCAGCTGACTGCCTGGAGTTTGCATGCTTGATTTTATCTAAGCGGGGATTCTCTGAGTCGGTCATTGATACTTTGATTCAGGCTCGAAAGCCTGTCACTAGAAAGATTTACCATAAGATATGGTGTAAATATCTTTATTGGTGTGAATCCAAGGGCTACTCATGGAGTAGGGTTCGGATTCCTAGGATTTTGTCCTTTCTCCAAGAAGGATTGGAGAAGGGATTATCAGCTAGTTCCTTAAAGGGACAAATTTCTGCTTTGTCAATTTTACTACACAAGCGTCTGGCGGATGTCCCAGACTTTCAGTCCTTTTGTCAGGCTTTAGTCAGAATCAAGCCTGTGTTTAAACCTGTTGCTCCGCCTTGGAGTTTGAATTTAGTTCTCAATGTTCTTCAAGGGGTTCCGTTTGAACCCATGCATTCCATAGATATTAAGCTTTTATCTTGGAAAGTTTTGTTTTTAGTTGCTATCTCTTCTGCTCGAAGAGTTTCTGAGCTTTCTGCGTTACAATGTGATTCGCCTTATCTTATATTCCATGCTGATAAGGTGGTTTTGCATACTAAACCTGGATTCCTTCCTAAGGTTGTTTCAAATAAGAATATTACAAGCGACCAAGGATTTCCGTCAAACATCTTCCCTATTTGTTGTTTATTCTGGAAAGCTTAGGGGTCAAAAAGCTACGGCTACCTCTTTCTTTTTGTCTGAAAAGCATAATCCGTTTGGCATACGAGACTGCCGGACAGCAGCCTCCTGAAAAAATTACAGCTCATTCTACTAGAGCGGTGGCTTCCACATGGGCTTTTAAAAATTATGCTTCTGTTGAACAGATTTGTAAGGCTGCAAGTTGGTCCTCCCTTCATACCTTTTACAAATTTGATACTTTTGCTTCTTCTGAGGCTATTTTTGGGAGAAAAGTTCTTCAAGCAGTGGTGCATTCCGTTTAGGTATCTGTCTTGTCCCTCCTGTTCATCCATGTCCTGTTGCTTTGGTATTGTATTCCACAAGTAAGGATGAATCTGTGTACTCGTCGTATCTAGTAGAAGAAAAGGAAATTTATGCTTACCTGATAAATTGATTTCGTCTACGATACGACGAGTCCACGGCCCTCCCTGTCATATTAGACAGATTATATTTTTGTTTTCAAAATTCAGTCACCTCTGCACTTTTTAGCTTTTCTTTTCTCTTCCTATACCTTCGGTCGAATGACTGGGGGTGGAGAGAAGGGAGGAGCTATATATACAGCTCTGCTGTGGTGCCCTTTGCCAATTCCTGTTAGCAGGAGCATAATATCCCAGAAGTAAGGATGAATCCGTGGACTCGTCGTATCGTAGAAGAAATCAATTTATCAGGTAAGTATAAATTTCCTTTTTATTGGATATATATATATATATATATATATATATATATATATATAAATTCCCATTTTATTTTGTATACATCCTTTAATTTCCAGTACAACAAAATTAGTTTCTATGCCTAAAAATAACGCAGAAAAGAATATATCAAAAACTCACAAGCCTGTCTCTTCCAACGTGAAAAGCTAGTTGAGTAGGTTGTTCCATTATACTTTGTTCATGCAGTTTCCCATTCACAAAGTAGAGATTGTAACATTTGTATAGTGTTGCTAAAATGTTGAGTTGTACAAAACTAAGTATGGGTTTCTGGACAGAGCTGTAAATGTCTACTTATGTATGTACTTAAATGACATAATCATTGCTTTTTGTTTTCATTGCTGTAGAAAATAAATCTAGGCAGATCTTTATTTTTCAATAAACCTTTTTCTTGTGTGATTAATGTGTTCTGTGTACAATTATTTATTTATTATTTTTTTAATGATTGTTATTGAGGTTTAAGATGTGACATGACAAACAAGCAATATTTCAAAAGATATGAAAAGAATACAAAAAGGAAAAATAATCAGTCACATTGATAAAGAGAAACAATCATATCAGATGTCACAGATAACTTCCTATAAGGGGAGGGGGGTTCCAACAAGTATATCTAAAGCTGTCACAAATAAGAGACATAGCTGTGATAGTTCAAAATCCCGACATAACAGGTATCTTTCACCAATATAGAGAAAGGACAGGGAAAATAGATTGATTTTGTCATGATAGGTTAAGTCCAGAGTTAGACCCAAATGCTAGAATGAGGTTTGTAAACACCCTAGCATTGTGAGTATATACCAGGACCTGACCCTGCGACAGCTACAGTAATATACTCACTGAAATAAACTGGAAGTTGGCACAGCAGGGTCAGGAGAAGAAACTTTGTGTAGATAGGGTTAACCAAAAGAGTAATCAAGCAAGCAATATCCAGCAATGTGTAATCAGGCAGGTAGGGGTTAATCAGTAGAGTAATCAAGCAAGCAATGTCCAGCAACGTGTAATCAGGCAGATAAGGATTAACCAATAGAGTTATCAAAAAAGCAATGTCCAGCAACGTGTAATCAGGCAGTTTGGGGTTAACCAGTAGAATTGTCAAACAAGCAATGTCCAGCAATGTGTAATCAGGCAGTTTGGGGTTAACCAGTAGAATTGTCAAACAAGCAATGTCCAGCGACGTGTAATCAGGCAGTTTGGGGTTAACCAGTAGAATTGTCAAACAAGCAATGTCCAGCAATGTGTAATCAGGCAGTTTGGGGTTAACCAGTAGAATTTTCAAACAAGCAATGTCCAGCGACGTGTAATCAGGCAGTTTGGGGTTAACCAGTAGAATTGTCAAACAAGCAATGTCCAGCAACGTGTAATCAGGCAGTTTGGGGTTAACCAGTAGAATTATCAAACAAGCAATGTCCAGGTATCAGGCAGGTAGGGGTTAAGCAGGGTTGAAGTTAAGCCAGCAATTTCAAATATGACAAGAAATTCAAAAGGTACTCACAAGCCGGGTAATGAGAACAAACAGGCACCGAGGAGAGGAGACGCCGGAATAAGAAGACCTTCTGACGTCAGCAGAAGGGGCCGGTGCGACACAGGGTTGCTAGGCAACCAAGGAAGCGCTACCGCGCCGACACATGCAAGGAGGAGAAAGCGATCAGCAGCAGAGCGATCGTGACAGGTTTATTCATATTAAACTGTTTTGTTACTCAATGAGTGAAGATATAGAATAATGTGTCCAACAGTACCTCCCAAATGTAGTTTTTGTATGAGAATTAGAAAAGAAATAGTTTTCTCTATCAAAAACGTTTATCCTATGCGGGTAGCTTAATGTATTATGGAGGCACTGAGGATTGAAAAATACAATTAAATGCTGTGTTTTTAAGGGAAACCGTGATTAAGTCTCTGTCTAACAGGTGTATCCAGAAAACTGTAAAAATTGGGAAAACCGTATAGGAGCCAACCGGGCATTGAATATAGCTTGTATAAGTAAAAAAAAAAAAAAAAATTAGTAAAAATATTCAGAGCATACAAGGAGTATATAATAGTAATATCCGAGCAAATAACAATATTAAAGAAACATTAGAGAGTCACTAATATAAAATGAGCAGTCTCTAGGTCAGCTAAACTTTAAAGGGAAAGAGCTTTAGAGGGTGAATATACTGAACTATTGATAAACCATATACAAAGACGATATGTAAAAAGAAGGTATTAATCAGGGGTAAGAAATACTCAGACCCTTCTCAGACCTGCATGACCATAATTTTAAATGTCATCATTCCACTGGAGTAGATTATATATCTGGGTATAATTACATAGACCTAGATTTGGAGTTTGGCGTTAGCCGTGAAAAACAGCGTTAGAGGCTCCTAACGCTGGTTTTAGGCTACCGCCGGTATTTGGAGTCACTCAAAATAGGGTCTAACGCTCACTTTTCAGCCGCACCTTTTCCATACCGCAGATCCCCTTACGTCAATTGCGTATCCTATCTTTTCAATGGGATCTTTCTAACTCCGGTATTTAGAGTCGTTTCTGAAGTGAGCGTTAAACATCTAACGACAAAACTCCAGCCGCAGGAAAAAAGTCAGTAGTTAAGAGCTTTCTGGGCTAATGCCGGTTTATAAAGCTCTTAACTACTGTACTCTAAAGTACACTAACACCCATAAACTACCTATGTACCCCTAAACCAAGGTCCCCCCACATCGCCGACACTCGAATAATTTTTTTTAACCCCTAATCTGCCGACCGCCACCTACGTTATCCTTATGTACCCTTAATCTGCTGCCCCTAACAACACCGACCCCTGTATTATATTTATTAACCCCTAACCTGCCCCCCACAACGTCGCCTTCACCTACCTACACTTATTAACCCCTAATCTGCCGACCGCAAAGCTCCGCCACCTACGTTATCCTTATGTACCCCTAATCTGCTGCCCCTAACACCGCCGACCCCTATATTATATTTATTAACCCCTAATCTGCCCCCCTCAACGTCGCCTCCACCTGCCTACACTTATTAACCCCTAATCCGCCTCACTAACCCTATAATAAATAGTATTAACCCCTAATCTGCCCTCCCTAACATCGCCGACACCTAACTTCAATTATTAACCCCTAATCTGCCGACCCAATCTCGCCGCTATTCTAATAAATGTATTAACCCCTAAAGCTAAGTCTAACACTAACACACCCCTAAATTAAATATAATTTTAATCTAACGAAATTAATTAACTCTTATTAAATAAATTATTCCTATTTAAAGCTAAATACTTACCTGTAAAATAAATCCTAATATAGCTACAATATAAATTATAATTATATTATAGCTATTTTAGGAATAATATTTATTTTACAGGTAACTTTGTATTTATTTTAACCAGGTACAATAGCTATTAAATAGTTAAGAACTATTTAATAGCTAAAATAGTTAAAATAATTACAAATTTACCTGTAAAATAAATCCTAACCTAAGTTACAATTAAACCTAACACTATACTATCAATAAATTAATTAAATAAACTACCTACAATTACCTACAATTAACCTAACACTACACTATCAATAAATTAATTAAATACAATTCCTACAAATAAATACAATTAAATAAACTTGCTAAAGTACAAAAAAGAACTGTTACAAAAAATAAAAAAATATTTACAAACATAAGAAAAATATTACAACAATTTTAAACTAATTACACCTACTCTAAGCCCCCTAATAAAATAACAAAGCCCCCCAAAATAAAAAAAATGCCCTACCCTATTCTAAATAACTAAAGTTCAAAGCTCTTTTACCTTACCAGCCCTGAACAGGGCCCTTTGCGGGGCATGCCCCAAGAAGTTCAGCTCTTTTGCCTGTAAAAAAAAAAATACAATACCCAAGCCCCCCAACATTACAACCCACCACCCACATACCCCTAATCTAACCCAAACCCCCCTTAAATAAACCTAAACACTAAGCCCCTGAAGATCTTCCTACCTTGTCTTCACCTCACCGGGTTCAACGATCTGTCCAGAAGAGCTCCTCCGATGTCCTGATCCAAGCCCAATCGGGGGGGCTGAAGAGGTCAATGATCCGGCTGAAGTCTTCATCCAAGCGGGAGCTGAAGAGGTCCATGATCCGACTGAAGTCTTCATCCAAGCGGGAGCTGAAGAGGTCCATGATCCGGATGAAGTCTTCATCCAAGCGGGAGCTGAAGAGGTCCATGATCCGGATGAAGTCTTCTATCAACGGCATCTTCAATCTTCTTTCTTCCGGATCCATCTTGCAGACCTCCGACGCGGAACATCCTGCTGGCCCGACGGACTAACGACGAATGACGGTTCCTTTAAGGGACGTCATCCAAGATGGCGTCCCTCGAATTCCGATTGGCTGATAGGATTCTATCAGCCAATCGGAATTAAGGTAGGAAAATTCTGATTGGCTGGAATCAGCCAATCAGAATCAAGTTCAATCCGATTGGCTGATCCAATCAGCCAATCAGATTGAGCTTGCATTCTATTGGCTGATCGGAACAGCCAATAGATTGCGAGCTCAATCTGATTGGCTGATTGAATCAGCCAATCGGATTGAACTTGAATCTGATTGGCTGATTCCATCAGCCAATCAGAATTTTCCTACCTTAATTCCGATTGGCTGATAGAATCCTATCAGCCAATCGGAATTCGAGGGACGCCATCTTGGATGACGTCCCTTAAAGGAACCGTCATTCGTCGTTAGTCCGTCGGGCCAGCAGGATGTTCCACGTCGGAGGTCTGCAAGATGGATCCGGAAGAAAGAAGATTGAAGATGCCGTTGATAGAAGACTTCATCCGGATCATGGACCTCTTCAGCTCCCGCTTGGATGAAGACTTCATCCAGATCATGGACCTCTTCAGCTCCCGGTTGGATGAAGACTTCAGCCGTATCATGGACCTCTTCAGCCCCCCGCTTGGGCTTGGATCAGGACATTGGAGGAGCTCTTCTGGACAGATCGTTGAACCCGATGAGGTGAAGACAAGGTAGGAAGATCTTCAGGGGCTTAGTGTTTAGGTTTATTTAAGGGGGGTTTGGGTTAGATTAGGGGTATGTGGGTGGTGGGTTGTAATGTTGGGGGGGGGTATTGTATGTTTTTTTTACAGGCAAAAGAGCTGAATTTCTTTGGGGCATGCCCCGCAAAGGGCCCTGTTCAGGGCTGGTAAGGTAAAAGAGCTTTGAACTTTAGTTATTTAGAATAGGGTAGGGCATTTTTTTATTTTGGGGGTCTTTGTTATTTTATTAGGAGGCTTAGAGTAGGTGTAATTAGTTTAAAATTGTTGTAATATTTTTCTTATGTTTGTAAATATTTTTTTATTTTTTGTAACTTAGTTCTTTTTTATTTTTTTGTACTTTAGCAAGTTTATTTAATTGTATTTATTTGTAGGAATTGTATTTAATTAATTTATTGATAGTGTAGTGTTAGGTTAACTGTAGGTAATTGTAGGTAGTTTATTTAATTAATTTATTGATAGTATAGTGTTAGGTTTAATTGTAACTTAGGTTAGGATTTCTTTTACAGGTAAATTTGTAATTATTTTAACTATTTTAGCTATTAAATAGTTCTTAACTATTTAATAGCTATTGTACCTGGTTAAAATAAATACAAAGTTACCTGTAAAATAAATATTATTCCTAAAATAGCTATAATATAATTATAATTTATATTGTAGCTATATTAGGATTTATTTTACAGGTAAGTATTTAGCTTTAAATAGGAATAATTTATTTAATAAGAGTTAATTAATTTCGTTAGATTAAAATTATATTTAACTTAGGGGGGTGTTAGTGTTAGGGTTAGACTTAGCTTTAGGGGTTAATACATTTATTAGAATAGCGGCGAGATTGGGTCGGCAGATTAGGGGTTAATAATTGAAGTTAGGTGTCGGCGATGTTAGGGAGGGCAGATTAGGGGTTAATACTATTTATTATAGGGTTAGTGAGGCGGATTAGGGGTTAATAACTTTATTATAGTAGCGCTCAGGTCTGGTCGGCAGATTAGGGGTTAATAAGTGTAGTTAGGTGTAGGCGACGTTGTGGGGGGCAGATTAGGGGTTAATAAATATAATATAGGGGTCGGCGATGTTAGGGCAGCAGATTAGGGGTACATAAGGATAATGTAAGTAGCGGCGGTTTACGGAGCGGCAGATTAGGGGTTAATAATAATATGCAGGGGTCAGCGATAGCGGGGGCAGCAGATTAGGGGTTAATAAGTGTAAGGTTTTGGGTGTTTAGACTCGGGGTACATGTTAAAGTGTTAGGTGCAGACGTAGGAAGTGTTTCCCCATAGCAAACAATGGGGCTGCGTTAGGAGCTTAACGCGGCTTTTTTGCAGGTGTTAGGTTTTTTTTCAGCTCAAACAGCCCCATTGTTTCCTATGGGAGAATCGTGCACGAGCACGTTTTTGAGGCTGGCCGCTTGCGTAAGCAACTCTGGTATCGAGAGTTGAAGCTGCGTTAAAAATGCTCTACGCTCCTTTTTTGGAGCCTAACGCAGCCTTTATGTGGACTCTCAATACCAGAGTTATTTTTATGGTGCGGCCAGAAAAAAGCCGGCGTTAGTTTTTCGGGTCGTTACCGACAAAACTCCAAATCTAGCCGATAGAAAATTAAGGCTTAAACTCACTTTTATTCCTTTATCTGGTTGTTCCGGATTGCAGCCGTTGCTTCTAAGGCCGATTTGAGTGCAGCACCTGAGCAGGTTCCTGGTGCTTACTCGCAAGTATAACTGTAAAGAAGGGTTTAATCCGGAATACAGCACAAGACAGGTATGTAAAACTAAGGCAACAATTAAAGCTTGGCAAGCGGTGTATTTAGTAAAACTTCACCTTTATTTCAATCAATATAAAATAAACTCATGATACACCATAGCTTGGTACGGAGGAGTGTAGGTACACACAACGCCGGTGTCTACGTCATCTGATGCGTTTCACGCCATTCTAGTGCTTTCTCAAAGATAACCTGGGATAGGTAAATTGTCAGATATTAACTTTGTCTTAGATACGCCCATCTGCATATATTTGCCAATCGGCTGTTAGAGATACTGACACACCTACACCCAGTTTACATAGCGTAATTCACCAATCATTCAAATATTAAAAACAAAATAACAACTTAGCTCAAGTATTTATATATCTGGGTAGTATTAAAATATACCTAAACAGGACTTCTTTAGGCCCTGCGAGCATATGAGTAAAAAAATGAGAAAAAATCATGGCATATTATATATGATAAAGTGCATTGTGGATATTTACAATATAACCTATTATGTAGTTAAACAATGCCAAACAATATCTGTATATGTATACACAATTAAATGTAGTAACCAACCCAGTCTGCTAGTGGTATTTTTTAATCATATATCAGATAGCCTTACCATATGGGTATGGGCCCTATACCCCATGGCAAGATAAAATGCATTATTTGGTAAACATGCTACTTGTAATATACAATAATTCCCACCTCTCAACATATAGTCTATGACATTCTACATCAGTGTAATATTCCTTGGCTCTTTTATAATGAGTTCAATCCTTTTAATAGGTCTATAGCAAAAGAATAAAATAAGATTAATTGGGGCTCAAAATTATTGATAAGCTTATACAGGGGAAATCTTAAAATATCTCACAAAAGTAGAGTGAACGTGTGTTAGTGGTAGGAGAGTACATAGTAAGTATGGTTCTCTACAGTATCTGTCAAATTGAACATTTTGCTTGAAAAGTGTGTTATACCATAGCACTTAAATACTATGTAGATGTATCATAGCAGCAACAAACTCAACCTGAAGCTACCTCTAGGTAAGACGTATAGATATACCAAAAATCAATAACTAAAAAGATACAGCTATTGCTTAAAGCAGAGTTCAAGGGGTATATGAAGTATTGAGCTTCATTCAATAGATGATAGTCTATTTTCCCAACTCCGGTTTTCACCAAGTGCTCATGTTGGTTAAGGAAAAGGCTTCTGCTGAGCTGAGAACCTGCTGGGGAAAGTTGAGGACTCCAGATACACGAAACAGCTGAGGGGTATATATGTAGGAGAGAAAAGGTTAGTGTTCCTGTCAGGAGGGCCATTCTCTGTCCTCTTTCAGAAGATATCGGTGATTAGTTTGATTGAAGCGACCGTCATCTCAGCATCGTCTCCTGTGTTGTAATTTCAGAGGCATATACTGGCGCAGGAGCCCCATCCTCTGCGCGATATGTGATCGCTGCATGTGGAGACCTTAAAGGACATGGCTCAGCCACCAACTTATATTTCTTTCATGTAATTGGCAAGAGTCCATGAGCTAGTGACGTATGGGATATACAATCCTACCAGGAGGGGCAAAGTTTCCCAAACCTCAAAATGCCTATAAATACACCCCTCACCACACCCAAAATTCAGTTTTACAAACTTTGCCTCCTATGGAGGTGGTGAAGTAAGTTTGTGCTAAGATTTCTACGTTGATATGCATTGTTGAAGCCAGATTCCTCTCAGAGTACAGCGAATGTCAGAGGGACGTGAAGGGAGTATCACTTATGAATATGATGATTTCTAGTGATGTCGCAAATAGTTCGCCGGCGAATAGTTCCCGCTGCGGCGGGCTAACATATGCGATGTTCGATCCGCCCCCCATGAGCTAGTGACGTATGGGATATACATTCCTACCAGGAGGGGCAAAGTTTCCCAAACCTCAAAATGCCTATAAATACACCCCTCACCACACCAACAAATCAGTTTTACAAACTTTGCCTCCCATGGAGGTGGTGAAGTAAGTTTGTGCTAGATTCTTCGTTGATATGCGCTTCGCAGCACGCTGGAGTCCGGTTTTCCTCTCAGTGTGCAGTGAATGCCAGAGGGATGTGAAGAGAGTATTGCCTATTTGAATTCAATGATCTCCTGCTACGGGGTCTATTTCATAGGTTCTCTGTTATCGGTCGTAGAGATTCATCTCTTACCTCCCTTTTCAGATCGACGATATACTCTTATATATACCATTACCTCTACTGATTCTCGTTTCAGTACTGGTTTGGCTTTCTACTACATGTAGATGAGTGTCCTGGGGTAAGTAAGTCTTATTTTTGTGACACTCTAAGCTATGGTTGGGCACTTTTATATAAAGTTATAAATATATGTGTTTAAACATTTATTTGCCTTGATTCAAGATGTTCAACATTCCTTATTTCAGACAGTCCGTTTCATTATTTGGGATAATGCATATGAATAATCAATTTTTCTTACCTTAAAATTTGACTTTTTTTCCTGTGGGCTGTTAGGCTCGCGGGGGCTGAAAATGCTTCTTTTTATTGCGTCATTTTTGGCGCAGACTTTTTTGGCGCAAAAAAATTCTTTCTCATTTCCGGCGTCATACTTGTCGCCGGAAGTTGCGTCATTTTTTTTGACGTTTTTGCGCCAAAAATGTCGGCGTCACCGGATGTGGCGTCATTTTTGGCGCTTAAAGCATTTAGGCGCCAAATAATGTGGGCGTCTTTTTTGGCGCTAAAAAATTTGGGCGTCATTGTCTCCACATTATTTAAGTCTCATTGTTTATTTGCTTCTGGTTGCTAGAAGCTTGTTCATTGGCTTTTTTTCCCATTCCTGAAACTGTCATTTAAGGAATTTGATCAATTTTGCTTTATATGTTGTTTTTTCTATTACATATTGCAAGATGTCTCAGATTGACCCTGAATCAGAAGATACTTCTGGAAAATTGCTGCCTGATGCTGGATCTACCAAAGTTAAGTGTATTTGTTGTAAACTTGTGGTAACTGTTTGTAATGAATGTCATGACAAACTTGTTAATGCAGATAATATTTCCTTTAGTAATGTTCCATTACCTGTTGCTGTTCCATCAACATCTAATATTCAGGGTGTTCCTGTTAACATAAGAGATTTTGTTTCTAAATCTATTAAGAAGGCTATGTCTGTTATTCCTCCTTCCAGTAAACGTAAAAGGTCTTTTAAAACTTCTCATTTTTCAGATTAATTTTTAAATGAACATCATCATTCTGATTCTGTTTCTGATAATTATTTTTCTGGTTCAGAGGATTCTGTTTCAGAGATTGATACTGATAAATCTTCATATTTATTTAAAATGGAATTTATTCGTTCTTTACTTAAAGAAGTCTAAATTGCATTAGAAATAGAGGAATCTGGTCCTCTTGATACTAAATCTAAACGTTTGAGTACGGTTTTTAAACCTCCTGTAGTTATTCCGGAAGTTTTTCCCGTCCCTGATGCTATTTCTGAAGTAATTTCCAGGGAATGGAATAATTTGGGTAATTCATTTACTCCTTCTAAACGTTTTAAGCAATTATATCCTATGCCATCTGACAGATTAGAGTTTTGGGACAAAATCCCTAAGGTTGATGGGGCTATCTCTACTCTTGCTAAACGTACTACTATTCCTACGGCAGATAGTACTTCCTTTAAGGATCCTTTAGATAGGAAAATTGAATCCTTTCTAAGAAAAGCTTACTTATGTTCAGGTAATCTTCTTAGACCTCCTATATCTTTGGCGGATGTTGCTGCAGCTTCAACTTTCTGGTTGGAAGCCTTAGCACAACAAGTAACAGATCATAATACTCATAGCATTGTTAATCTTCTTCAACATGCTAATAACTTTATTTGTGATGCCATCTTTGATATCATTAGGGTTGATGTCAGGTATATGTCTTTAGCTATTTTAGCTAGAAGAGCTTTATGGCTTAAAACTTGGAATGCTGATATGTCTTCTAAGTCAACTTTGCTTTCCCTTTCTTTCCAGGGTAATAAATTGTTTGGTTCACAGTTGGATTCTATTATTTCAACTGTTACTGGGGGGAAAGGAACTTTTTTACCTCAGGATAAAAAATCTAAAGGTAAATTTAGGTCTGCTAATAGTTTTCGTTCCTTTCGTCACAATAAGGAACAAAAGCCTGATCCTTCCCCTACAGGAGCGGTATCAGTTTGGAAACCATCTCCAGTCTGGAATAAATCCAAGCCTTTTAGAAAGCCAAAGCCAGCTCCCAAGTCCACATGAAGGTGCGGCCCTCATTCCAGCCCAGCTGGTAGGGGGCAGATTACGATTTTTCAAAGAAATTTGGATCAATTCAATTCACAATCTTTGGATTCAGAATATTGTTTCACAAGGGTACAGAATAGGCTTCAAGATAAGGCCTCCTGCAAGAAGATTTTTTCTTTCCCGTGTCCCAATAAATCCAGTGAAGGCTCAAGCATTTCTGAACTGTGTTTCAGATCTAGAGTTGGCTGGAGTAATTGTGCCAGTTCCAGTTTTGGAACAGGGGCTGGGGTTTTACTCAAATCTCTTCATTGTACCAAAGAAGGAGAAATCCTTCAGACCAGTTCTGGATTTAAAAATATTGAATCATTATGTAAGGATACCAACATTCAAAATGGTAACTTTAAGGACTATTCTGCCTTTTGTTCAGCAAGGGCATTATATGTCCACAATAGATTTACAAGATGCATATCTGCATATTCAGATTCATCCAGATCACTATCAGTTTCTGAGATTCTCTTTTCTAGACAAGCATTACCAGTTTGTGGCTCTGCTGTTTGGCCTAGCAACAGCTCCAAGGATTTTTACAAAGGTTCTTGGTGCCCTTCTATCTGTAATCAGAGAACAGGGTATTGTGGTATTTCCTTATTTGGACGATATCTTGGTACTTGCTCAGTCTTCACATTTAGCAGAATCTCATACGAATCGACTTGTATCGTTTCTAAGAGAACATGGTTGGAGGATCAATTTACCAAAGAGTTCGTTGATTCCTCAGACAAGGGTAACCTTTTTAGGTTTCCAGATAGATTCAGTGTCCATGACTCTGTCGCTGACGGACAAGAGACGTCTGAAATTGGTTTCAGCTTGTCGAAACCTTCAGTCTCAATCATTCCCTTCGGTAGCCTTATGCATAGAAATTCTAGGTCTTATGACTGCTGCATCGGACGCGATCCCCTTTGCTCGTTTTCACATGCGACCTCTTCAGCTCTGTATGCTGAACCAGGGGTGCAGGGATTATACAAAGATATCTCAATTAATATCTTTAAAACCGATTGTACGACACTCTCTGACGTGGTGGACAGACCACCATCGTTTAGTTCAGGGGGCTTCTTTTGTTCTTCCGACCTGGACTGTGATCTCAACAGATGCAAGTCTGACAGGTTGGGGAGTTGTTTGGGGGTCTCTGACAGCACAAGGGGTTTGGGAATCTCAGGAGGCGAGATTACCAATCAACATTTTGGAACTCCGTGCGATTTTCAGAGCTCTTCAGTCGTGGCCTCTTCTAAAGAGAGAGTCGTTCATTTGTTTTCAGACGGACAATGTCACAACCGTGGCATATGTCAATCATCAAGGAGGGACTCACAGTCCTCTGGCTATGAAAGAAGTATCTCGAATACTTGTATGGGCGGAATCCAGCTCCTGTCTAATTTCTGCGGTTCATTTCCCAGGTATAGACAATTGGGAAGCGGATTATCTCAGTCGCCAAACATTACATCCGGGCGAGTGGTCTCTTCACCCGGAGGTATTTCATCAGATTGTTCAAATGTGGGGACTTCCAGAAATAGATCTGATGGCTTCTCATCTAAACAAGAAGCTTCCCAGGTATCTGTCCAGATCCAGGGATCCTCAGGCGGAAGCAGTGGATGCATTGTCACTTCCTTGGAAGTATCATCCTGCCTATATCTTTCCGCCTCTAGTTCTTCTTCCAAGAGTGATTTCCAAGATTCTAAAGGAGCGTTCGTTTGTTCTGCTGGTGGCTCCAGCATGGCCTCACAGGTTTTGGTATGCGGATCTTGTCCGGATGGCTATTTGCCAACCGTGGACTCTTCCGTTAAGACCAGACCTTCTATCGCAAGGTCCTTTTTTCCATCAGGATCTCAAATCCTTAAATTTGAAGGTATGGAGATTGAACGCTTGATTCTCAGTCATAGAGGTTTCTCTGACTCCGTAATTAATACTATGTTACAGGCTCGTAAATCTGTATCTAGGAAGATATATTATCAAGTCTGGAATACTTACATTTCTTGGTGTTCTTCTCATCATTTTTCTTGGCATTCTTTTAGAATTCCTAGAATTTTACAGTTTCTTCAGGATGGTTTGGATAAAGGTTTGTCTGCAAGTTCCTTGAAAGGACAAATCTCTGCTCTTTCTGTTCTTTTTCACAGAAAGATTGCTAATCTTCCTGATATTCATTGTTTTGTACAGGCTTTGGTTCGTATAAAACCTGTCATTAAGTCAATTTCTCCTCCTTGGAGTTTGAATTTGGTTCTGGGGGCTCTTCAAGCTCCTCCGTTTGAACCTATGCATTCGCTGGATATTAAATTACTTTCTTGGAAAGTTTTGTTTCTTTTGGCCATCTCTTCTGCTAGAAGAGTTTCTGAATTATCTGCTCTTTCTTGTTAGTCTCCTTTTCTGATTTTTCATCAGGATAAGGCGGTGTTGCGAACTTCATTTAAATTTTTACCTAAGGTTGTGAATTCTAACAACATTAGTAGAGAAATTGTGGTTCCTTCATTGTGTCCTAATCCTAAGAACTCTAAGGAAAGATTGTTGGATTCTTTGGATGTAGTTAGAGCTTTGAAATATTATGTTGAAGCTACTAAAGATTTCCGAAAGACTTCTAGTCTATTTGTTATCTTTTCTGGTTCTAGGAAAGGTCAGAAGGCTTCTGCCATTTCTTTGGCATCTTGGTTAAAGTCTTTGATTCATCATGCTTATGTTGAGTCGGGTAGAACTCCGCCTCAAAGGATTACAGTTCATTCGACTAGGTCAGTCTCTACTTCCTGGGCATTTAGGAATGAAGCTTCGGTTGATCAGATTTGCAAAGCAGCAACTTGGTCTTCTTTGCATACTTTTACTAAATTCTACCATTTTGATGTGTTTTCTTCTTCTGAAGCAGTTTTTGGTAGAAAAGTACTTCAGGCAGCTGTTTCAGTTTGATTCTTCTGCTTATAATTTCAGTTTTTTTCATTATAAGATTTAAACTTTGTTTTGGGTGTGGATTATTTTTCAGCGGAATTGGCTGTCTTTATTTTATCCCTCCCTCTCTAGTGACTCTTGCGTGGAAGATCCACATCTTGGGTATTCATTATCCCATACGTCACTAGCTCATGGACTCTTGCTAATTACATGAAAGAAAACATAATTTATGTAAGAACTTATCTGATAAATTCATTTCTTTCATATTAGCAAGAGTCCATGAGGCCCGCCCTTTTTGTGGTGGTTATGATTTTTTTGTATAAAGCACAATTATTCCAATTCCTTATTTTTTATGCTTTCGCACTTTTTTCTTATCACCCCACTTCTTGGCTATTTGTTAAACTGATTTGTGGGTGTGGTGAGGGGTGTATTTATAGGCATTTTGAGGTTTGGGAAACTTTGCCCCTCCTGGTAGGAATGTATATCCCATACGTCACTAGCTCATGGACTCTTGCTAATATGAAAGAAATTAATTTATCAGGTAAGTTCTTACATAAATTATGTTTTTTCTCTCACGTATCCCAGCAAATCCAATAAAAACTCAGGCTTTCCTGAAGTGTGTTTCAGACCTGGAGTCTTCAGGGGTAATCATGCCAGTTCCTTTTCAGGAACAAGGTTTGGGGTTTTATTCAAATCTATTCATTGTCCCAAAGAAGGAAAATTTATTCAGACCAGTTAAGGATCTGAAAATTTTGAATCGTTATGTAAGAGTACCAACTTTCAAGATGGTGACTATAAGGACTATTCTGCCTTTTGTTCAGCAAGGACATTATATGTCCACAATAGACTTGCAGGATGCATACCTTCATATTCTGATTCATCCAGAACATTATCAGTTCCTGAGATTCTCTTTTCTAGACAAGCATTACCAATTTGTTGCTCTTCCATTTGGCCTAGCAACAGCTCCAAGAATCTTTTCAAAGGTTCTAGGTGCCCTACTCTCTGTAATTAGAGAACAGGGTATTGCGGTGTTTCCTTATTTGGACGATATCTTGATACTAGCTCAGTCTTTACATTCTGCAGAATCTCACACAAATCAACTAGTGTTGTTTCTTCGGAAACATGGTTGGAGGATCAATTTACCAAAAAGTTTCTTGATTCCTCAGACAAGGGTCACCTTTTTAGGCTTCCAGATAGATTCAGTGTCCATGACTCTGTCTCTAACAGACAAGAGACGTTTAAAATTGGTTGCAGCCGGCCGGCACCTTCAGTCTCAGTCATTCCCTTCAGTGGCTATGTGCATGGAAGTTTTAGGTCTCATAACTGCAGCATCACATGAGACCTCTACAGCTTTGTATGCTGAACCAATGGTGCAGGGATTATACAAAGATATCACACTTAATATCCTTAAATCCCAATGTACGACACTCTCTGATGTGGTGGATAGATCATTATCGTTTAGTTCAAGGGGCTTCTTTTGTTCGATCAACCTGGACTGTGATCACAACAGATGCGAGTCTTTCAGGTTGGGGAGCTGTTTGGGGATCTCTGACAGCACAAGGGGTTTGGAAATCTCAAGAGGCGAGATTACCAATAAATATTTTAGAACTCCGTGCAATTCTCAGAGCCCTTCAGTTTTGACCTCTGTTAAAGAGAGAACCGTTCATTTGTTTTCAGACAGACAATATCACAACAGTGGCATATGTCAATCATCAGGGTGGGACTCACAGTCCCCAAGCTATGAAAGAAGTATCTCGGATACTTGCTTGGGCGGAATCCAGCTCCTGTCTAATCTCTGCGGTGCATATCCCAGGTGTAGACAATTGGAAGGCGGATTATCTCAGCCATCAGACTTTACATCCAGGGGAGTGGTCTCTCCATCCAGATGTGTTTCTTTCATGTAATTGGCAAGAGTCCATGAGCTAGTGACGTATGGGATATACATTCCTACCGGGAGGGGCAAAGTTTCCCAAACCTCAAAATGCCTATAAATGCACCCCCAATTCAGTTTTACAAACTTTGCCTCCTATGGAGGTGAAGTAAGTTTGTGCTAGATTTCTACGTTGATATGCGCTTCTCAGCATGCTGAAGCCCGGTTCCTCTCAGAGTGCAATGAATGACAGAGGGATGTGAAGGGAGTGTTACCTATTGAATGCAATGGTCATCCTAACAGGGATCTATTTCATAGGTTCTCTATCGGTCGTAGAGATTCATCTCCTACCTCCTTTTTCAGATCGACGATATACTCTTATATACCATTACCTCTGCTGATTCTCGTTTCAGTACTGGTTTGGCTATCTACTTTATGTAAATATAATGTTTGTTTGGGAAATGCATATTTAAATTTAAAAAAAAAATTCTTACCTGGAATTTTCAAAATCGACTTTCTTCTAAATTGCGGGCTGTTAGGCTCGCGGGTGCGCAAAATGCTATAATTTATTGCGTCGTCCTTGGCGCGAGACTTTTTGGCGCAAGAATTACGTTTGTTGACGTATATACGTAATTTCCGGCGTCTTGGCGCTGAGAATTTTCACATAGTTGCATCATCTATGACACTTGTGTTTGTTAGACGTTCTTGGCGCCAAAAATATTTTGTCAGTTGTGGGCGTCATACTTGGCGCCAGATTTCTGACATTATTTAAGTCTTTATTTCATTCTGCTTCTGGTTTTCAGAGGCTTATTTTGTTTGCATTTTTTCCCATTCCTGAAACTGTCATTTAAGGAAATTGATATTTTGCTTTATATGTTGTTTTTTCTCTTACATTTGCAAGATATCTCAAAAACTGTTCCTGTATCAGAAAACACTGTTGGATTCCTGATGACTGATATCAGTCCTACCAAAGCTAAGTTCATTTATTTTAATGTTATGAATTTTTATCTTTAGCTATGGTTGTCATGATAATCTTTTACATGTAGAGTCCATCAGTAATTAATGCATTATCTATTGCTATTCTTTTAACATATAATGTACAAGATATACCTAGGAATTTATAAGAATATTTTTTCTGATTCTATCCTAAAGGCTTTGTCTGCCATCCCGCCTTCTAATAAAATGTAAAGGTCTTTTTTAAACTTCTCATTTAGTTGAGGAATTTTCAAATGACCGACAACATACTGAATTATCCTTCTCTGATGATTATTTTTCTCATTCAGAATATCCTTCATCAGATATTGACACTAACAAATCTACTTTTTTACTTTTAAATAGAGTACATTTGTTCTTTGTTGAAAAGGTGTTGATTATATTGGATATTGGGGAGACTAGTTCTTTTGATTTTAAGACTAGCTAACATTTAAATTCTGCTTATTAATCTCCTGTGGTTTCTTCAGAGGTTTTTTCCAGTTCCTGATACTAGGGAATGGAATAGGCCTGGGACTTTTTATTCCTTCTTTAAGGTTTTTAAATTGTATCCTTTGCCAGCAGTTAGTTTGGAGTTTTGGGGAAAGATCCCCAAAGTTAATGGGGCTATCTCTACTCTTGCTAAACATACTACTATTCTTATGGAAAATAGTATTTATTTTTAAGTTCCTTCAGATGGGAAACTTGTATCTTATCTAAGGAAAATTATTTTATTTTCAGGTCCTTTTCTTAGGCCTGCAACTTATTTGGCTGATGTTGCAACTGCTTCAACTTTTTGGTTGGATACTTTAGCGCAACAAGTATCGGATTATGATTTGTTTAGCATAAGTTGATTCAACATGCTAATAATTTCATTTGTGATGTCATTTTTTGATATTTTCACAATTGAGGGCAAATCTATGTCTTTAGCTATTTTAGCTAGAAGAACTTTGTGACTTAAATCTTGGAATGCTAATTTGATTTCTAAAATCCAGATTTCTTTTTTTCCAAGGTAATTAATTATTTGGTTCACAATTGGATTCAATACTTTCAACTGTTACTCTGGGGAAGGGAGTTTTTTTGCTTCAAGATTAAGTTCTAAGAGTAAATCTTAAGCTTATATTAGGTTTTGTTCTTAATAAGGAACGGAATCCTAATTCTTCCCCAAGTAACATGTTTCTAATTGGAAGCTTTCTTCAAAATGGAATGAATTCAAGCCATTTAAAAGATCAAAGTCAGCCCCCAAATTCACATGAAGGTGCGGCCCTTATTCCAGCTTAGCTGGTAAGGGGCAGGTTAAGACTTTTCTAAATTTGTTTGGTTCAATTCGGTCCAAGCTTCTTAGATTGGGGTACAGAATAGGATTCAGAGTAAGACCGCCTGTGAAAAGTCTTTTTCTCTCTAGCATATTCCAGCTATTCCAGTAAAGGCTCAGACTTTCCTGAAGTGTGTTTCAGACCTGGAGTTATCTGGGGTATTCATACCTGTTCCATTTCAGGAACGGGGTCTGGGGTTTTGTTCAGAACTATTAATTGTCCCAAAGATAGAAAATCTTTTGAATTGTCATGTAAGAGTACCATCTTTCAGAATGGTGATTATATGGTCTATTCTGCCTTTTGGTCAGCAAGGGCATCATTTGCCTACAATAGACTTACAGGATGCATATCTTCATATTTTGTTTTCATTCAGATTATTTTAATTTTCTGAGATTCTCTTTTTTAGACAAGCATTACCAATTTGTTGCTTTTCCTTTCTGGCCTAGCGACAGCTCTAGGAATCTTTTCAAAAGGTTCTCGGTGTTTCCTTATTTGGACGATATTGTGGTATTTGCTCAGTCTTTTCGTTCTGCAGAATCTCATACGTTTCAACTTCTGTTGTTTCTTCAAGGACATGGTTAGAGGATCATTTTACCAAAAGTTCCTTGATTCCTCAAGACAAGGGTCACCTTTTTTTAGGTTTCCAGATATGTGTCAATGTCTTTGTTTCTAACAAATAAGAGACAATTTTTATTGGGTTCCGCTTGTCGGAACCTTTAGTCTCTATTATTTCCTTCAGTAGCTATATGCATGGAAGTTTTAGGTCTCATGACTGCAGCATTGGATTCGATGCTCATTTTCATATGAAACCTCTCCAGTTTTTAATGCTGAATTAATGGTGCAGGGATTATTCTACGATATCACATTTAATATCCTTGAATCCCAATATTCAACTATCTCTGACTTGGTGGTTAGATCACCATCGTATAGTTCTACGGGTCTCTTTGGTTCATCCAACCTGGACCGTGATCACAACAGATGCAAGTCTTTTAGGTTGGGAAGCTGTCTGGGGATCTCTGACAGCACAAGGGGTTGAAAATCTCAAGAGGCGAGATTATCTATCAATATTGTGGAACTCCGTGCGATTCTCAGAGTTCATCAGTTTTGGCTTCTATTTGAAGAGAGAGACGTTTATTGGTTTTCAGACAGACAATGACACAACTGTGGCGTATGTCAATCATTAGGGTGGGACTCTCAGTCCTCAGGCTATGAACAAAGTATTTCGGATACTTGCTTGGGCAAAATCCAGCTCCTGTCTAATTTCTGCAGTCCATATCCCAGGTATAGACAATTGGGAAGCGGATTATCTTTGTCATCAAACTTTACATCCGGGAGAATAGTCTCTTCACCCAGATGTCTTTTTTTCAAGTTGTTCAGATGTGCGGGCTTCCAGAAATAGATCTGATGGCATCTCATCTAAACAAGAAACTTCCCAGGTACCTATCTAGGTCCAGGGATACTCAGGCGGAAGCAGTGGATGCATTGACACTTCCTTGGAGTTATCAACCTGCCTATATTTTTCCGCCTCTAGTTCTTCTTCCAAGAGTGATTTTCAAAATCATCATGGAGCAATTGTTTGTGCTGCTGGTGGCTCCAGCATGGCCGCTCAGGTTTTGGTATGTGGATCTTGTTTGGATGTTCAGTTGCCAACCTTGGCCATTTCCATTAAGGCCAGACCTTATATCTCAAGGTTTGTTTTTCCATCAGGATCTCAAATCATTAAATTTAATGGTATGGAGATTGAATGCTTAGTCATAGAAGTTTCTCTGACTCAGTGATTAAAACTATGTTGCAGGCTCATAAATCTGTGTCTAGAAAGATTTATTATCGAGTATGGAAGACTTACATTTCATGGTGTTCTTCTCATAAATTCTCTTGGCATTCTTTTAGAATTCCTATAATGTTTCAGTTTCTTCAGGATGGTTTAGATAAGTGTTTGTCTGCAAGGTCTGTGAAAGGACAAATCTCTGCTCTTTCTGTTCTGTTCCACAGAAAATTGCTAAACTTCCTGATATTTATTGTTTTGTATAGGCTTTGGTTCATATCAAGCCCTGTCATTAAATCAATTTCTCCTCCTTGGAGTCTTAATTTGGTTTTGAAGGCTTTACAGGCTCCTCCGTTTGAGCCTATGCTTCTTCTGGACATTAAATTACTTTCTTGGAAAGTGTTGTTCCTTTTGGCCATCTCTTCTGCTAGAAGAGTTACTGTTTTAGCTGCTCTTTCTTGTGAGTCTCTTTTTCTGATTTTTCATCAGGATAAGGCGGTTTTTGCGGACTTTGTTTAAATTTTTACCTAAAGTTGTGAACTTTACCAACATTAGTAGAGAAATTGTTGTCCCTTCTTTGTGTCCTAATCCTAAGAATTCTCTGGACATCTCTGGATGTGGTAAATATAAATGTTGAAGTCTTTCAGGAAGACTTCTAGTCTGTTATCTTTTCCAGTTCTAGGAAAGGTCAGAAGGCTTCTGCCATTTCTTTGGCATCTTGGTTAAAGCTTTTGATTCATCATGCTTATTTGGAGTGGGGTAATTCCCCGCCTCAGAGGATTACAGCTCATTCTACTAGGTCAGTTTCCACTTCCTGGGTTTTTAAGAATGAGGCTTCTGTTGATCAGATTTGCAAAGCAGCAACTTGGTCTTCTTTGCTTACTTTTTCCTAAATTCTGCCATTTTGATGTTTTCTCTTCTTCAGAAGCAGTTTTTGGTAGAAAAATACTTCAGGCAGCTGTTTCAGTTTGATTCTTCTGCTTATATTTTCAGTTTTTTTCATTATATGATTAAAACTTTTGATTTGGGTTGTGGATTATTTTTTCAGCGGAATTGGCTGCCTTTATTTTTAGCCCTCCCTCTCTAGTGACTCTTGCGTTGAGTTCCACATCTTGGGTATTTGCTATCCCATACGTCACTAGCTCATGGACTCTTGCCAGTTACATGAAAGAAAACATAATTTATGTAAGAATTTACCTGATAAATTCATTTATTTCATATTGCCAAGAGTCCATGAGGCCCACCCTTTTTATGGTGGTTATGATTTTTTTTGTATAAAGCACAATTATTCCAATTTCTTGTTGATGCTTTCGCTCCTTTCTTATCACCCCACTTCTTGACTATTCGTTAAACTGAATTGTGGGTGTGGTGGGGGTGTATTTATAGGCATTTTGAGGTTTGGGAAACTTTGCCCCTCCTGGTAGGAATGTATATCCCATACGTCACTAGCTCATGGACTCTTGCCAATATGAAAGAAATGAATTTATCAGGTAAATTCTTACATAAATTATGTTTTTCTCAGATTGTTCAGATGTGGTGTCTTCCAGAGATAGATCTCATGGTCTCTCATCTAAACAAGAAACTACCCAGATACCTGTCCAGGTCCAGGAATGTTCAGGCGGAAGCAGTGGATGCGCTGACACTTCCTTGGTGTTATCAACCTGCTTATATCTTCCTGCCTCTAGTTCTCCTTCCAAGAGTGATCTCCAAAATCATCATAGAACAATTGTTTGTGTTGCTGGTGGCTCCAGCATGGCCACACAGGTTTTGGTATGCGGATCTGGTTCGGATGTCCAGTTGCCAGCCTTGGCCACTTCCGTTAAGGCCGGACCTACTGTCTCAAGGTCCGTTTTTCTATCAGGATCTCAAATCATTAAATTTGAAGGTATGGAAATTGAACGCTTAGTACTAAGTCATAGAGGTCTCTCTGACTCAGTAATTAATACTATGTTACAAGCTCGTAAATCTGTCTCTAGAAAGATTTATTACAGAGTTTAGAAGGCGTACATTTCATGGTGTTCTCCTAAATTCTCTTGGCATTCTTTTAGAATTCCTAGAGTTTTACAGTTTCTTCAGGATGGTTTGGATAAGGGCTTGTCTGCAAGTTCCTTGAAGGGACAAATCTCTGCTCTTTCTGTTTTATTTCACAGAAAGATTGCTATACTTCCTGATATTCACTGTTTTGTACAGGCTTTAGTTCGTATTAAGCCTGTCATTAAATCAATTTCTCCTCCTTGGACTCTTAATTTGGTTTTGAAGGCGTTACAGGCTCCTCCATTTGAGCCTATGCATTCTTTGGACATTAAACTACTTTCTTGGAAAGTGTTGTTCCTTTTGGCTATCTCTTCTGCTAGAAGAGTTTCTGAGCTATATGCTCTTTCTTGTGAGTCTCCTTTTCTGATCTTTCATCAGATACAATTCTTATTACAAAAAAAAGCCCCCCCCCCCCTCATAAATATCATTAAACCTCTCTATATAGAGAGATCCAATCAGATGGGAAAAAATTTAACAAAACTAAGTCAACAAAAGAATCTGAGCTCAAAAAAGGGGACAATATCTGTCTTTGAATAATCCAATAATCCAAAAAAAAAATAGTTTCTAAAGTAAATCTAATCGAAAGATTATATGTAATAGGAACCCAAAACCCTATTTTTTGCCAAAGTTGAAATATCTTAGGGCAGTACCATATCGTATGACAAAAGACTGCTAATGGTAATCTACATTGAGGGCCTTCTGGCATTGTGGTTGGAAACATTTTATATAATCTATAAGGGAAAAAGCGCCCTGTTTAGCCAGCATATTGTATATTAAAGAAATAGAGGTATCACCCAAGATAATTTTTGAGCAGCATAACTCAATCTCAGACCATGCTGAAGACAAAGGAAGACGGCAGTTAACCGTTTTTAAAAAAAATGTCGCAATTGCAGATAGGCATAAAAGGTCTTATTAGGAATATCATATTGTCGGACTAATTCTTGAAAGGGTGCGATCTGTCCATTTTATAACAGAGTCTGCGATATGGTATTAATATTATTTTCCTTTCAGAATTTAAAAGCCGCCTTATAGATTCCTGGTATGAATTGTGGATTCCCTATAATAGGGAGAAATTTGGAAAAACTTGGATCTATCTCCAGAAGGACACAACATTTCTGCCAGGCCAAAACTATATTTTTATGATAAAGTAATTTTTATTATTTTGTAGCAAGGGCATAATAACAAAAAGAGTGTAAAAAGGAAAACAAATCAAGAGAACAGAAATCCTGGTTCTCTAAAATTACATAGTAATTAAGATAATTCAAGATACAAAACATTAAATTGTTCGGTTACTAAGTCATAACGTGTAAGGCCACTTTTACATGAAAAACCTGATAACATCCTACATTGTGAAACAAAAGTCCATGCAGTGAGGAATCTCCTGCTTGAAGCTAGATTTAAAATAATTTTGTGCACAATATAATGCATTATGGCCCGAACAAACAACATATTTCCAGGAAAAGGATCAACGTAATAAAGAATTAGTGAAGGGGGAAGAGAGTTAGGTAAAGCAAAGAGAGAGAGGGAAGTAAGATGCAGATAAGGGGATATCTCCTGACCACACCGCTCTGTTTTTAAAACTTGTTATATGTAGGATTAATATGTCTCCTATTTATCCATGTTTTACCTGTCATGTCTGGGGGCTCTGAATTCCAAAGGGTAGGGCATTCTAAGTGGGAGGCTCTATTGGATTAGACTAGTGTGTTAAGACACATTGTGTAAAATCCAGTAATACCAAACCTTCTGAAAGGTTTCTTGGGTATCTAGGAGAAATGCTGCCTGTTCTGACATGCTGTAATAGAATTTAATTTTGAGTTTGATTTCTTCCCAGGACGGGGCACTCTCTCTCCAATGACGGGGTATACAAACCCTCGTGGCAGTGCATGTTATCTTGATAAACAAATTGATATATTTATTAAATTCTTTAAGACTGATCTGGAGTAATGCTTGTTCCATGGTAAGCTTAATTGGGCTATCTAGGATAGAGCTTAGAAACCGGGATAGTTGGTTCCACACCCTATGTGTATGGGAGCAGTCCCACCACATGTGTTTATAGTCCCCCACTTCCCCGCAGCCTCTATAACAAAGTCTAGATCTATCTTTGATAGAGTGTGAGGTTATCTGTGGAGTTAGATACCAACGGAAGTTGGTCTTAATGCAGTTTTCCCACATGTCTGCACTCAACAATCCCTTCCCCGCACTAGAGAGAGTTATATGCCAATCCTGAATCTCCATTTCCTTGTTAATATCCTTTTCCCATTTAGTTTGTAGGGTGGATTTGGAGTTTTCTGATGCTAGTTGGATTGCTTGGTAAAGCCTGGAAATAGTATTCTTGGGCCTGGATGAGGTGCTGCATATGTTCTCTAATGTGGAGGGCAAGTTTTTAGTTATGGATGGCAAGAGAGGGTGAATGATGGAGGTAAGCTGCAAGTATAGGAACCATTCTAATTTGACTGGCTGTAATTTTTCTTGTAGTTGTGCGTAGCTCATCATTTTACCCCCTGCTATAAGGTCAGCTATTCTGTAGAGTCCTCTGTTTTCCCATTTTTTGATAATGGGGACTAGTTCATGTCTAACTAGGCTTGTGAGTGTGGCTTTAATGGAGTGCATAGGAAGTAGAGCCAAAGAAGTGGTCAGCCTGGACCATTGCTTGATCATGAAATCTATCACAGGGTATTCGTGTTGCTTCCTACTAAGGCACCGTTTAGGGTCCCAAAGAATCCTGTCGCGTGGGATAAGTCCTGCAATGTCTGATTCCAGTTGGGTCCAAATAATGTCCTTGTCAGGGTCGTTGAGAAGGGCAGTCTGTGCCAATCTAGCTGCCTGATAGTAGTGTTTAAGGTTTGGTGCCCCCCCCCCCCCCCCAATTGTCTGTTCCTAGTGAGGATTGCCGAAGGGATTCTAGCCTTTTTGTTTCCCCTTATAAAACTAATTATATGCTTTTGGAGGTCGTCTAAGTCTGGGGCTGGTATTCTAATCGGTAGGGTGCGGAATAAATACAGGATCCTTGGCAATATCATCATTTTGACTGCCAACAGTCTACCAAACCATGAGAATCTTAGTTTACTCCACTTATTTAAATCTTGTTTAATAGATTTGTACATAGGGGGGTAATTTGCCTTGTATAGTTCCTTTGAGCTTGTGGTTAGATTAATCCCTAAGTATCTGAGGAGGTGTTTGGCCCATTTAAATTCAAAGTTAGCCTCTATCAGCTTTTTGGTATGGTCCAGGAGATGTACGGGTAGTGCTTCACATTTCTCTAGATTAATTGTATAGCCTGATATAGAGGAGAAGGAGTTGAGGGTTTGGTAGAGGTTCGGCAGTGTTATTAGTGGTCTTGACAGGGAGAGGAGGACATCGTCCGCGAAGAGTGTGAGTTTATATTCCTTCTGCTTTATTTTAATACCTGTTATATCAGGGGATCTTCTAATATGTTGGGCCAGGGGTTCTATGCACAGTGCAAACAGTAATGGGGACAAAGGGCATCCATGACGGGTCCCATTGAGGACAGCAAATCTTTCGGATTGGTGACCCATGGCTCTCACGCTCGCTGAGGGGGTGGAATAAATACTTTGAATTGCACTCATGAATTCCCCAGAGATGCCTATCTTAGTTAAAGGGTCACTGTAAGTTCTTTTTTAGTATGGCTACTATAAATTAACTCTACAAAATAAAATCTTTTTCAATACGATTACATTTAATAATACTTACCGTTTCTTAGTAATCCGTTTTCTAATCCTTTAATTTTTCCAAACCCACTCCGTTCGTATACTTAGCTGCTTGCCAATCCGTGTACATAACCCAGGTTTCAAAATGTCGGCAAATTTTGTTTGTGCGCATGCGCAAGTTTCTGCGACGTCATCGAAAACGTCACTCGCTCAAACACTGCTTGTATCAGACTAGACCCGCTCTATTGAACGCACAGCACTCGATTGATCTGCGCTTTGACAGAGGTCAGTCTTTTTTGGATAAGGCTTATACAATCTCCCTATCAAAAACGATTGTTCATAATAATTTGCTGTTAGCAGTCTACATTAAATTAGCCTATTAATAACGCTCATTAATAATAATACTTTTCACACCAAATACAATTGCAATTTTTTCATTAATACCAAAGTTATAACTTAATAGTTAACACCATAATTTTATCGTATTTATTGTTTAAAAAGCAAAATAGAGATTATTAACAGCTTTTTCAAATTCAATTATTACTGTGAATCTTATAGACTAATAAAAATTTTCATTGAAACTCAATTAACTTAATAAGTACATGCTTTGTTAAATAATTTTATGAATATGATTATACTATAATCTGTTGATATATACATTACAAGAATGTCTGTTATATTTGTTAACACTGTAATTATAGGGTATCACCCTATTAAAGGGACATGAAACCCAATTTTTTTCTTTCATGATTTAGAAAGAGCATGCAATTTTAAACAACTTTCTAATTTACTTATATTATATCATTTGTTTCATTCTCTTGATAATCTTTGCTGAAAAGCATATCTAGATAGGCTCAGTAGCTGCTGATTGGTGGGTACACATAGCTGCTTCGTGTGATTGGCTCACCCCTATGCATTGCTATTTCTTCAACAAATTATATCTAAAAAATAAAACAAATTAGATAATAGAAGTAAATTTGAATGTTGATTAAAATTACATTCTCTAACTGAATCATGAAAGAAAAATTTTGGGTTTAGTGTCCCTTTAAGCATGAATAATATTGATAAGTATTTAATTTTAAACTAACTACTTATTCTGAAAAATGTTTTATATTCTATATATTATCTTTTCAATGTTCTAATTTATAAGATTATCACCATTTTTCAGATAGTGTTGTCAGCGACAGAAGTGGAAAAAGGAGATCTATTGATAAATGTTAAATTAAAGAATTTTAAAAGAAATTGTAAAAGGTAATGTTATATTGCAAACTAAAATGGACTTGTGATGGTTTTACAAAGACATAGAATGAGAGTGTGTTTGTGATAGATAATAATTTATACAATTGTTTAAAAATGTTTTATATATTCCTAATATTAAAAATAAAATTTTTAAAATATAATATCTCTCTGTCTTGATTTCCCTCTCTCTTTCTCTCTCTCTTTCTCTCTCTATCTTTCTCAGTCTCTTTATCTGTCTCTCTCTGTGTCTCTCCACTGTGTCTCTCCTCTGTGTCTCTCCTCTGTTTCTCTCCTCTCTGTTTCTCTCCTCTCTGTTTCTATCCTCTCTGTCTATCCTCTCTGTCTCTCCTCTCTGTCTCTCATCTCTATTTGTCTATCCTCTCTGTCTCTCCTCTATTTGTCTCTATTCTCTCTTTGTCTCTCCTCTCTGTCTCTCCTCTCTGTAGTTCCTATTTGTATCAAATCTTTATTTGTCTCTCCTCTGTGTTTCTCCTCTCTTTGTCTCTATCCTCTCTTTGTCTCTATCCTCTCTTTGTCTCTATCCTCTCTGTGTCTCTATCCTCTCTTTGTCTCTATCCTCTCTGTGTCTATCCTCTCTGTGTCTATCCTCTCTGTGTCTATCCTCTCTGTGTCTATCCTCTCTGTGTCTATCCTCTCTGTGTCTATCCTCTCTGTGTCTATCCTCTCTGTGTCTATCCTCTCTGTGTCTATCCTCTCTGTGTCTATCCTCTCTTTTTCTCTCTCCTCTCTTTGTCACTCCTCTCTTTGTCACTCCTCTCTTTGTCTCTCCTCTCTTTGTCTGTCCTCTCTTTGTCTATCCTCTCTTTGTCTGTCCTCTCTTTGTCTGTCCTCTCTTTGTCTGTCCTCTCTTTGTCTCTCCTCTCTTTGTCTCTCCTCTCTGTCTCTCCTCTCTGTCTATCCTCTTTGTCTATCCTCTCTTTGTCTCTCCTCTCTGTGTCTCTCCTCTCTGTGTCTCTCCTCTCTGTGTCTCTCCTCTGTGTCTCTCCTCTGTGTCTCTCCTCTTGTCTATCCTCTCTTTCTCTCTCATCTCTTTGTCTATCCTCTCTTTGTCTATCCTCTCTTTGTCTATCCTCTCTTTGTCTATCCTCTCTTTGTCTATCCTCTCTGTGTCTATCCTCTCTGTGTCTCTCCTCTCTTTGTCTCTCCTCTCTTTGTCTCTCCTCTCTTTTTCTATCCTCTCTTTTTCTATCCTCTCTTTGTCTCTCCTCTCTTTCTCTATCCTCTCTGTGTCTCTCCTCTGTGTCTCTCCTCTTTGTCTATCCTCTCTTTGTCTCTCCTCTCTGTGTCTATCCTCTCTGTCTCTCCTCTCTGTGTCTCTCCTCTCTGTGTCTCTCCTCTCTGTGTCTCTCCTCTCTGTGTCTCTCCTCTCTGTGTCTCTCCTCTCTGTGTCTCTCCTCTCTCTCTCCTCTGTGTCTCTCCTCTTTGTCTATCCTCTCTTTCTCTCTCATCTCTTTGTCTATCCTCTCTTTGTCTATCCTCTCTTTGTCTCTCCTCTCTTTGTCTCTCCTCTCTTTGTCTCTCCTCTCTTTGTCTCTCCTCTCTGTGTCTCTCCTCTCTGTCTCTCCTCTCTTTGTCTATCCTCTCTTTGTCTCTCCTCTCTTTGTCTATCCTCTCTTTGTCTATCCTCTCTTTGTCTCTCCTCTCTTTGTCTATCCTCTCTTTGTCTCTCCTCTCTTTGTCTATCCTCTCTGTGTCTCTCCTCTGTGTCTCTCCTCTCTTTGTCTATCCTCTCTTTGTCTATCCTCTCTGTGTCTATCCTCTCTGTGTCTATCCTCTCTGTGTCTCTCCTCTCTTTGTCTCTCCTCTCTGTGTCTCTCCTCTCTGTGTCTATCCTCTCTGTGTCTATCCTCTCTGTGTCTATCCTCTCTGTGTCTATCCTCTCTGTGTCTATCCTCTCTGTGTCTATCCTCTCTGTGTCTATCCTCTCTGTGTCTATCCTCTCTGTGTCTCCTCTTTGTCTCTCCTCTCTGTGTCTCTCCTCTCTGTGTCTATCCTCTCTGTGTCTATCCTCTCTGTGTCTATCCTCTTTGTGTCTATCCTCTCTGTGTCTATCCTCTCTGTGTCTATCCTCTCTGTGTCTATCCTATCTGTGTCTCTCCTCTCTTTGTCTCTCCTCTCTTTGTTTCTCCTCTCTTTGTTTCTCCTCTCTTTGTCTATCCTCTCTGTGTCTCTCCTCTCTGTCTCTCCTCTCTTTGTCTATCCTCTATTTGTCTATCCTCTCTTTGTCTCTCCTCTCTTTGTCTCTCCTCTTTGTCTCTCCTCTCTTTCTCTATCCTCTCTGTGTCTCTCCTCTGTGTCTCTCCTCTCTGTGTCTCTCCTCTCTGTGTCTATCCTCTCTGTGTCTATCCTCTCTTTTTCTATCCTCTCTTTGTCTCTCCTCTCTTTCTCTATCCTCTCTGTGTCTCTCCTCTGTGTCTCTCCTCTGTGTCTCTCCTCTCTTGGTCTCTCCTCTCTTTGTCTATCCTCTCTTTGTCTATCCTCTCTGTGTCTCTCCTCTCTGTGTCTCTCCTCTCTGTGTCTCTCCTCTCTGTGTCTCTCTCCTCTATGTGTCTCTCCTCTCTTTGTCTCTCCTCTCTTTGTCTCTCCTCTCTGTGTCTATCCTCTCTTTGTCTATCCTCTCTTTGTCTATCCTCTCTTTATCTATCCTCTCTTTGTCTATCCTCTCTTTGTCTATCCTCTCTTTGTCTATCCTCTCTTTGTCTATCCTCTCTTTGTCTCTCCTCTCTGTGTCTCTCCTCTCTTTGTCTATTCTCTCTTTGTCTATCCTCTCTTTGTCTATCCTCTCTTTGTCTATCCTCTCTTTGTCTCTCCTCTCTTTCTCTATCCTCTCTGTGTCTTTCCTCTGTGCCTCTCCTCTCTTTGTCTCTCCTCTCTGTGTCTATCCTCTCTGTGTCTATCCTCTCTGTGTCTCTCCTCTCTGTCTCTCCTCTGTGTCTCTCCTCTCTTTGTCTATCCTCTCTTTCTCTCTCCTCTTTGTCTATCCTCTCTTTTTCTATCCTCTCTTTGTCTCTCCTCTCTTTTTCTATCCTCTCTTTGTCTCTCCTCTCTTTCTCTATCCTCTCTGTGTCTCTCCTCTGTCTCTCTCCTCTCTTTGTCTCTCCTCTCTTTGTCTCTCCTCTCTTTGTCTCTCCTCTCTTTGTCTCTCCTCTCTTTGTCTCTCCTCTCTTTGTCTCTCCTCTCTGTGTCTATCCTCTCTGTGTCTCTCCTCTCTGTGTCTCTCCTCTGTGTCTCTCCTCTTTGTCTCTCCTCTCTGTGTAAATCCTCTCTGTGTCTATCCTCTCTGTCTCTCCTCTCTGTCTCTCCTCTGTGTCTCTCCTCTCTTTGTCTCTCCTCTCTTTCTCTCTCCTCTCTTTTTCTATCCTCTCTTTGTCTCTCCTCTCTTTCTCTATCCTCTCTGTGTCTCTCCTCTGTGTCTCTCCTCTTTGTCTCTCCTCTTTGTCTCTCCTCTCTTTGTCTCTCCTCTCTTTGTCTATCCTCTCTGTGTCTATCCTCTCTGTGTCTCTCCTCTCTGTGTCTCTCCTCTGTCTCTCTCCTCTCTTTGTCTCTCCTCTCTTTGTCTCTCCTCTCTTTGTCTCTCCTCTCTTTGTCTCTCCTCTTTGTCTCTCCTCTCTTTGTCTCTCCTCTCTTTGTCTCTCCTCTCTTTGTCTCTCCTCTCTGTGTCTATCCTCTCTGTGTCTCTCCTCTGTGTCTCTCCTCTGTGTCTCTCCTCTCTTTGTCTCTCCTCTCTGTGTCAATCCTCTCTGTGTCTCTCCTCTCTGTCTCTCCTCTTTGTCTATCCTCTCTTTCTCTCTCCTCTCTTTGTCTCTCCTCTCTTTGTCTCTCCTCTCTTTGTCTATCCTCTCTTTGTCTATCCTCTCTTTCTCTATCCTCTCTTTGTCTCTCCTCTGTGTCTCTCCTCTTTGTCTCTCCTCTCTTTGTCTCTCCTCTCTTTGTCTATCCTCTCTGTGTCTATCCTCTCTGTGTCTCTCCTCTCTGTGTCTCTCCTCTCTGTGTCTCTCCTCTCTGTGTCTCTCCTCTCTTTGTCTCTCCTCTCTTTGTCTCTCCTCTCTGTGTCTCTCCTCTCTGTGTCTCTCCTCTCTGTGTCTCTCCTCTCTGTGTCTCTCCTCTCTGTGTCTCTCCTCTCTGTGTCTCTCCTCTCTGTCTCTCCTCTCTTTGTCTCTCCTCTCTTTGTCTCTCCTCTCGTTGTCTCTCCTGTCTTTCTCAAATACACAAAGAACGATTTCCAATATTTTCGACATTTTATATTACTTTATTTACAAATTAAATTGGCATCATTGACCGTTACTAGTTGTTTTTGTTTTTTGTCTAATAAGCTGATACATACCAATATCATTTTTTTATATATTTCTTATTCCTAAACTCATACTTTAGCCAAATTTATTAATTTCTGTATCATATAGAGGTTTCTTTCTTCTTCCTCCTTTTTATTTTATTTTTTTATAAAAATGTCATCTATATTTTTTTTGCTTTTTTATAAAAAAATTATTTCATCTTGGCTATGTAGACACACTAGTTTGATATCAGTACACTGGATAGCATGTATTTATTTTTGTTTAAAATAATACACCAATATGCAACAAAAAACTATTTTGTTTGTTGGTGCTTATTGGTGTATTAAAAATTGAGAAAAAAGGTCAAGCTTCTCTACTTACTTTCATACTTTTCAATTCCAGATACAAAGTTAATCTTATAAAATGAATAGGAGCTGTAAATTTTAACTTTGATTATAATCATTTTTAATTTAAATATAATGTTGATATATGAAATTTCTACATATGTCTCCATCTATCTATAAACTATATATTTTAATATACTGTTATTAATATGGCATATGCCAATAAGTACCATGGATAGGTCAACAGATGTTGGATGGTCCAGCACATCTGCACTATCAACAATATAAAAGTAAACACACATTGTACAATGATAAATAGAGTGCATGCTTTTACAAAGAGGACAAGGCACGTTTACTGATTATGGTAGTTCCTCACAGGTAGTGCTATTTTAAACTTGTAACAATTTAAAATTAATTTAAACAAAATCATTTTTATTTCATGATTTCCATAGAGATTGACTTTTTATTGTACTTTCGATTTTACTATTATTATCATTTTTTCTTCTATCTCTTGCTATCTTTATTGATAAAGCAGGAATGTAATGCATATGAGCCTGCACTTGATGAAATGGGTTATTATTGATTAAGGTTGGTTAAATGTAAGCCTCCAATAAGCAAGCGATATCCATGGCGCTGAACATAAAATATACTGTCTGCTACTATTTACATTCCATCTTTTAAAATACAGAAAGCAAGAGTACAAAGAAAAAAATTATAATAGGAGTAGAGTACAAAGTTGGATCATGTTTCATGCTATACATGAATCATGAAAGTAAAAAAATGTGTAGTGTACATTTAATTTTAACATGTAAAATTAGAAAAACTTGTCTGTGGATAAGATTAAACGTTTACTCTCTAGGATCTGACCTTTTAGCGATACGCAGCCTACAATTATCATCTTTGGTGTCCGTCTACGTGGTGCTTATTTTAATATTTACTTTTCTCAACAATTTTGCTTTGTTCTCTTTGTATTCTTATTTGAAAACTTAACCGAGTCTAATTCTTCAAGGTCTAATTCTTAGACCTTGAAGGACACCTCTTTTCAGAATGCATTTTAACAGTTTTTCACACCAATAGTTGGTGCTCACAAATTACATATAGAGAACACTGTGCTCATGCACGTGAAGTTATCTGGGAGCAGGCACTGATTGGCTCGACTGCAAGTCTGTCAAAAGAACTGAAAAAAGGGGCAGTTTGCAGAGGCTTTGATACAATAAAATAACTTTTTTTTAAGTATATTAATAAAAATTAGTTGTTTATGTAAAAATGGTAAATGGGTAAGAAAGGGATTATCTTTTTTTTATTAAAAATATAAATTCAGGTGTAGACTGTCCCTTTACTTAAAGGGACAGTACACTGTAAAATTGTTTGTCCATAAATGTATTTAAAATGACTTGTTATACCAACTGCAGAGTATAAAATATTTGAGAAGTTGCATTTTCGGGTTTATTTGTGTATCTGAAGTAGCTGGTTTTGTGCTTTGAAACCACAGCCTATTACAATGGGTTGAGCTTCAGGTAATATCAGATCTCATTATGTTATCACTTTTATGTACACATACTTGCTTCCTTATCTTATATTTGTCTGGAACACCAAAACTCAATACATAGAGAGAACAATGGAAAATTATCCCTTTATTACTTAACTATCATGCCCCCCCACTGAGGGTGTAATCTCTTCTGCTGGCTGTGTTTACTTAGACTTGTCAATAGCGTATACGCCAGTATCAAAACTTTCAGTATAGGTTGGGAAACCACAAGCTAAATCAGCTATTTCAAATGCTGAAATATGAGTAAAGGAGCTACTTGCAACCAATTTAATACACTCTAGCAGGTAGAAAGGATCATTGGGAATAATTTAAAGGATAGAAAGTTTTTGGGTGAACTGTCCCTTTAATTTCACTATTTTTATTCATTTCTACATAGATAAAGGAGAACCAGTCTAATCTATATTTTCGTGTTGGCTGTCTACAAGGAACATTACAATGTATTTCTAAGGTAAGACTTGAAAAAATTAATAATTGCAACAACATTCATACATGTAATGGTATTTTTTTAAAAAAAATATAGAGAATACATTTTTTGAAATAAAGATCAATAACTAATAAAAATAATTTATTTTCACAGATGGTTAAATGTTTTGTAAAAGGGTGCAAATCAAAACATGATCGTTGGTCAAAAACTGAAGACATCAGTTTGCATTGTTTCCCGCGATCGAAAAAAAGAATCAGACAATGGTTTGCCGCTACAGGACAATATACTGATAATTTAGAAATTATAGTTAATAAAATCATGCAACCCAAATCAACTGTAAATTACAGGATTTGTTCCAAACATTTTGAAGAAGATTGCTTTGAAATGATAGGTTCAAGGCGAAAACTAAAAATTGATGCAGTACCAACAATTGACATTAATGTATCTGCTGTAAATAGATATGATAAAAAATCAGATACAATGCCATCATGTTCTGGGATGAATATCTATTGCACTGATGTCTGTACTACACAATTAGAAGAAATTTCCAGTAACAGTGATAATATCACGAAAAATACAGCAGAACAAGATGTACCATCTTGGTCATTAGACCATCAATATAGTTTTAATATGTCCATTATACAAAGCGAACTAGAAGAAATAGCTGTAACCTCACAAGAAAATTTAGATTCCTTAAATGCAACAAACTCTGAAGTTAGCAGTCATCAAAGTCTTACTCTTCAAAACTTTGAAAGGATGAAAAAACAATATAGAGTTATCAAACCAAACACTCCATTAAAAAGGAAAACAGAATATAGAAAAGCAATTGATGTTGAACTACTCAGACGATCACCTAGAATCAATAAAACTAAGAAGTCAACTAACGGAAAAAATGTTTCAACCACGACCAAAAATCTAGTAACAACAACTGCCAACATACATTAACATTTGAAGATCAGGACTCAGAAGAATCTAACATTGACATTCCAAATACTGACAAAGATACTTCATATGTACCGTAAAAAGAAAGTTCAATGTCATCAGAAGATGAAAATATGATTAATGAAAAAAATTCTCAACAAATGGTAGATGAAAGAAAGTTTATCATTTTCGAATTGTGTCTGGATTTTCTATTTTCTTTTTTAAAATGCACGTATCTTGACTCTTGCTCCTCACCAATGGAAAATATATTAAAATCTGTCACCGGAACAAATCTGACAATACACGTGGAATGCACTGCTGGACACAAATATAAGATTTGGGACAGTCAGCCACATTCCGGAAAAATGGCTGTTGGAAACATTTTGACTAGTGCCGCTGTGCTCCTGACCGGCAATAATTTTGCAAAAATTTCAGAATATATGGATATTCTAAACATACCATTTGTATGTGAAAAAACATTCTACAACTACCAGAAAAATTACTTTTTCAGCGCCATAGATCGAAGGTGGAGATTAGAACGTGAAAAACTAATTGATGGATTAAAAGGTAAACTAATAACTGTGATGGGTGACGGTCAGTGTGACAGCCCTGGCTTCTCGGCCAAATATTGCATGTATACAATGATGGAGGATTCATCCAAAAAAAAAATAGATTTTTACATCATGCAAGTGTCTGAAACAAGTTCATCCGTGGCCATGGAAGCTAAACTTTTCAAACGTTGCATGAACAGTCTTCTCAACAATGGATTAAATATAATGGCTGTCGCTACTGACCGTCACATTTCCATACGTAAAATAATGCGCGAAGATTTCAATGAAATATCACACCAATTCGATCTATGGCACTATAACAAAAGTTTTAAAAAGAAACTGGTTGCGCTATCCAAATCAAGGGATAATCGATCACTGATTCATTGGGTACCACTAATTTCTAATCATCTCTGGTATAGTGCTGCTTATTGTAACGGTGATTTAATTATATTTAAGGAAATTTGGAAATCAGTTCTTAGGCATGTCATTAACGAACATTCATGGGATGATGGTGAAATAAAAAAAACAATGTCTGCACAAAGAACTTTCAGAAGAAGAAATTCAAATAAGACCATGGTTGAACAAAAATTCAGGTACTTATGCGGAGCTATGTACGTTAATCCATGATCCTAAAATGGAGAGAGACATGTTACACCTAAAAGATTATTGTCATACAGGACGAATAGAGGTATTCCATAGTATGGTACTAAAATTTAGACCAAAGAGGGTACACTTTAAGATGGAATGATAGCTAGGACGCAGTTGGCAGTACTTTCACACAATGCCAATCTAGACAGACCTCAAGCTACAATCAAGAAGACTACTAAAGTAAGTCGTGAAATGGGAGCAGAAAGATTCAAGCCCGCTTACTCTAAAATGAGCAAACAGTGGAGTGTTAAAATAGTTTATGAGGGCACCACAAATGAATATGTTTACCCAGTCATGGTTGACATTTTGCAAATTGTCAATGGACAATTGAAGTATGACTGGCAATCGAAACTAGAACAATTACCACCAAATATATCAAAAGTACCACGTCCAAGTACTGAAGAATTAGTTTCAAAACATAAAACTAGATTTGCTCGAAAGGAACTATTCAAAATTAATGAAAAATAAATTTAAATTGAAAACATTTATAAAGAATCAATAGTCCTTATTATTCCAAATATGTAAAATCATTTATTTTTTTTTCCAAAAAGTTAAATGTTAACTTTCATATTTGCATTTGCACTTGACATTATTGTTATTAAATATTTTTAAACATAACAAATGTGTTATTGTTTATTTTTTTTTGGTTTTCTAAATATTATTTAGGCATAAAAATTGTAAATCAATACAAATATTGATATACACATAAATACATTAATATTGAGTTAAGATAACATACATTTCTCTCTCGGTAATCCCCTTTTTGAAATAAAAAACTAAAATTTGCTAATTGAATTGGCATGTACCAAAGTGAAAGTGCATGTTCTCAATGTCAGCCCTCAATAAGACACGTTTAGTGTATATCTTGATTGTGAGCGCAAATTAATTTTACAAATTTAAATTTAAACAAATAAAAAAAAAAAAAAAATGCTATCTTTGCATAATGGGAGTCTACAGTGGACAATAAATCTTTGTCTTTATATGTATCTGTTGAAGTTCTATATATATTATTAACGTGTAACACCTCTTAAAGATCGACTAAACTTTTTGTTTACCAAACCAATAAATGACATAATAATTAATACATGTACGTGTAAAAATATATATATTGCCGCTTATGTCTAAAGCACTTGGAATTTTTTATTTTTAATTCTCTAGAGCATACCATCCTTTATCTGCAGATAATGATCCACTGATGTTCAATATTCTTTACTAATGATTTCAGATATTTTAATAGTAACTTTATCTTTTTTTAAAATCATCAATTCAATGTTACTAAATATAATCTAGAAGTCCAAATTAAGATCAAACAAGGTGAATAATGTTCATAATTAAAATGACGATATAAAAAATATTGAAAACAGATCAACATAAACACATAAAAATTTTAATAAATTCTGAAAATTTAAATACTAAATAAAGAAATATATTTATAACATTACTATAACATATTTAACTTTTACTGTCATTGTCATTCTTATTTCAAAATAATCTAGTCAAAAAAAATTTCTTCGGCGGGACCGTCAAATTCCACAGTATAGTATCCCATATAAATTTGGTCTGGTGCAGCAAAGTGTTGTCTGATTGTGTTAACTACACATGATGGGATGGGTCTGCGGTTGATATATCCGTATATCCATAATGTGAACTGCCGGTAAGCAATCTTCCGTTAATCCCTTTAATGAACATAATAAATATTCAATAACTTTATTATAAGTACAAATTATGGATAAAAAAATAAATAAATATACCTTTCTTTCAAATCACGAACACGTCTCTGTCGTGTACGTCTATCTGATGCCCTGTAGAGGTGTAAATCTCGCAAAAATTGACGATCACACAGACGCTCAATGTATTCCTCTTCACAAATGCATCTCAGGTCAGGGGATATCCTTGCTGCAATCTTTGGTACCTCTGTACAACATCTACATTCCAATTTTGTTGGCATATTCATACATCCTCCACAATTACACCAGTCAGTGTTTCCAATACGTTCTGGTCCTTCCGATAAACTGCTATCAATGCTTGATTGAGTATTTGTTATTTGAGATCTATCTATAATTGGATCCCAGAGGTGTAGGAGTGACGGGTCCATAGGAAGTGGCCTACTTCTACGTTCTATTTCATATTGCTCTCTCTACAATTAAATTTTGAAATATATTATTATAATTAATATTATTAAAGGCAAACTAAACCGAATTTTTTTATTTCATGATTCTGATATAGCATGAGATTTTAAGCACATTTATAATTTACTCCTACTATCAATTTTTCGTTGTTCTCATGCTATATTCCTTTGAAAAAGCAGTACTATAAACTTTCGAGCCATATACAATTTTTGTTTCAGGACATGGGTAGCACCTGTTGATTTGTGAATAATACTGAATTAATACTGCTTTTTCAAATCAAGATAACACGATAAAAAGGAAAAATTGATAATCGGAGTAAATGTGTGGAAAGGTGATAACTAAGCACCAAATATATAATGCAACAGACCTCCATCTCTAATAAATTGGCACCTAGTTTCCAAGGGTGAATTCAATTTTAAGATTGGATATCAGAGCGCCAAACAACGTAGGCAGGGTCTATGGGCAGATAGTCAAATACCAAAGGTAACAATAGGTTGAAATAATATGATTTAATACATAAGAAAAAAGTTGGTACATTTTAAATTATACAACAATTAGTCATGGATACATGTTAAACTTTAAAATATATATTGAAACACTAGGAACAATTTAAAAAAGCTTGGATCCATGACTAATTGTTGTATAATTTTAAATGTACCAACTTTTTTATCTTATGTATTAAATCATATTATTTCAACCTATTGTTACCTTTGGAATTTGACTATCTGCCCATAGACCCTGCCTACGTTGTTTGGCGCTCTGATATCCAATCTTAAAATTGATAATCGTAGTAAATAATAAAGTTGCTTGAAATAGCATGTTATATCAGATTCATGACAGAAAAGATGTGGGGTTAGTATGCCTTTAATTATTTATATATAGTTATTTAAATAACTTTAAAAAAAATAAAAAATTTCTATATATATGTAAATCCACTATAAATTATAATATTGATTACTTACCATTCTTTGTCTTTCATCTGCAATATCCTGATCAGAAGAGTTCATAGCGTCTCTTGGATATCATAAACTAACTATTCTAAAAAATCAATTATAATTATTATTTTAAATTACAAATACAGTTAAAATTTTTAAAATAAACAGAATAGTCTAAAATTCAAGGAATAATGCACAAGATAATTTTATATCTTGATCACTATATGGCATTAGATTATATTCAACTTTATAATTACATGCTATTACCTATTATTCATTATTAGCTTGCTATTATTATTTTAAAAGAATCTTAGTATTATATTTTAAAGACAACATAGGTAGGCACTTCTGATAATTTATACACCTCAGCGCCTCTTATCGCATTCTTATTAAAATATTTTTATAATAAAAGAGACTGAAAGTGCACGCTGGCAAGAAAAAATAAAATGTTATCATGGAAGAGGGCGTCATTTGTGATCTCAAAAGATTGATAGATTAAAAACAATAGAAAACAAACATTCACAGTTAGGTGTTCAAGGTTTTTGCAGAAGGTTCTTATATACAAGTTATTCACAGAGGTAAGTGTGTTAGTGTGTGTTGTTTTACTGTATGTGTGTAGTGTGACTTGTGTGTGCACTTGTTAACAATATGTGAGTATATGTACCATAATTTTTTTGTGAATTTTGATTGGTTCTTGTGTGTGTGTATTAATGGATTGTGTTACTTTGTGTGTATTAATGGTTAGTGTTACTGTGTGTTTAACCTTATATTGTTATGTTGAATGTGAAAGTGTGTGTGTAGTGCGAATGTGTGTAGTGTTACTGTGTGTGTATTGTGACACTGTGTGTGTGTGTGTGTGTGTGTGTATTTCGGTTGAGGCTTATCATAGCAGACATTTGTAATTTGAGAAACTACATTAATAATGCATGATAATATTTTTGTAAGCTTTTCAAATTCATTAAATAGTGTGACTTGATGTGTTCTCATATGTCATGTAATTATAAACATTTGTAATAATACTATGTGTGTTGTGTGAATGTTTGTTTAAACAACTGTTAACAAAAAGTGAGTATATGTACAGTATTTATTCTGTAATTAGATTATGGTGTGTGTGATAATATATGTGTATTGTGAATCTGGATGTGTAGTGTGACTCTATGTGTGTATGTGTGACTGTGTAGTGTCACTGTGTGAGTGTGTGCACCTATTAACCATGTGTTAGTATATGTACAGTATATAACGTGGAATTTGAATGTGGTGTATGTGTGTGATAAAGTGTATTTTTACTGTGTTTAAATATGTGTAGTGTGACAGTGATTGTAGTGTGACGCTGTGTGTGTGACTCAGAGTGTCACATACACGCAAACCCACACACAACCAGTTACACACATACTCACCAAACACAAATATTATCACAGAACAAAAATTCAAAGTCCACAAATAAAAAAAGAACATATACTCACACATTATTAACAGGTGCACACAGTCACACTACACTACACACACACTCACTCCATTAAGTCACACGACACACATAATGACACATTCACAACACACACACAATACACAATGACGCCAAACACATAAACAGACAAAGTTAAAATAAACACATAGATATATAATTACACTACAAACAATATCAGACGCAGTCACAATGCACACAGTCAAAGACAATCACACTACACAAAAACAAACACACACAAAGTCACAATACACACACAAACTCAAACTAAACACACACAGTCAAACTACACACATATTTTCATACCCAACACCCCCCCCCCAAAAAAATAAAAAATCTTAAATAAATACTGATCATATACTAAAAAAGTTTTAACTGGTATGAAATCTACATAGTTCATAATAAAAGGTTAGATTGTGTGTGTGTATATATATATATATATATATATATATATATATATATATATATATATATATATATATATATATATATATATATATATATATATATATATATATATATAGATATGTGTGTATATATATATATATATATATATATATACACACCTCTATAGAGTAAAAAGCAGTTTAAAAAAAAAAAACAGAAATCAGTAATCCTAAGATGCTTTTATTTTTAAACGTAAAAAGTTAAAAAGGCACCTAATATATAATGACAATTATAATAGTATATATCTTCTCTAACGGCTAGATTTGGAGTTTTGTCGGTAACGACCCGAAAAACTAACGCCGGCTTTTTTCTGGCCGCACCATAAAAATAACTCTGGTATTGAGAGTCCACAGAATGGCTGCGTTAGGCTCCAAAAAAGGAGCGTAGAGCATTTTTAACGCAGCTTCAACTCTCGATACCAGAGTTGCTTACGCAAGCGGCCAGCCTCAAAAACGTGCTCGTGCACGATTCCCCCATAGGAAACAATGGAGCTGTTTGAGCTGAAAAAAAAACAAACACCTGCAAAAAAGCTGCGTTCAGCTCCTAACGCAGCCCCATTGCTTGCTATGCGGTAACCCTTCCTACGTCTGCACTTGACACTCTAACATGTACCCCGAGTCTAAACACCCCTAACCTTACACTTATTAACCCCTAATCTGCCGCCCCCGCTATCGCTGACCCCTGCATATTATTATTAACCCCTAATCTGCCGCTCCGTAAACCGCCGCTACTTACATTATCCATATGTACCCCTAATCTGCTGCCCTAACATCGCCGACCCCTATATTATATTTATTAACCCCTAATCTGCCCCCCACAACGTCGCCTCCACCTGCCTACACTTATTAACCCCTAATCTGCCGACCGGACCTGAGCGCTACTATAATAAAGTTATTAACCCCTAATCCGCCTCACTAACCCTATAATAAATAGTATTAACCCCTAATCTGCCCTCCCTAACATCGCCGACACCTAACTTCAATTATTAACCCCTAATCTGCCGACTGGAGCTCACCGCTATTCTAATAAATGTATTAACCCCTAAAGCTAAGTCTAACCCTAACACTAACACCCCCCTAAGTTAAATATAATTTACATCTAACGAAATTAATTAACTCTTATTAAATAAATTATTCCTATTTAAAGATAAATACTTACCTGTAAAATAAATCCTAATATAGCTACAATATAAATTATAATTATATTATAGCTATTTTAGGATTTATATTTATTTTACAGGTAACTTTGTATTTATTTTAACCAGGTACAATAGCTATTAAATAGTTAAGAACTATTTAATAGCTAAAATAGTTAAAATAATTACAAAATTACCTGTAAAATAAATACTAACCTAAGTTACAATTAAACCTAACACTACACTATCAATAAATTAATTAAATAAACTACCTACAATTACCTACAATTAACCTAACACTACACTATCAATAAATTAATTAAATACAATTCCTACAAATAAATACAATTAAATAAACTAGCTAAAGTATAAAAAAGAACTAAGTTACAAAAAATAAAAAAATATTTACAAACATAAGAAAAATATTACAACAATTTTAAACTAATTACACCTACTCTAAGCCCCCTAATAAAATAACAAAGCCCCCCAAAATAAAAAAATGCCCTACCCTATTCTAAATTACTAAAGTTCAAAGCTCTTTAACCTTACCAGCCCTGAACAGGGCCCTTTGCGGGGCATGCCCCAAAGAATTCAGCTCTTTTGCCTGTAAAAAAAAACATACAATCCCCCCCCCAACATTACAACCCACCACCCACATACCCCTAATCTAACCCAAACCCCCCTTAAATAAACCTAAACACTAAGCCCCTGAAGATCTTCCTACCTTATCTTCACCCTGCCAGGTTCACCGATCCGTCCTGAAGAGCTCCTCCGATGTCCTGATCCAAGCCCAAGCGGGGGGCTGAAGAGGTCCATGATCCGGCTGAAGTCTTCATCCAAGCGGGAGCTGAAGAGGTCCATGATCCGGATGAAGTCTTCATCCAAGCGGGAGCTGAAGAGGTCCATGATCTGGATGAAGTCTTCTATCAACTGCATCTTCAATCTTCTTTCTTCCGGATCCATCTTGCAGACCTCCGACGTGGAACATCCTCTTCTCCCAACGCCTACTAGCCGAATGATGGAATCAGCCAATCGGATTGAACTTGATTCTGATTGGCTGATTCCATCAGCCAATCAGAATATTCCTACCTTAATTCCGATTGGCTGATAGAATCCTATCAGCCAATCGGAATTCGAGGGACGCCATCTTGGATGACGTCCCTTAAAGGAACCGTCATTCGGCTAGTAGGCGTCGGGAGAAGAGGATGTTCCGCGTCGGAGGTCTGCAAGATGGATCTGGAAGAAAGAAGATTGAAGATGCAGTTGATAGAAGACTTCATCCGGATCATGGACCTCTTCAGCTCCCGCTTGGATGAAGACTTCATCCGGATCATGGACCTCTTCAGCTCCCGCTTGGATGAAGACTTCAGCTGGATCATGGACCTCTTCAGCCCCCCGCTTGGGCTTGGATCAGGACATCGGAGGAGCTCTTCAGGACGGATCGGTGAACCTGGCAGTAAATACATAATATAACAACAGTTGAATTTCATATATGTTACTACAAATTAATAAATAAATTACTGAATAGAATATGTGGAGTTAAAATCACCAACTCAGTGCAGCAACAAAAGTTGTGGCTACAGAATGTATAAAATCAGAGTTACTGATCGAGTTGGTGATTCTCAGCTCTGCATCTTAGTCTGCTATACAAAACCGGCGACACATGTAAGAGCAGATAGGGTTTGTTTGGGGTATAGAAAGTCTGGCGAACTGATTACATCGATTTTTTTACCTAATGCGCAAGCGTCGCTTGTAATAGGTCTGTGGGTAAAGTAGGCTTCAATACTTCTTATTGCGCATGCGCATTAGATCGCAATTGAAGCGCCTGCGTATTAGGGAAGATTTATTTGATAATGATATGCGTTAAAATGGTATTTCATTGGTTTAATTATGTTAGACACGCAGTGCCGAAAATAGTGGGAGTTATTAGGTGACGTCATCGGCAAATATATTTTGTACATTTTATACCGTTATGAAGCTTCGTTTTGGCAAAAATGCAGGTCAGTGGGTATGAAATAATGTTATTTAATAAAAATATAATATTTTATTGAATGAAAAAGAACAGAAGAAAGTAATCCTTTAACACTGCCTGCATATATGTCCAATCAACTCTGTCAAACGCCTTCTCCGCATCTAGAGAGAGGAGCAGAGAAGGCGTTTTCGTTTCATGCATGTAGTCAATCAGGGACCCCATTCTCCTGACATTATCTGGAGCTTCTCTATTTTGAATGAAGCCAACCTGGTCCGGGTGGACCAGTTCGGGAAGTAGGGGTTTGAGTCGATTAGCTAGGATCTTTGTGAAAATTTTTAGGTCCTGGTTTATTAGGGATATTGGCCTGTAATTATGACACAACGTCTTATCTTTGCCTGGTTTAGGGAGTACTATAATTTTAGCGTCTAACAGTTCAGATGGGATCATATGGCCTTTTAGGATGGAGTTGCAGAATTGGACAATATGTTTGGTGAGAGTTGGTTTAAATTGTTTGTAATAGTCCCCTGGGAAACCGTCAGGGCCCGCTGCCTTGCCTGGCTTTAAATCCTTAAGAACCCCTAAGACCTCCCTGTCTGTAATGTCAGCATTTAATGAGTCTAGTTCTTGTTTGCTAATCTTGGGTAAAGCTGCCTCCTCTAGAAAGACGTCTAGGAAGTTTCGTGTCATTTCTGTTTTAGTGACTTTCTGTCCGTCATATAAAGATCCAGAGTAGGCTGCAAATGAGTCGACTATATCTTTGGGGTTTGATGTCAGCACCCCCTGAGAATTATAAAGGGAGGGGATAGACATGTCTCTAGTTCTATTCCTAATTTTATAGGCCATAAATTTGTCTGGTTTATTTGCATATATAAAGTATTTAGATTGAAGTCTAAGCCCTGCTCTGGACGATTGGTCAGAGAGTAATTTGTCAAGTGCTTGTCGTTTGTCTTGTAGTGATTTATAGAGACTAGTTGAACCAGACAGTTTGTGACGTTTCTCTAGACTAGCTATGTCCCGTTGAAGTGAGTCAAAAAAAGTTTTCGCTTTACGTTTAGCGTGTGACTTTATTTGAATCAACAACCCTCTTATAACTGATTTATGAGCTGCCCACACCTGTATGGGGTTGTCTACTGTGTTCGTGTTGAGTTTCCAGTATTCCTCCATGTGTCTAAGTACCGTCTCCTTATGGTTTGGGTATTTTACTGTTAAAGGGTCAAATGTCCAACTTTTGGTATTATTGAATGGGAGAATCCCTTTCGTCTTTAGTAACACTATTGAGTGGTCGGACCACACACATGGGTGAATAGAGGAAGACACTAAATTAGCTATCAGGATCTGACTTGAGAAAATGTAATCTAAGCGGAAGTATTTGCGGTGTGCTGTAGAATAGAATGTGTGGTCGGCTGTAATGCCATATAGAGCCTTCCATGTATCCAGTAAGTTGTGCCCTGCCATAGTCTTAAAAATTGAGAGAACCTTTTTATTCATTCTATGTTGGGCGGCCGTGAGAGGGATGTTTGAGGTTTGGGACTGCGTGTATAGAGAGACATTGAAGTCACCTTCTAGGAAAATCCTAGCTGTATTCCAACTAGTGAGGAGATAGGATAAATTAGTGAAGAACTGCTCTTGATGCTCTTTTGGAGCGTATACATTACAAAAGACTAGTTCTACCTCATTGATAGTGCCTTTAATGATGAGGTATCTACCCTCCTTGTCTGTGATGGAATCAGTGTGATGGAATTTTAGGGAGGAGTGGAGGAGTATAGACACCCCCCTTTTTTTCTGGTTAACCGTCGAATGGTAATGTAAAGAAAATTGTTTCTCCCAGTACTTCGGGACCTGAGAGGACATGAAATGGGTCTCTTGCATAAATATGACGTTAGCCCCTAGGAGTTTGTATTGTGACATAGCTTTCCTCCTTTTTATATCTGAATTAAGGCCTCTCACATTATGTGAGACTAGTGTGATGTTGGTACTAGCCATCTAAATGTTTAATAGGTGCCTTGAAGTCATTATGTGTTGGTGTAATCTTGGTTACCTGACACCTCATATTGGACCCATCTGGGTTTGTTGAATCCGAGGTTCCCATATGAATTCCAGCCCAGCTTCCATGTGACAGGAGCATTTGTGGTCTTTTTGAGGGTAAGGGTGAGGAGAAGAATAGAGAGGTAGAGAAGGAGATATTCTGATGGAGAAAGAAGAGAAGAAAACAAAACAGGTTAATCATGTTATACATCACTGTATCAACCCATGTAGTTAAACCTGGTATAAATAACAAAAAAAATTGTTTCTTGACTAAACATAAAAACTTCTAGGAGGACTTTCAAAGTCCAAGGAGGTGTCACCTATCCTCCCGCTTAGTGCTTAAGGCAAACATGTTAAAAGAGGTCTTTCCAAGGGAATAGTGCTAATAATGTAAACATAAGTTCCAGCCTTTCTGTCTTTAAGTCCATGTAACATTAAGTAACCAGAATGGGAGTTAGCCCCTACTTACTATGTGAAACCTTAACCTAACAATAAACATAACAATTTTCTAAAAACATAACATTATTGATGAAAGGCCGCTTCGGATTTTGAGTCAGGAGCTCATGGGGTTAATCTTCCTGCCACATTAACCGAGTAACCTCGAGCAGGACAGAAAGGAAGCTAGTTCAAAAAGGTTCAGGTTGAACCAGTCAGGTGTTCTTAGGTTTCTTCTTAGGGATCTTCGCCCACTGTGATCTCTGTGACTTCAGGGGTATCCTCTGTGGTTTCGGCGTCTCCGTGGATGATGAAGGACCTTGAATAGGGGGTATTTCTAGATCCAAGGCTTCACAGATGTCTGGAATCCCCTCTGCATCTCTGATTGTCAATAGTTTATTGTCCTTTGAAATGTGAAGGGCAAAAGGGTATCCCCACCTGTACTGGATCTGGTTTTTCCTTAAGAGAGTTGTGAGAGGTCTTAAAGTTCCCCTTCTTTGTAAAGTTCTGTTACTAAGATCCTGGAAGAAGTGTACCACATTACCCCTAAATTTGAAGGTGGGTTGTTTTGCTGCGTCCCTGAGGATCTTATCTTTTTCAGGGAATCTCAGGAAGGCTACAATGACATCCCTGGGTGGAAGATCAGCTCTGGGTTTAGGCTTGAGTGCTCTGTGAGCCCTTTCTATTTCAATTTCTGTGGACGTGTCCACTCCAGTAATCGCACAAAATAGCTGATGAAGGTATGAGGGTAGGTCTGCAGGTGTAACAGATTCTGGAATGCCTTTGAGGCAGATGTTACATCTTCTGCTCCTGTTCTCCATATCCTCCAACTTATCAAGCAGTTCATTAACTACCAGCTGTTGTTGGGATGCCGGCTGGACCTCCATCTCCACAGCTTCTATAATGTTGTCATTATTTTCTTCCAGGGATTCCACCCTTGCGCCCAGGTCTGACATATCTTTCTTAATATCATTTAAACTCTCGTTCATAGAGGTATGCATGGCGTCCATTTTAGCCCATAGCTTGTCGAAACTGTTGGTGATATCTTGTTTGGACACAAGTAGATGTAGATCAGCTCTGGTCAGAGGCATATTATCATCTATAAGGTTAGAGTCCGGTGGAGTGACTTCATTAGATGCCCTGATTTCAATGCTTTGCTCAGCTGGGTTATCACTCTGTGTTTGCTTGAAGTAAGAGGTAACTGGAGTGTTTTTCCCCCCTCCCACCTTCTCTGATTTATTCAACCTCTTTGCCGCCATTTTTCAATACTCTGTCTAGTGTTTTCTTTGAGAGGTTATCTTTTGGAAGAGATAGGAGGGTTAATTTCAAGACAGTTATGATTCCTTAACTTTCTTGGGTTTAAATTATGTGTTTAGATCAACTTAGTGCGTTAGTATTCATATCCACTAGATGGCAGACTTGCATTAGAAATGAAAAATTGCTGAGAAACATGAAGTCCTCTGTGTGTTATAATACCGTTAACCACAAGATGGCAGGCTTGTATTAGAAATGAGAAGTTGCTGGGAGAAATTAGATCCTCTGTGTGTTACAACACTACTGTCCACAAGATGGCAGGCTAGTATTAAAAATGAGGGGATATGATGAAAGTTCAGATATGGCTGAATGTAGAGAAAGAGAAAACTTTCAAAAGATAGCAAAACTGTTATAAGTTCCCCTATAGTTTTCAATATTCTGGGGCCACTTTAGGATCTGATAATGTGTTTGGATCCGTTTAGGGCTTATGATACTCTCAGCTGACCTCTAATAAATACCTTGAGGGTGTGGAAGGGGATTATGTGAAAGGCCAAATTTAGAAAGTATGAGCATATGTAGTGATTGCCACGTGGAGAATGATGTCTTTCCAGGAATCTAGGCCCAACTGCTATGTGACCAAAGGTTTGTTGCCTGAACTTAGTAGGGGGATTGTAAAGTTACGGCTTCCCTTATGTACCCATGCTATATCCCAGGGTGTAAACTTGCTTTCTGTAAAGCTATTGTGGGAGCAGGTTTGGGCATTCTTTTTTTATGTTTTTGCTGCCCTTGTATTTGCGTTAGCTTTGCATACTGTGTGCCCCTGTTAGGATGTTCTGGGGTCTATGAACTTGGCGGTGTGTGGAGCGGTGCCAGGTCACATACTCACGCTCCGGAGGCAAAGTGTCTCTGCTGCCTTGAGGGTCGCTTCACTGCGCAGACTGCCTGAGGTGGGGTGTAGTCGCGCTGTCTCAAAGTATCGGCTCCTGAACTGAGGGAAGATGGCGGCCCCCCAAAACTATATTTTTAAATGAAATAAGGCTATGTATATTGGCTGATAACGCTTTAAGGGGGCAGTGTAAAATTGCCTTTAATGCAAACGGGGTACAATAAAAACTTTCAATCTCAATAGAAGAGAATGTACTAGCCTCTGAGATCCAATCTAAAGCTATCTTAATCATAGCTGCCCAATTATACAGTTTGATATTAGGAAAAGATAATCCTGCTATTTCCTTTTTTTAACATCAGACTATCCAGAGATATCTGTAGTTTTTTACCTCCCCAAATAAACCTTGACATGCATGAATATAGTTTATTTAAATCATTGTTAGGAATAAATATAGGTAGATTTTACAAAGGATAAAGGATTCAAGGAAAGATAATTGTTTTTATTAAATTAACCCGAGCCTTCAAGGATAATGGAAAAGATGCCCATAGTTCTAAGTCCGATTTTATTTTATCTAATAATGGGACAAAATTCAGACTATACCACTTTTTAGGATTTATATTAATTAATATACCCAGGTATTTAATAGTATCTACTGATCTAAAAGGATGTTCTTGCAGACTAGTGACAGATTTTTTGATCCAGAGGTGTTCACTTTTTTGACAGTTGACCCTGTATCCTGAGAAAAGACTAAACTCTTCAAGACCATTCAAAATCTGAGGAATAGATTGTCTAGTATTATGAAGGAACAACATCAGATCATCCGTGTAAAGTAATAACTTAAGTGTCTGTGTGCCCAGTACAATACCCTTTATCTTATCCCTTAATTTAATGGCTAACGGTTCAAGTGCATTATTAAATAAGAGGGGTGACAAGGGACGACCTTGTCTAGTTCCTCATTTCAAGATAATCTTATCAGATAAGGAGTTATTGATCAGTAAGTAAGATGTTGTAAAGTTTCTGAACAAATTGTATAAATTGGTTCTTAAATCCAAACTTAGTTAGAGCATTAAAAAGATAACCCCAAGAGATAGAATCAAAGGCCTTTTCGGCATCTAGGGTAAGAAGTGCTATATCCTATAAGTTTATTTTTATCCCAATCAGTTCTTTGCATATTCCAACAATAATCTATAAATGTAACCACACTCCGAATATGTCTAGTGGAATTTCTGGACAGCATAAAGCCTACCTGACCCCGATGGATAATTTTCTCAAGCAGCACAGCAAGCCTTTTAGCAATTATAGTAGATAAAAGCTTATAATCCATATTTAATACAGAAATTAGTCTATATGCGGCCGGATCTTCCAGGTTTTTTCCCTTCTTAAGAATTAACAAAATATTTGCTGCTGTGAAATATGTAGGCAATAGGGTCTTTAGAGTAAAAATAGGAATTAAATAACTTGCCCAATGGAATCTTCAATTCTTGTGCTAGTATCTTATAAAATTCTGCCAGAAGGCTGTCTGGTCCTGCGGCCTTGTTTACTTTAAGATGATCTATTGCTGCACAAATTTCTTCATCCGAAATTGGAATATTCAAAGCTAGGCAGTCTTCCTCGGAAATCCGAGGTATCTGGATACTCTGCCAGAAAAATCCTGGCTGTCAGGATTACTGACTGTGTCAGAATAAAGGGATTGATAGAAATCAAACATGCCCTTACTAATCTCCTCTGTTTCAGTGTATCTAGTATTACCTATTTGGATAGCTGATATATAGTTCCTTTTCTTTCTATTTTTTGTAAGACGAGCAAGATGTTTCGCGGAACAACTGTGAAATCCCCTGAAATGTATATTCATTTTTTACTCTTGTTCTAATGACTTTTGTTTAAAAAAAATCTATCCCGTGCCTTTCTAGCTTAAAAATATGTATTCCAATTTAAACTCGATTGCTCATTCAGATATTTTCTGTAAGCATTTCTCACCTGGTTAGTAAGTTGAATTTCTACTGCACATTTTTTCTTATTTTAAATAATCATATACGCTTTAATTTCACCACAGAGTAGCGCTTTAGCGGTCTCCAAAAAAAATTCAATTTTATTAAAATAATTAACATTAAAACTGCAGTAGTCTTTCCACCTCTGTTTTAACCAAAGAGAGAATTTAGCGTTAATAAACAGGAATCGTGGGGAAAAAAAATCTGACTGTTTTATTCTCATCTACATTGACAGGCATAAATATAAGAGAAATGACAGCATGGTCAAATTGAGATCGCTAATGGCTGTAAATATTTTTTGATTAGATAAAGATTCAGAAATAAGGAATAAATCAATTCTAGAGAACTTTTTAAAAGATTTAGATAAAGTAAAAACCTGTAGATCTGGATTCCTAAGCCTATAGATATTACTTATTTTAATCTTATGACACATTTTTTTGAATAGTTTTGCACTTCTATTATAATTTTTCAGGTTCTTACCCAAAAGTCTATCAAGTATTAGGCATGGTGTTAGGTTAAAATCACCACCAATTATAATATTTTCATTTTTTTCCAAAATTCAGGAGAAACCGTGTTTGGACCATAGATATTACATATGACATTTATTATCATTAATTACTATCTGTAAAATAATAAACCGCACTTCAGGGTCAGATTCAATATTAATAATAGAATATTTTAAGTCTTTATCGAATAATATTGCAACACCACACTTTCTATCAAAAGAAGGGGTTGCAATAACCCTTCCCACCCACTTAATCTTAACTTTCTCAGATTATATGTCAGTCAGATGCGTCTCCTGGAGTAAAACAATATCTGGTTTATCTTTAGCCAGATGTTTCATAATGAGTTTGCGTTTAGTGGGAGAAGAAAATTCCTCTGACATTCCAAGACAAAATTGTAAGTTTATTCATAAAACACTTTGTATATTAATATTAATCCTGTGGGATGGGGGGAGAGGGTAATACAAAAAAAATAATCTAAAAAAACATTTAAAATTACTGCAAAGCAAAGATCTCATACCATGACTAAGAATATCATGCATCTACTTGTAGTACACCAATTCATTGAGCAAACCGGATAATATATCCTATGTTGTTATAAAGGTATTATATCTTCTCGTATAGAGATATCAAACCTGTAACACTCCTTTTGTTCCAATATAATCTTTTACCTCAACATTAGGGAATGTAAATGTATTCCCATTATCTTCTAACAGGATTTTAGCTGGATAAACCATCCATGCTTTCAACCCCATATTTATAAACTGCGTACAAAAGGGAGCCATCAATTTTCTCTTGGAAGATGTTTCACTGGAAAAATCTTGGAAGAGTAATATCTTGTGTTTTCCTAGAGTACATGTTTCAGTTTTTTTAAACAGTCTTAGTAGTTCAACTTTATCCTGAAATTTGAGATATTTTACAAGGCACATCCTATTTCTCATTGTTCCATCAGGAAGAGATCTTTTAGGACCTACCCTATGGGCTCTTTTAACCTCTAAAGGGAGCTGATGTAGAGGGACCCCTAATGTTTGAGGAAGTAATACAGAAGTAATTTTAAATAAATCCTCAAATTCCGGATTTTCTGGAAGCCCTATTATTCCTATATTGTTACGTCTTGCTAGATCTTCCATATCATCTAAATGTACCTGTAGATTGTTAATTTTCGTCTCTTGTTTCTGCAATATAGTTTCTTAAGAGTTAGCTAGATCCTCTAGATAGGATACTCTATTTTCCACTTCCGAGATTCTTGTGGCAAATTGCCTCACTTCAGATGTTAGAGTAGTCAGATCCGTGGAGATACTAGATAAGTCTTTCTTAATACAATCAAATTGAGGTGTAAACAGTTCAGATATTTGTAAGAACAATGACTGCATATCCATTCTGGAAGATGAGTAATCTAAACTAGTATTAGTGTTTATATCATTAGTTTTAGATTTTTTGTCTTTTACCTTGGCAGGCATTATGGGCGAATTAAATTTCGCCTGTGTGAGAAATGTATCCATAAAATATAGTGAACAGTAGTGACGTGAAACACTAAAACAAAAAGTGAAAAACTCTTTTCTGAGCTTATATAAGGAGAAAATGTGGATGTGACTGATTTGTCTATATAAGTATATGCAAACACATACATATACACATATGAGAGGATGTATAAAAATATGTGAGAAGAGGGGGGGAACCCCTTAGTGTGAAGAAGCCTGCAAAATAAACTACACAATTAATTTAAATATTAAGACTAACTCATCATGACTGAATTTTAGTACTCTGATGCAGAAAAAAAATCTAAATGGAAATAGTCTTTAACAATAGTAGCTTGGAGTATTTTAGCTACAGGGCTATAAGGTTCCTTATTAGTTAACTAGTATTGCTCTGTATAAACAAAAATGTCAGTATATAAAGAGAATGAAAATAACAACAACAAAAAACTAACACCAATGTTTACAAGATAATATTAACCTCTAGGTAGGGTCTCAAAACATCATTAGATGCTTATAAAAGTTTTATAGACTCTAACTTAACAGGATAGCTCAAACATATTTCTTATATCAAGTGAGGAATCACAACACAGAGATTGTGTATATTGAGATAGGACATATGACTTTGCTGTAAATCTGGGAGATTCCTTCTTCTTAGCGGATATTAATCTGTACCACCAAGCTTATAATTTGAGATACTGTTCTATGCGACCACTCGTAAGCCAGGTTGGCTCCGCCTATTTATTATTTTTGCACATGCAATGCTGCCTGTATCCTTTTCTTTTATTGCAATACATTTATAGGAACGTTGAAATGATACACAGATAAACAGACATTAAACACTTTGAGATTGCAATGTAAAATGTTTTACATTTAGGAAATAATATTTGTTTTATATGTTAATTTATTTTGCTTACTTTATCTGTAATTTTATAGATGGGTCACTTTTTAGCAGTTAGGTTTTTTTTTTTGCACGCGTTATTTCTTATGATGAACGTTATCTGACTTTGGATGTTATGTTAATGTCTCCTAATTTGTTTTGTAGTTTGGCTTAGCTTGCATTGTACCTGTCAGATTATTTAAAAAGCTAATTAGGAGAAGGTAAGTGATTTCCTTTCCTCAAAAAAAGAGATTTTTTTTATGGGGTTAAGGTGTTTATTGCATTGCTTTGCCATATGCCATAATGAAGCAGTCTTATTTTGTCCCTAAATCTACCCACGAAACTGAGTCTCCTGAACACCTTTCTACCATTATAAGATGTGCTTATTGTAAAAAAGCTGACGTGCCTTATCCAGCTTATTTATGTGGCTCATGTTTAGAATTGTTAATGCAATCAGACCAATCTAATGCTGTTTCTTTGGGTATTAGCACACTTTACTGTTTGTTCATTACAGGAGAATACTGACATGGTTTCACCTACTGTGTAAAACTTTATCAAGCCTCCAGTTAGAGGCACTGGCTGCCATCCCTCCTTTAAACAAGAATAAAATATCTGTTTTTCGATTTTACCTTCTACAAGTACTATGTGCCCTGAGATCTGGGATACTGTTATGTCTTCAGATGGTGAAGTTTCCTCTGGTGATGAGGAACCTTCATCTGATGTTGATCCTGATATTTCCTCTTTTTTTTTGTTTAAAGTTGAACATATTCGTTACGTTAGGGGTTAAAGATACTAAAGTTTCTGATGATAAACCTTGTAATCATTTAAATTCAATTTATTTCATGTAAATGGCAAGAGTCCATGAGCTAGTGACGTATGGGATATACATTCCTACCAGAAGGGGGCAAAGTTTCCCAAACCTCAAAATGCCTATAAATACACCTCCCACCACACACATACTTCAGTTTTACAAACTTTGCTTCTTATGGAGGTGGTGAAGTAAGTTTGTGCTTGATTTTTATGATTTCTTCTATGATAAGCGCTTCTAAGCATTCTGAAGCCCAATTCCTCTCAGAGTACGGTGTTTGTCAGAGGGACGTGAAGAGAGTATTGCCTGTTGATTTTTATGGTTTAACTAATGGGAAATCTTTTCAAGGGTTCTCTGTTATCAGTCGTAGTGATTCATCTCCTGTCTCCCTTTTCAGATCGACGATATACTCTTATACCATTACCTCTGCTGATATTTTTCAGTACTGGTTTGGCTGACTGCTATATGTGGATGGGTGTCTTCGGTAAGTATGTATCATTATTTAAGACAGTTTCAGCTATGTTTCTTACCTGGGGTTTAGTTTTTCCAATTTGACTTGTTTTTTCCTAAAATTTTGCTGGCAAATCTAGGCTCGCAAGGGCGCAAAATACTGTTATTTATTGTGTCATTTTTGGCGCGGATATGTTTTGGCGCAAATTTGGGTCTATGATGTCACAAGTTTAGTCATTTCCTGCATCTTTATTGACGTTTATTTGGTACAAAGTCGCCCTTGTTATGACACGTGTTGCGTCATTTCCAGATGTTTGGCACAAAAATGTTTTAACTTTGCGTTGTGTGTCATACTTGGCGCTAAATATTTATTTGGTTATATTACCCCACTTCCTTTATGCTCCCTGCTCTCTTTATATTCTAGAGGGATATGCTGTTTGCTTTTCTGCTTATTTAGCATATGCATTTTTCCCATTTCTGAAACTGCTATATGAGGAAATTGGATTTTTTTGTTTAAATGTTATTTTTTTCTTTTACATTTTGCAAGATGTCTGTCTGATCCTGTCTCAGAAGCTACTGTAGGAACCATGCTGCCGGAACACAGTTCTACCAAAGCTAAGTGTATCTGTTGTAAGCAAACTGAGATTATATCTCCGGCTATATTATGTAACAGTTGTCATGATAAGCTTTTGCATGCTGATAATGTCCCTGTTGATATGAAAAATTATATTGCTGATGCAATACAGAAGGCTATGTCTGCTATTCCACCTTCTAATAAGCGTAAAATGTCTTTTAAAACCTCATAAGATTGATGAAATTTGTGATAATCAACAACATACTGAAATATCCTCCTCTGAAGAAGATCTCTCTGGTTCAGAAGATCCTACTTCAGACATTGAAATTGATAAATCTTCTTATCTGTTTAAGATTGAATATATTCGATCTTTGTTGGTTACTTTGGTTATTGAGGAGTCTGATCCTCTTGATAATAAAACTCCTGAGGTTTTTCCTGTTCCAGATGCGGTTTCTGATGTGATTGCTAAGGAATAGTCTAAGCCTGGTGCTTTTTTTAATCCTTCTAGGTTTAAGAAGTTATATCCTTTACCAGTGGCTAATTTGGAGTTTTGGGAAAAAGTCCCTAAGGTTGATGGGGCTATTTCTACTCTTGCGAAACGTACTACTATTCCTATGGAAGATAGTACTTCTTTTAATGATCCTTTAGATAGGAAGATTGAATCTTATCTAAGGAAAGCTTATTTACATTCTGGCTATATTCTCAGGCCTGCCATTTCTATGGCTGATGTTGCGGCTGCATCAACTTTTTGGTTGGATAGCTTAGCACATCAGGAAACAGATTCTTCAACATGCTAATCATTTTATCTGTGATGCTATTTTTGATATCATCAAGATTGATATTAAACCTATGTCTAGCTAGAAGAGCCTTATGGCTTAAATCATGGAATGCTGACATGGTATCTAAATCTAGATTACTATCTCTATCTTTCCAGGGTAATAATTTATTTGGTTCTCTGTTGGATTCTTTTATTTCCACTATCAGTTTTTTTTGCCCCAAGATAAAAGGTCTAAGGGTAAATTTAAAGCTTTAATCGGTTTCGTTCCTTTTATCAAAATAGAGAACAGAAAACCACTCCTTCCCCTAAGGACTCTGGTTCCAATTGGAAGCCATCTTCAAGTTGGAATAAATCCAAGCCTTATAAGAAGCCAAAGCCAGCCCCTAAGACTGCATGAAGGTGAGGCCCTCAATCCAGTTCAGAATCAGTAGATTCAGAGCATTGTCTCTCAAGGGTATCGAATAGATTTCAGAATAAGACCTCCTGTGAGAAGATTATTTCTCTCTCATGTTCCAACAAATCCTGTGAAGCTCAGGCTTTGCTGAAGTGTTTTTTAGATCTGGAGCTTTCAGGGGTGATTACACCAGTTCCGCTTCAGGAACAGGGTCTGGGTTTTTATCCAAATCTATTCATTGTACCAAAGAAAGAAAATTCATTCAAACCAGTTCTGAATCTGAAGTTTTTTTTTTTTTTTTTTTAAAACAAGCTTTATTAGTGAACATTCATCAATCTTTAACATAAGTGCAATACAATCACTTTGCAGAGTAACAATTTACATAATGGCATACATGTTTTACATTTGGATCCCAATGACAGAGGACCAGCCAGAGCTAACATTGTAATGTTTAACCACATAATACTTGTTGATTTCTAAGTGCATTGTACCTCATCTATAAAGACGTCTACACAATAATTTTAAGAACATTCGTGAACATTCATCAATCTTTTATATAAGTGCAATATAATAACCTAGCAGAATAACAGTTCACGTAATGTCATGTATATTTTACGTTTAGATCCTGATGGCAAAGGACCAGTCAGAGCTAACATTGTAGTGTTTAACCATATGATATTCGCGAAGTTCTATGTGGATTGTACCGCAGATAGCAAAATGCCTACACAATAATTTTAAAAATGGATTTCACAAGCAGATAACTGGTATGTTCACAGGCGTTGCTCATTAGTGCATCACGTTAGGAAGAGATGGAAAAGAGAAGAAAGAAAAGCTAGAGGATATACCATAAGAGGTTATAGAGAAAGGAGGGGGGGGAGAAGGAGGGGGGGGGAGAAGGAGGGGGAAAAAAAAAAAAAAAAAAAAACCCCAGATAGGTGTACCTATCGACTCACCTCCAGACAAAATCATCAGTTAGAATCAATAATTTATATCTCTTTGCCCTCCCATAATAGTACCATATATTCATGTGTTTCGGCTTTGTCTGACATTACATAGTGGTATCTTTCCAAGTTCAGCAGATCTCCGACCCCAGCCCTCCATTCACCCAGAGTCGGCACCTGTTGAGATTTCCAATGCCTTGGAACAAGACTCTTTGCGCAATTTAGGAACAGAAGGAGCAAATTTTTTTTATGTACTTCAATTATTCTGGGAATTTCATGAAAGAGAAGGTATTTGGGGTCCGGGGGCACAATCATTTTCAGGAGCCTGCTGGCCTCCCTGAACACTGCTTCCCAAAAGGGTCTTATAAGTGAGCACCCCCACCACAGGTGCAACATTGTGCCTTCCTCCCCACAGCCCCTCCAGCACTCCCCATTCAGGTGATGATATATCCTCCGCAGCCGTTGCGGAGTCATATACCACCTACTTATGAATTTAAAATGCATTTCCTGCAGTCGAATAGACACAGACGCTTTTCTTGTTTTGTTGAAGATTGATCGCCAAGACTGCGCGTCAATCTCCAGTCCCAACTCTCTATGCCACGCCTCTACGTAAGTGGGTTTAATTTCCCCGTCTCCCTCCATCAACAGTGTGTATAACAAGGAGATCAGGTGGCGCGGAATAGTGGATGAGGTACAGAGTTCCTCAAATGGGGTTTTCTGCCTGATCAGTTGATCTCTATTACGCGCTTTAGTGAAGAAGTGTGTTAATTGTGATGTTCTAAACCATGAGGAGAATAGCGCTGGATTCCAAGCGGCTAGGTCTGCCTGTGGCTTAAGGTTATCATGTTCAATTACATTGGAAATAGCAACCTCTGAGAGAGAGTAGGAGACTCCCGTGGAGTATCTTTTATTTGCTATTCCAGTATCAGGATTTTCCAGTACGGGGGTAACCGGTGCTGCGGCTGATGAGATAAAATTTGTGGTTTTAATGAGTTTGTCCCAAATTTGAAAAACGTCTTGCAAGAGAGGATAGTGCGATATGCATTGTGGGCGGTGTTTAGCACTTATCCAAGCCAGCGAACCAACGTTACCCCTTTGGAGGATCTCCCTGTCCAACTCAATCCAAGCCTTGTCCAGGGAACTGTGACACCATTCAACAATTCGTTGTAGAATCATTGCTCTATGGTATTCAATGAGCAGTGGCACTCCCGCCCCCCCTCTGTCTCTAGGAAGATACATTGTCTTCTTGTTAATCCTTGGCCTTAGGTCACTCCATATGTAAGATTCCATTAGTACTTGTACTTGGTGAATCAGGTGTTCAGCCGCTGCTAATGGGATCGTCTGCATTATATAAAGCATTCTAGGTAGCACATTCATTTTGGCTACATTTATCCTCCCCATCCATGAGATGGTTTTATTTTTCCAAGATCTCAAATCTCCTGCAATAGAATCTCTGATGTTTCTATAGTTGACGTTTACTATCTCCCCCATTGAGGGAGCAAGCAGAATGCCAAGATATTTCAAGTGCTTAGTAGCAATTTTAAGAGGGCATTCCAGATTCTGAGCCACATATTCTTCGCAAGGCATGGAGACGTTCAGTATTTCCGATTTGGAAAGATTGAGAAGGAAATCCGAGACCCGACCATATTCCTTAATCTCTGCCAGTGCCGCCCGCAGGGAAGCACCATTGTCCGCAAGAGTCAGCAAGACATCATCCGCATACATTATCAATTTATGCTCCATTTCGCCGACTCGAAAACCGCGAATAGCGGCGTTAGCTCTTATCTTGCAGGCCAAGGCCTCCATAACCAGGGCAAACAGCAGGGGGGATAGCGGGCAACCCTGCCGCGTTCCATTTGAAATCGAAAAGGGCGCAGAGAGCATACCATTCACCCTAACACGTGCGCTTGGGCCGGAATACAAGGAGAACACCCCATTGATAAAACGTGGGCCCAGACCCACCTTCGCCAGAGTGTGGCGCATAAACGACCAGTTAACCCGGTCAAAGGCCTTCTCCGCGTCCGTTGATACCAGGACCAACGGCGCGGAGTTAGACTGGGCTGCAGAGATCAGCTGGAGGACCCGAAGAGTGTTATCTCGAGCCTCTCTTGCTGGGATAAAGCCTGTCTGATCAGTAGAGATTAATTTAGGTAGGTACTTTTTAAGTCGATTCGCTATGACTTTTGCTAGAATCTTAACGTCTACGTTAAGAAGGGAGATCGGTCTGTAACTACCAGTTTGTGTCACTGGTTTGTCTGGTTTAGGAATAACAGCGATGAAGGCTTCTAACATCGGTCTAGGCAATACTGGGTCGCCAGCCAACCGATTAAACAATTGGAGTAATCTGGGTGTTATAATGTTTGCGAAGGTTTTGTAATATCGAGCCCCAATTCCGTCAGGGCCTGGGCTTTTACCAATCTGAAGACTCTTAATAGCCTCCGTGATTTCCTCCGCAACAAACGGGGCTTCTAGTTGTTCCGTTTCATCTTCCGAAAGTCGCAGAAGATCAATATCTTCTAAGTAATCTGCGACCTCCTGCTCATGAATCTGGTCAACATTTAATTCTCCCCGTACTGAGTCGCTCGGGTGAATATTATAGAGAGATTCATAGAATTTCCCAAAGGTATTAGCAATCGCTTGTCCATCTTTGTGTATTGTTCCTTGGTCGTCCAAGATTTCGAATACATAGGAATTTAGTCGTTTCCGTGCTAAAGCACGAGCCAAGAGCCTCCCTGCTTTATTTCCCTGTTCAAAAAACTTCTGCCTCAGAATGAGTGCTTTCTTGTGTTGCTCCTCTTGCAGGTGCCTCAACAGGGCTGACCTAGCCACAATCAGTTCCTCCTGTAGCCCCTGATCAGTGGGGCTAAGTTTATGTGCTGCCTCTTTCTGGGTCACTTGTTCTAACAGTGCTGAGTATATTTCTCATTTAGTTCGGCGCAATTTTGCACAATGTCTCATTAAAATGTCCCGAAGAACACATTTGTGAGCTTCCCAGACAGTAAAACTGTCTATTTGGTCAGTTGTATTTAAACGGAAGTATTCCTCCAGGCGAGTATGTAACTCCTGGATTAGTACTTTGTCATTTAAGAGAAACTCATCCAGTCTCCAAATATAAGGAGTTATTGGTGAGTCGGGCCAGTCTACAGTGCATCTAACTGGGGCGTGATCCGACCACGTGATCGCGTCGATATTACTGCCGGTTGTGACTGCTAAACCCGCGGAGTCTGCAAAAAGGTAATCAATCCTCGTGTATTTCCTGTGAGGATGAGAGTAAAATGTAAAGTTTTTAGTTAAAGGATGAAAAGTATGCCACACATCATGTACCACTAGGTCCATGAGGGATTTAGTGAGATGCTTGACTACCCTGTGGGGAGCGCTGGAGAGACCATCAGAAGTATCCAGGGCCGGGTCCAGTGACACATTAAAGTCGCCGCCCAAAAAAAGAGTGCCTTTCTGTATCTCCAGGATCTTGAGCATGAGTTTTTTAAAAAATAAATCTTGGGCTTTGTTCGGAAGATAGAGGTTGGCCAGGGTCAAAGGTCTGCCGAAAAGTGAGCCGGTTAAAATTATATATCTACCATCTGGTTCTCTAAGGATTTGGTCAACCTGGAAAGGGACTGTAGGATGGAAAAGTATTCCCACTCCATTTTTTTTTGATGCACCTGAGGCAAAGTATGCCACTGGGTACTGTCTATCGAACCATTTTGGTTCTCTAAGCCTAGAGAAATGGGTCTCCTGAATGAACACTATGTCACTCCCCATCCGATGTAAGTCCCGGGTGATCATAGATCTTTTCCCTGGGCTATTAAGGCCCTTGACATTTATAGTCACTAAATCAAAAGTGTGTCGCCTGACCTGTGTCTGTGAATTGGCCATCTGGGAGAAGAGGAGAAAAAAAAACCAGGGGGGGGGGGGGAGGAGAAGGGATAGTAGGTAAACGAGTAGTTAGGTAGGATAGCCAATGACAGTAGTAGAGCCAAAAATCTCAAACACAAATGAGATAGAAATCAGGTAGCTCGTGAGAGTAGATAAGAGAAGGAAGAAGAGAAGGAGGGGATCAGAAGCCTGGTACAGACCGAGGCTACCAAAGAAAAGAATACCTTTCCCAAAGATAGAAGAAGGGAAAGATAATAAAGAGAAAAGTATAGCTTCCAAGCCAGAAGGAAACTATATAACTTACTCAACAGGAGGTAGTAACCTCTTTACTCTTACAAATACATTATTAACAGAAAAATAAACTTTGTAGGTAAGAAAGACCCAGAAATACAAAACATTATAATGTAAACATTAGAACCATATATTTGTGCAATAACATCCCTAAAACCTCAAAGCAGTCCCCCCGCCCACCCGAGAGACTACTAACTTATGGGGATTACCTTTCTCAAATGCGTCTTAAGTTGCATGTGTTGCAAAGTAAATAGGGGATCATGAGGGCTGGAGTATACATTATTCCCTGACTGTTTAAGACCCTCCCGTTCCATCAGCTTATTCCCTTGTGTGGTAAACTGAGCTAGCACCTTTTCTTTACATATATTTACAAATCAAATTATGTCAGTGACTTCCAAGTGACCCCCACCTCTCGACCCCCCCCCCCTCTAACGCACAGTGAAGGGAGAGCAAACACAGGTATCTGCCTAAACATAATTAACAACTATGCGTTCACCTTGGTGTCATAATGCAATTAGAAATGAGCTGTTGCCATATTTTAAAAACAGCCTGTGAAAAAGATAGATTATGCATTCATTTAACAAGCTTGCAATTGATATAGGAAGGAATAGCAATATACACAAGTTAATCTAAGTGATTACCAATCTGCATGAGAGTCTACCTCCACTCTGACGAACTGCAAGACATCCGTTATAGAAACTTCCTTCAAAGGTCTAGGCGGTGATACTAGTGAGAGGAGGCAAATCAAAAAGGCAGGGGGTAGCTATCTCATAAGGGAAAAAAAAAAAAGAATAAAAGGGAAAGAGGAAAAAAAAAAAAGAAAAGTTTTATGCTTAAGACATTACATTAATAAACATAGCAACAGCTGAAAATTTGAATGAACAGATTATGTCTCTCAAGTCCAACAGGGGGATGTCAATAGTAACATTTAAACCAGTCTCATGGGATATAAACTATGGATCAATCCCTATCCCTCTCCACCTCCGGCCTTTGCTGGTGAGCTGCTACAGCCATATTTGGAGGGTTGATCTGGATGCCTAAGGCCTGGCAAAAAGCGGGAAGGTCGTCCGGTGTTCTGAAGATGGCAGATGCTCCATTTTTAGAAGCTATTAAGCATGTGGGGAACCCCCATCTGTATGGGATCCGCTGTTCCTTTAACCTCAAAGTTATATAGCGAAGGTCTCTCCGTTTTTGAAGAGTAGCCGGGCATAAATCATTAAAGACCTGTATATCCGCACCTTCAAAATGCAGTGGGTGCTTATTTCTTGCATGTCTCAAAATTTCTTCTTTATCCCTGTATGATAGGAGTTTTATGATAATGTCTCTGGGTGGTGCTCTGGCTGGAGGCCTGGGACGGAGCGCCCGATGTGCCCTTTCAACCTGAATTTCCTCTGTGTCTGGTGCATTTTTGAGAAATTTAAAGAATTCTTGTATATAATGGTTGATATCGGGCGGGTTTACTGTTTCAGGCACACCGCGGAGTCGCAGGTTATTCCGCCTGCTCCTGTTCTCCAGGTCTTCGATTCTATCAGTTAGTGATTGGACTGAGGCCTCTTGGGATTGTATGCAGCTAGCCTGCTGCTGCTGCAGGTCTGAGCGCATAATTTCCTGTGCTTCTTCTACCTGTGCTACTTTGCGGTCCACCATCATTATGTCTTTCTTGAGCTCACCAAACATCAGCTTAACATCACCCATTGCTTCCCTAATGTCATTCTTAGAGGACAAATGTTTAATATCTTCTTTAGTAACAAAGTTAGATTGGTCAGAGTCTGCACTCCATGTTTGCACAGCAGTGGATTGTTTACTGCCTGTGGGCCCTTCTCTATTTGTACATGCGGCTGTCTCTGAGGAAATCAAGTAATGCTCCATGTTGGAGGATTGGGAGCTTTTAGTGGGCTTTGGGCCTTTCCTAGTAGCCATTCCTAGCTGTGAAAAGCTAAGGGGTCAGTGATCACTTCTATTCCAGCACCCCAGTTATCTTTTGCGGCAAGTTTGTGGTGCTATATGCAATAGTGACTGTCTAAGAAATGGAAATTTTTGTAAATGCTGACATATAGCAGCCCAGTGTCCCAAACTTGTGAGTCCCTTAACAATCAATTTGTTTGAATAGTGCAAAAAGGTATTTCTTCCTGATAAAGCTGTGCTATAGGCCCCACCAGCATACAGCTATCATCCGGTTTCACCGGCACATGTGTCTGCAGGCTTTTCTATATAGAGCTGTGTATGACCAAGTCCTCTGTCCCCCACACAACCAGACATAAAATGCTTGTTGCGGTTCACTCACCAACACCGTGAATCAGGAAGCCCGGTATAGCCGTTTCACGCCAATGGGTCAGGGCAGCAGCTGCGTCCCAACTTGCTTAAGGCCCCAAATCAAGGCCCGCTCCAGTGCCGCTGTTCCGGTCAGTGTCTTTCGAGTGTGCACAGCTTCAGTCCGGCTAGCACAGTGGCAATGATCCAGCTCGATCTCTCAGGTTAGTCTCCAGCTTTTTTGCCTGATGCGGTCACACTCCCCAGGGTCTAATGTGGCAGGGAGGCACTTCTGACTTCTCCGGTCCCCTCCGATTCACGGTTGAGGATTAAAAGGGTCAATTACAATAGTCGCCACCTTCAGTGATATATAGAATACGTTTTGAGTGGTTCTTATGTGCTATGGGTCATTCTATTCCTTATGTAAGAGCTTTGAGGCTTCAGAGCTCAACTAGTGTGCGGCCATCAGCAAGCGTGGCCAGGCTCCGCCCCCGAATCTGAAGTTTTTTAATAGTTTTGTAAGGGTCCCAACTTTCAAGATGCTGACTATAAGGACTATTCTGCCTTTTGTTCAGCAAGGTCATTACATGTCCGAAATAGACTGACAGGACGCTTATCTTCACATTCCGATTCATCCAGATCACTATCGGTTTCTGAGATCCTCTTTTCTAGACAAGCATTACCAATTTGTCGCTCTTCCATTTGGCCTAGCGACAGCTCCAAGAATCGGTGCCCTTCTATCTGTAATCAGAGAGCAGGATATTGCAGTGTTTCCTTATTTGGACAATATATTCGTACTGGCTCAATCTTTTCATTTAGCAGAATCTTACACTTATCAACTAGTGTTGTTTCTTCAAGGACATGGTTGGAGGATCAATTTGCCAAAGAGTTTCTTGATTCCTCAGACAAGGGTCACCTTTTTAGGTTTTCAGATAAATTCAGTGTCCATGACTCTGTCTTTAACAGACAAGAGACGAATGAAATTGGTTTTAGCCTGTCGAAACCTTCAGTCTCGATCATTCCCTTCAGTGGCCATGTGTATGGAAGTTTTAGGTCTCATGACTGTAGCATCGGACCTGATCCCCTTTGCTCATTTTCATATGAGACCTCTGCAGCTTTGCATGCTGAATCAATGGTGTAGGTATTATACTCAAATATCACAATTGATATTCTTAAATCCCAGCAATCTACTCTCTCTGACTTGGTGGTTAGACAATCATTGTATTATTCAATGGGCCTCTTTTGTTTGTCCTTCCTGGACTGTAATCACAACAGATGCAAGTCTTTCAGTTTGGGGAGCTGTCTGGGGGTCTCTGACAGCACAAGGGGTTTGGAATCCTCTAGAGGCATGTGTGGTGACATAGCTTACTGACCTAGCTGTTATTAAAATCCCTTCCTCCAGATACACCTTTCTCTCTGAACTAAAGACACTCCCGATAGCCTTTGACTGGCATTTGATAAACCACTCCCTATTGAATTGGTGTATAAAAAACTGGAACAGTCTCTATTTCTTTTCTTCTTATCTTGTGCATGCTGAAAAGATGGCTGATGGTGGACACACTAAAGAATGTGGCTAAGTATATTCCTATGATTATTTTAGCAGTGTTTCGACAAACTGGGGTTATTGTAGTAAAGTTGCCCTGTCTTAAATATTTGGACTGGTTTGCTGTAAAATAGATGTGCATATATTTACAATAAATATACCAAATATCACAAAGAAAAAAAAATGTGAAATAAATGTGATAACAAAAATCATAAAAGGAAAACCAAATGAAGTTCTGAATAAAGGATATGTCTGTGTCCTCTGGATGAGTTTTTCAGCTTGTTAGCATTCCTCAGTGAGATCCCATAAAAAAGGAAACAGAAAATTGCAACATAGTGTGAATCTGTAATGGCACTTTGAGGAAGTAGTTGTTTTGTAACAAATGACTACTCACATTTGTTGGAGCTTTCCACTAAGCTCAAGGATATGCGCACTCCCACTTTATACTGATGGGAAAACAGTACACTAGGCAAAACTTGGATACAAATTTATTTTAAAATATATAAAAGCGTCACATAAGCCTTGATAACACCACAATGTAAGGGTACAAAAGCAGATATGCTGTAATAAATGCTTCAAATCGCCAAACTTGCAAAGAGGTAAATGGATCAGCAGGAGTGTGACCGCCGAAACCAAAACCTCTTTAGTAGCAAGACAGTAGCGCTAAGCCCCCAGGTGTCCTGGCTAGTGTAGAGACGTGCATATATACCTGTAAATATTTCTCTTATATACAAAGTATTCTCCTTTACAGAAAGTCTAAGTTCCTTAACTTCTGTTAAGTCTGGTGTTTCATTGCCCTATAGATATAATTCCTTGCATTTGGGGCAGATAAAATAGTCTGGCAAACTATGCTGTGAGAGACACACTATTCAGAGTCTGTTCCCCAGATTACATTCAGTGGTTAGGAAAATATTGATATATATATATTTATTTTATTTTTTATTTTAGTTCTAACGGCTATCTGTTAAAAATGTCTGAAAAAACTATATTTCACAGGAAATCTGTGATTATTTTAACAATTACATTCATAAATACTACGGTCCATTCCTCATCCCAGAAGCTAAGAACCAAAAATGCGAAAGTGTTTTAGAGATTCTAACACATGTAGTATCTATTAAAAAGATTAATAATAATAATAAAATAAAATGTATGATAGCACAGGCAGTGATTTCAACAATAAGGGGACTAACAAACATTATTGGAGACCTGACAGAGAGCATGCAGGAATGGACATAATTGCTTCAATATGCCATGGGCCCCTATGCCAACAGGTTATTAGAATTCACCTCAAGCATATCTGATCAGGCTGGAGAATAGTTAAAACCTTTTTCAATTTTACTAGTCTAGAAAAAGAGATTAGTGAAATTACCATAAGACCTCTAGATGGACCATTTGAAGTAGCAAAAAGAGTTTTATTCTGTTGTGTGCTGCACCAGCCACAGACCCAAATGGTCTGGGGGTAAGAGGGTACTTGAAGCTTTCCCCAGAAAATGTCAGGAGTTTGTAAAGCTGTATGATCCAAACTCCACAAACTTAGATATGGTGCTCACTAGAGCTGAGAAGGAAGTGGTGGAATTATCACCCATACACCATTAATGCAATTTCTGCAGTGAAGCAGTCACTGGAGAACAATCTGAATATTCACAGGCAGGAATCAGAGAGGGGTAACAGGAGACATGTTTGGGGATATCAGAATAGTAGAGCATCAATTACAGGAAACTGGAGTGACAGGAATTTAAATGGCGACATTAACAGAGGAGAAAAAAAATGTAAAAATTGGAGGCTGAGGCCAAATGAGGTAAGCAATAAGGCCAACTTAAGTTATTGGGAACTCAAACAAAAAAACAGGAGAATGAGAGATGAAATTGGGTTTCTAAAGAAACAGCTGACAGAGTTGGAGGGCTCAAATTAAATCATTCATTTTTGTTTATAAACATATTTGTTTGCAGTACATTTGTATCGTGTAATCTGTACTTTAGTTTTAAGTTCAATTCATAATTTTAAGTGTTTTTTTCATTAAGTTTAGAATGCATAGTTAATTGATGCAGTATAACAGATACCTCCATTGTGATTAGTTTTGGGAGACCACATGCAATAAAAATTCTATGTAAACTGACTGAAGTCTTATCTTGCAGGATGAAAACCAATGAAGATAGAAGGCTTCTCACCTTTCCTTCCAGCTTTTCCACAATAACACATATTATAGATTGTTGTTTTTCAGGTGTCATCAAGACTGATCTAACCAAGAAGCTATATATAAGTATAAAATGTATCACAATGGAGATGTAAAATTGGGCATTAGGCCAAAATAATATTTCTTTCATGTAATTAGCAAGGTTCCATGAGCTAGTGACGTATGGGATATACATTCCTACCAGGAGGGGCAAAGTTTCCCAAACCTCAAAATGCCTATAAATACACCCCTCACCACACCCACAAATCAGTTTGTGGAGGTGGTTAAGTAAGTTTGTGCTAGATTCTATGTTGATATGCTCTCCGCAGCAGGTTGGAGCCCGGTTTTCCTCTCAGCGTGCAGTGAATGTCAGAGGGATGTGAGGAGAGTATTGCCTATTTAAATTCAATGATCTCCTTCTACGGGGTCTATTTCATAGGTTCTCTGTTATCGGTCGTAGAGATTCATCTCTTACCTCCCTTTTCAGATCGACGATATACTCTTATATATACCATTACCTCTACTGATTCTCGTTTCAGTACTGGTTTGGCTTTCTACTACTTGTAGATGAGTGTCCTGGGGTAAGTAAGTCTTATTTTCTGTGACACTCTAAGCTATGGTTGGGCACTTTTATATAAAGTTCTAAATATATGTGTTCAAACATTTATTTGCCTTGACTCAGGATGTTCAACATTCCTTATTTCAGACAGTCAGTTTCATATTTGGGATAATGCATATGAATTAATCAATTTTTTTCTTACCTTAAAATTTGACTTTTTCCCTGTGGGCTATTAGGCTCGCGGGGGCTGAAAATGCTTCATTTTATTGCGTCATTCTTGGCGCTGACTTTTTTGGTGCAAAATTTTTTTTCTGTTTCCGGCGTCATACGTGTCGCCGGAAGTTGCGTCATTTTTTTGACGTTTTTTGCGCCAAAAGTGTCGGCGTTCCGGATGTGGCGTCATTTTTGGCGCCAAAAGCATTTAGGCGCCAAATAATGTGGGCGTCTTTTTTGGCGCTAAAAAATATTGGCGTCACTATTGTCTCCACATTATTTTAGTCTCATTATTTATTGCTTCTGGTTGCTAGAAGCTTGTTCACTGGCATTTTTTTCCCATTCCTGAAACTGTCATTTAAGGAATTTGATCAATTTTGTTTGATATGTTGTTTTTTCTATTACATATTGCAAGATGTCTCTGTTTGTCCCTGAGTCAGAAGCCACTTCTGGAAAAATGCTTAACTGAGTTTCAGTTCTACCAAAGCTAAGTTCATTTATTTTAAATGTTATAAATGTTTATCTCTAGCTATGGTTTGTAATAAGTTATTATGATATACTTTTACATGCAGATTCCATTAGTATTTATGCTTTATACATTTCCATTCTTAAGTGCAAGAAATGTTTAGAAGATTTATAAGAAATATTTTTTCTGATTAAGGCTATGTCTGACTTCGTGCCTTCTAATACGATTTTTAGGTCTTTTTCACTTCTTTTTTAATTATTGAAGTTTCAAATGACCAACAACATACTGATTTATCCTTCTCTGATGATGTTTTTTTCTCTTTCAGAAATTCTCTTCATCAGATATTGACACTAACAAATCTACTTTTTTATATAATTTTTTTATTATTAAAGTACATTTGTTCTTTGTTGAAGAGGTGTTGATTATTTTGGATATTAAGGTAACTAGTTCTTTAAGACTAGCTGACACTATTTCTGCCTTTTTATTTCTTCTGTGATTTCAGAGGTTTTCTTTCCAATTCCCCATACTAGGGAATGGAATAGGCTGAGAATTGTCTTTTATTTTTAAACTATATTCTTTGTCAGCAGTTAAATTCAATTTGGAGGGTTCTCCAATTTATTGGAGCTATCTCTACTCCTACTAATTATGCTATTGTTTTTATAGCAAAATAGTATTTATTTTCCTTTATATAGTTGTATCTTATTTTTGGAAAATTATTTAGTTTCAGGTACTTTTCTTGGTCCTGTGATATTGCAATTGCTTCATTTTTTTCTGTTTACTTTAAGATCAAGTATCAGATCATGATTTATTTTAGCATTGTTAAGGGACAACATTTACTAGACTAGGTGCCGTTGCATTTGTCTTGTTGTTTTGCAAGTCCTCTGTTTTGACTGGTCCTTTAAACTGGACTATCATGCTAATGATTTCATTTGTGTCTTCATTTTATTGAATATATTCGCAAATGAGGGTTAATCTATGTCTTTAGCTATTTTAGCTAGAAGAATTCTGTGATTTAAAAAAAAATAAAAAAAAAATCCATATTTCTTTTGTTCTAAGATAATCAATTATAATTGGATTCAATTCTTAACTGTTACTATGGGCTTCAAGATTGAGTTCTAAGACTAAAACTTTAAGCTTATACTAGTTTGGTTGTTCTTATTAAGGAACGAATCCTGAGTTCTTTCCCAAGTAACATGTTTTTAATTGGGGTTCGAAATTAGCTCCCTAATGATGCGATGCACATGCCGTATTCCAGCTTGGCTGGTAAGGGGCAGGTTAAGACTTCTTTGAAATTTATTTGGTTCTATTTTGTCCAAATTTCTTTGATTTTATTCCAGTAAGGCTAACACTTTCTTTCAGTGTGTTTCTGTCCTATATATTTTGGATACTGTTGAAGCATGGCTGGGTACCCATGGGGTTCAAGCGCTGCTCAGACCTGGAATCTTCTGGGGTTTTTATTCCAGTTCCTTTTCTAGGAACTGGGTTTTGGAGTTTTATTCAAACTATTTTGCCTTTTTGTGGTCATTGATAGCATTATTTGTTTTCTTTAGATACAATAAATGCGTATTCTTCATTTTTCTGTTTTCATTCAGATTATTTCCTGAGGATGCGGATTCTCATATGTTTCACTTGCTCTTCAGGACATAGTTAGATTCCTCACGCAAGGGTCACCTTTTTTTTTAGGTTTCCAGATGGTTTATGTCACTATCTTTGTCTCTATCAGACAAGGGACAATTTGTATTGGGTTCCGTCTGTCGGTACCTTTAGTCTCTATTATTTCCTTCAGTTGCTATATATGCATAGAAGTTTTAACAGCATTGGATTCAATTCCCTTTGCTCATTTTCAATGGAAAGATCCTTTCCAGCTTTTTATGAGTGTTGTTTCTTCAAGAACATGGTTGGAGGATCAATTAACCAATCAGTTTGTTGATTCCTCAGACAAGAGTAACCTTTTTTAGATTTCCGGATAGATTCAGTGTCCATGACTCTGTCTCTGTTGGTCAGGAGACGTCTGAAATTGGTTTCAGCTTATCGAAACCTTCAGTCTCAATCATTCCCTTCGGTAGCCTTATGCATGGAAATTCTAGGTTCTTATGACTGCTGCATTGGACGTGCTCCCCTTTGCTCATTTTCACATGCAACCTCTTCAGCTCTGTATGCTGAACCAGTGGTACCGGGATTATACAAAGATATCTCATTTAATATCTTTAAAACTGATTGTTCGACACCCTCTGACGTGGTACAGACCACCATCGTTTAGTTCAGGGGGCTTCTTTTGTTCTTCCAACCTGGACTGTGATCTCAACAGGTGCAAGTCTGACAGGTTGGGGAGCTGTATGGGGGTTTCTGACAGCACAAGGGGTTTGGGAAATCTCAGGAGGTGAGATTACCAATCAATATTTTGGAACTCCGTGCAATTTTGAGAAGCTCTTCAGTCATGGCCTCTTCTAAAGAGAGAATCGTTCATTTGTTTTCAGACAGACAATGTCACAACTGTGGCATATGTCAATCATCAAGGAGGGACTCACAGTCCTCTGGCTATGAAAGAAGTATCTCGAATACTGGTATGGGCGGAATCCAGCTCCTGTCTAATCTCTGCGGTTCATATCCCAGGTATTGACAATTGGAAAGCGGATTATCTCAGTCGCCAAACGTTACATCCGGGCGAATGGTCTCTTCACCCAGAGGTGTTTCTTCAGATTGTTCAAATGTGGGGACTTCCAGAAATAGATCTGATGGCTTCTCATCTAAACAAGAAACTTCCCAGGTATCTGTCCAGATCTAGGGATCCTCAGGCGGAAGCAGTGGATGCATTGTCACTTCCTTGGAAGTATCATCCTGCCTATATCTTTCCGCCTCTAGTTCTTCTTCCAAGAGTAATCTCCAAGATTCTGAAGGAATGCTCGTTTTTTCTGCTGGTGGCTCCAGCATGGTCTCACAGGTTTTGGTATACGGATCTTGTCCGCATGGCTTCTTGCCAACCGTGGACTCTTCCGTTAAGACCAGTATTTCTGTCACAAGGTCCTTTTTTACCATCAGGATCTCAAATCCTTAAATTTAAAGGTATGGAGATTGAACGCTTGATTCTTAGTCAAAGAGGTTTCTCTGACTCTGTGATTAATACTATGTTACAGGCTCGTAGATCTGTATCTAGGAAGATATATTATCGAGTCTGGAAGACTTACATTTCTTGGTGTCTTTCTCATCATTTTTCCTGGCATTCTTTTAGAATTCCGAGAATTTTTCAGTTTCTTCAGGATGGTTTGGATAAAGGTTTGTCTGCAAGTTCCTTGAAAGGACAAATCTCTGCTCTTTCTGTTCTTTTTCACAGAAGGATTGCTATTCTTCCTGATATTCATTGTTTTGTACAAGCTTTGGTTCGTATAAAACCTGTTATTAAGTCAATTTCTCCTCCTTGGAGTTTGAATTTGGTTCTGGGGGCTCTTCAAGCTCTTCCGTTTGAACCTATGCATTCACTGGACATTAAATTACTTTCTTGGAAAGTTTCGTTTTCTTTTGGCCATCTCTTCTGCTAGAACAGTTTCTGAATTATCTGCTCTTTCTTGTGAATCTCCTTTTCTGATTTTCCATCAGGATAAGGCTGTGTTGCGAACTTCTTTTAAATTTTTATCTAAGGTTGTGAATTCTAACAACATTAGTAGAGAAATTGTGGTTCCTTCATTATGTCCTAATCCTAAGAATTCTAAGGAGAGATCATTGCATTCTTTGGATGTAGTTAGAGCTTTGAAATATTATGTTGAAGCTACTAAGAATTATCTTTTCCGGTTCTAGGAAAGGTCAGAAGGCCTCTGCCATTTCTTTGGCATCTTGGTTGAAATCTTTAATTCATCATGCTTATGTTGAGTCGGGTAAATCTCCACCTCAAAGGATTACAGCTCATTCTACTAGGTCAGTTTCTAGTTCCTGGGCGTTTAGGAATGAAGCTTCTGTTGATCAGATTTGCAAAGCAGCAACTTGGTCTTCTTTGCATACTTTTACTAAATTCTACCATTTTGATGTGTATTCTTCTTCTGAAGCAGTTTTTGGTAGAAAAATACTTCAGGCAGCTGTTTCAGTTTGATTCTTCTGCTTATAATTTCAGTTTTCTTCATTATAAGATTTAAACTTTATTTTGGGTGTGGATTATTTTTCAGCGGAATTGGCTGTCTTTATTTTATCCCTCCCTCTCTAGTGACTCTTGCGTGGAAGATCCACATCTTGGGTAGTCATTATCCCATACGTCACTAGCTCATGGACTCTTGCTAATTACATGAAAGAAAACATAATTTATGTAAGAACTTACCTGATAAATTCATTTCTTTCATATTAGCAAGAGTCCATGAGGCCCACCCTTTTTTGTGGCGGTTATGATTTTTTTGTATAAAGCACAATTATTCCAATTCCTTGTTTTTTATGCTTTCGCACTTTTTTCTTATCACCCCACTTCTTGGCTATTCATTAAACTGATTTGTGGGTGTGGTGAGGGGTGTATTTATAGGCATTTTGAGGTTTGGGAAACTTTGCCCCTCCTGGTAGGAATGTATATCCCATACGTCACTAGCTCATGGACTCTTGCTAATATGAAAGAAATGAATTTATCAGGTAAGTTCTTACATAAATTATGTTATATCATAAAGGGGTAAATAATAATATAGGACAAGCAACATAAGTTTAAGAAAGGGGGCGAGTGGGATGATGCAATGATAGAGGCACATCCCAACTTGAAGTTAATAACTGTGAATGTGGCTTCTACTGCAGATGGAGTGTTGTAGTGTGAAGTAAATATTTGCCTGGTTTTAATCTTTTTTTCATTCCTTTGAGGGTCTTGGAAAAAAACTAAGTGTTTCAAAGAGAGACGATTGGTAAAGCATGAGTAAGGACCAGATGCCAAAAGATGACAACAAAGAACTTCAGTGAACCATTATAACGTTTGTTTTACAGGTACATTCACACTTTATTAATAAAGATTTTACTACACGCATACCCATCTAGTGTACCCACACTCACGCACTCATACATGAACTTTTAATTTTTCCCAATTTTAAGACCATTGTATAAATGTTGCTAATGAGGTTTAGCATAGAATTATGTGTTTCTATGTATAATTTTAAATGCATTTTTTTATGAATTGTATAAAGTTAGACTAGGAATTGACAGTCCTAGGAAAGTACAGAGGAGCTCATATCGCCGAGGGAATGATATTCCTAAGGGATGGTGGGAGAATTTTCCCTGTAAGGTTTTCGCTCCCACTGTGTTCTTCTGTACTAGTGGGTATAACTAGAAAATGGGGCACTGTCTGGGGGTCTCTGACAGCACAAGGGGTTTGGAATCCTCTAGAGGCATATGTGGTGACATAGCTTACTGACCTAGCTGTTATTAAAATCCCTTCCCCAGATACACCTTTCTATCTGAACTAAAGACACTCCCAATAGCCTTTGACTGGCATTTGATAAACCACTCCCTATTGAATTGGTGTATAAAAAAACTGGAACACACTCTATTTCTTTTCTTCTTATCTTGTGCATGCTGAAAAGATGGCTGATGGTGGACACACTGAAGAATGTGGCTAAGTATATTCCTATGATTATTTTGGCAGTGTTTCGACAAACTGGGGTTATTGTAGTAAAGTTGCCCTGTCTTAAATATTTGGACTGGTTTGCTGTATAATCAACATATATTGATTCCAAATGAACTGTTTGGAAACAATGGAGACCCTCTCATAGAGTTTATTTCACAACTTACTTGTATTGGTTTAGTGGTTTTACCATAGAGATTTAGTACTAAATTAAAATTAAATTCAGTATAAAGTAAAAAATATTTTAAATTAATTAATGAAAAGATGGAATTGTTTCTAGTATCATATTAATAAGCAGCTCACTGTTAACCATCTTTCTTCACAGAATCATAGTATTCAACATCCTGGTATTGTAATATTAAAATAAATACAGCAAATTTCATGTTTCTAATAATTTTTGAGTGCATAGATTCATGTTTATGATCAATATTCATAGGACATCTTGTTTAGAAATCTCATTTTCACATAAATTCTTCCTTGTAATTTTCACTAGATTTCTGGAAAACAGAGAAAAATGTATTTATCCTGAAATAACATGAGTATTTATATATACTACTGCACTTATTCATTTAATTTATTACAAATCTGAAATGCATTTCTCAGATCCATGGAATTATACATATTTATGCTGTATTGAAAATGATACAAGTTTGTTTTGTTTTTTTTTTTTTAAATGAATTTGAGAGTTACAATGCAAAACATGTGTCTCTGTTAGCCAGCACAGATGTGTATCCGAGGTCTAGGGGCAATTAACAGGTATGTGCTAATTACTATATTCCTAGGCCTTAGTGTTTGCTTATCTGATTTATTCAGATTCTTGTCTCCAAACCCCATGATGTATGCTGGCTTGGTTGATTATCAGATCCATGTAATGACCTCATGTGGATTGATGAGCTTCAAAGCTAATTTTTTTTGTTCCTAGCTGAAGTATTGTAATCAGGAAAAATGGGGGTTGGGGCTGGTCTGTTTTGAGACCAATTCACATCAAATTAGGTTTTAGCTAAAAATGAAATATTAGATTTTATGATACATCTGTAGTTTATTTAATTTTACTCACAGATACCCTGACAGACCTCTACATCATTTTTTGGTATTGATAAATCACTTTGTGTTTTTATTAGTCTTAATTTGTTTTCCTCTATCATCAAGTTGATCCAGTTTGTTGAACATTGAGAGGCGAACTCATCCCATTTTACTTGAAAATTCACTGTCAGGGGATTATCTAGATTTGCCCCTGGTCTTTTTTCCTATTCTGAGACCTCTAGGAATCATTTTCGCCTCTACATATTTCTCCAGACTGAATTTTTCCAATTTTAATTTTTGCTCTTATCACAAAAGATAAGAAAATATATATAAATGAAAGATTTCTTCTAGAAATATATCAAACTAACTTTCTGCTTATGTTACACAGGTGGTTAGCTTTAAATAAGTTAAACTGAGATGGTAATTGCTTTGTTAATCTATGTATCATACTTTGTAAACATTGGCAACGAATCGATTCATGTATTATTTCACCGGGCAAATTCGTAAAAAGGAAAGGCGGAGTTAATTGTTTAAATACATGGAAGAGAACCCCCAATGATAATCAAGCCGGAAGAAGCCTGTATGTTGAACGGGTAAAACGCTTGTAGCTGCTTTACTCAGCGGTGAAGTCAGCTGCACACTGCTGAAGTCTACAGTTTGTTCACTCAATTTTGCGCTGCATCTCAGAAAGTGTGCAATGCACTAAAGGGCCTTCGTCATTTTCTGATGCTCAACTTGGCGTGAAAGGAGACGAAGCGGACAGCTTGTGTCAGAACTGAAAAATATCCACAACCACAAAGAAACAGGTGAATACAGCTTAAGTTTTGAACAGACTTTGAAACAGGTAATTGATTCACTTTGACAACGTTAAGTGTAAATCCCTTTTCATAGGTAGAGAAAATGTAACATTGTTAAACTGGCCGGTCTACTGTGGTTTGCGCTGCTGTCAGAAACTTTTTACTTAGGAATGATAATAAGATATAATGTCTTAAGTAATACTACATATACTCAAACCACTCTTAATATAACATAAGTTATTATTATAAAGACAGCAATGCTCTTATATCGTAGGTTAATTGTATCACATATATTTAACACACTTAGTCGGTATCCTAAGTTTAAGGCACAACAAGATGCTAGATTACAGACTCACTGACTCCTAGATAATAATGTTTTCATTAGCGTTAAGGCTTAGTGTAAGTAATAACGGTACACGCACAAATAGCTGCAGCGTGACCAAATTAAACTCAATCAAAATTTTCCGGCCTATACCGTTATCAGAGCCAGACATTCAAATGCTATTAAAAACTGATTTACCCCCTGTCCCCTGACATGTTGCTCCAGAACCTGGCTTTTTCAAAGGGGATTGAAAAAGCCAGGTTCTGGCGAAACATGTCAGGGGACAGGGGGGAAATCAGACTAAGTCTAACCCTAACATCCACTAACTTAAATATAATTAAAATAAATCTAAATAACCTTACATTTATTACCTAAATAATTCCTATTTAAAACTAAATACCTGTAAAATAAAACCTAAGCTAGCTATAATATAACTAATGGTTTGTATTTATTTTAACTAGTTAGACTAGTTAGTAAATAGTTATTAACTATTTACTAGCTACCTAGTCAAAATAAATACAAAGTTAGCTGTAAAATAAAACCTAAACTGCCTTGCACTAAAACCGAACATTACAATAAAATAAAATAAATTAAGTTAATAAAATACAAGTATCTAAATTACAAAAAAATTAAACACTAAATTACACAAAATAAATAACGAAATTATCAAAAATAAAAATGAATTACTCCTAATCTAATAGCCCTATCAAAATAAAAAAAAAACGCCCCCCAAATAAAAAAAACCCTAGCCTTTTGTGGGGCATTGCCCCAAAGAAATCAGCTCTTTTTACCTGTAAAAAAATAAATAAAAACACGCTGCAACAGTAAAACCCACCACCCACACAACCAAACCCCACAAATAAAATTCTATCTAAACTCTGGGAATCCTTGCCAACTGCTCTTCATACACCAGAGGGAAAAAGATTCTCACCATCGCATGAAAGACCACCAGAGAGTCCAGGTTTACCATTGATTATAAAGGATCATCCAAACTAATGGAATAAGAAGTAGATCAAGATTTTTTAAGGACACCACTGTGGAGAAATCATCTTTATACATACAGAGCTGATATCTTACCTCATATGATTGAGGTCTGAGTTGGTAAGCAGTAAAAAAAAAAATCATAAAATTATTTTTAACACACAAGAAGCTTTCTACAAAAGAAACCAATAAGAACTGCATACAGCTATTATTTAAGAGCTGTTTAACTTTATTAAGGATCAGAAAGTCTAAATAAAGCAGAGTGCCTTTTAAACAATATTGCTTGCTCTTTAACTAATATATATATATATATATATATATATATATATATATATATATATATATATATATATATGTATTTATATATATATTCGCACTGACATGCGGTGAGGTCAGAGGTTGGTGAGGCACTGGCTATGATAAGCACATATATGATCCAAATAGTGGTAGCTTATATTAGCAGGTTGCACTATGACTGTTATCATTCTTTACAACACACGAGAGAGAGTGAGGGAGAGAGAAAGTGGGGTAGAGAGAGGGAGGGGGAGAGAGAGAGAGGAAGGGGAGGGATGGAGAGAGGGAGGGAGAGGTACGTGGAGAAAGAGAGGGTAAGAGAGAGAGAGGGAGGGGGAAGGAGGGAGAGAGGGAGATGGTGAGAAGGAGGAAGAGAGGGAGGGAGAGAGACAGATGGAGAGAGAGGGAGAGAGAGATGGAGGGGGAGAGGGAGGGGGAGGGGAGAGGGAGGGGGAGGGGAGAGAGGGAGGGGGAGGGGAGAGAGGGAAGGGGAGAGGGAGGGGGGAGGGGAGGGAAGGGGAGAGGGAGGGGGGAGGGGAGAGAGGGAGGGGGGAGGGGAGGGAAGGGGAGAGGGAGGGGGGAGGGGAGAGAGGGAGGGGGGAGGGGAGAGAGGGAAGGGGAGAGGGAGGGGGGAGGGGAGAGAGGGAGGGGGGAGGGGAGAGAGGGAGGGGGGGGGAAGGGGAGAGGGAGGGGGGAGGGGAGAGAGGGAAGGGGAGAGGGAGGGGGGAGGGGAGAGAGGGAAGGGGAGAGGGAGGGGGGAGGGGAGAGAGGGGGGAGGGGAGAGAGGGAGGGGGGGGGAAGGGGAGAGGGAGGGGGGAGAGGCAGGGGGGAGGGGAGAGAGGGAGGGGGGGGAGGGGAGAGAGGGGGGGGGGAGGGGAGAGAGGGAGGGGGGGGAGGAGAGAGAGGGGAGAGGGAGGGGGGGGGAGGAGAGAGAGGGAAGGGGAGAGGGAGGGGGGGGAGCGGAGAGAGGGAAGGGGAGAGAGGGGGGGGGGGGAGCGGAGAGAGGGAGAGGAGAGAGAGATAGGAGAGAAAGATAGAGAGAGAGAGTGTGTAGTGATATCATGTTAAAACAATGCGTATTTGGCTATTTTCTGTAATTTAAAAATGTCATATCAATCTGAAAGCACAGTATTATTTAAAGTGACATTCTAAAGTTAAAAATAAAATGTTCTACGTCATTGCAGTAATATAACCGCTATTTCAGACAGAGACTGTGAGACAGTCAAACACTATACAGGGAGTGCAGAATTATTAGGCAAGTTGTATTTTTGAGGATTAATTTTATTATTGAACAACAACCATGTTCTCAATGAACCCAAAAAACTCATTAATATCAAAGCTGAATAGTTTTGGAAGTAGTTTTTAGTTATAGCTATTTTAGGGGGATATCTGTGTGTGCAGGTGACTATTACTGTGCATAATTATTAGGCAACTTAACAAAAAACAAATATATACCCATTTCAATTATTTATTTTTACCAGTGAAACCAATATAACATCTCAACATTCACAAATATACATTTCTGACATTCAAAAACAAAACAAAAACAAATCAGTGACCAATATAGCCACCTTTCTTTGCAAGGACACTCAAAAGCCTGCCATCCATGGATTCTGTCAGTGTTTTGATCTGTTGACCATCAACATTGCGTGCAGCAGCAACCACAGCCTCCCAGACACTGTTCAGAGAGGTGTACTGTTTTCCCTCCTTGTAAATCTCACATTTGATGATGGACCACAGGTTCTCAATGGGGTTCAGATCAGGTGAACAAGGAGGCCATGTCATTAGATTTTCTTCTTTTATACCCTTTCTTGCCAGCCACGCTGTGGAGTACTTGGACACGTGTGATGGAGCATTGTCCTGCATGAACCACTGATACCACTGCTTGAAGAAGGTGTCTTCCAGAAACTGGCAGTAGGACTGGGAGTTGAGCTTGACTCCATCCTCAACCCGAAAAGGCCCCACAAGCTCATCTTTGATGATACCAGCCCAAACCAGTACTCCACCTCCACCTTGCTGGCGTCTGAGTCGGACTGGAGCTCTCTGCCCTTTACAATCCAGCCACGGGCCCATCCATCTGGCCCATCAAGACTCACTCTCATTTCATCAGTCCATAAAACCTTAGAAAAATCAGTCTTGAGATATTTCTTGGCCCAGTCTTGACGTTTCAGCTTGGGTGTCTTGTTCAGTGGTGGTCGTCTTTCAGCCTTTCTTACCTTGGCCATGTCTCTGAGTATTGCACACCTTGTGCTTTTGGGCACTCCAGTGATGTTGCAGCTCTGAAATATGGCCAAACTGGTGGCAAGTGGCATCTTGGCAGCTGCACGCTTGACTTTTCTCAGTTCATGGGCAGTTATTTTGCGCCTTGGTTTTTCCACACGCTTCTTGCGACCCTGTTGACTATTTAGAATGAAACGCTTGATTGCTCGATGATCACGCTTCAGAAGCTTTGCAATTTTAAGAGTGCTGCATCCCTCTGCAAGATATCTCACTATTTTTGACTTTTCTGAGCCTGTCAAGTCCTTCTTTTGACCCATTTTGCCAAAGGAAAGGAAGTTGCCTAATAATTATGCACACCTGATATAGGGTGTTGATGTCATTAGACCACACCCCTTCTCATTACAGAGATGCACATCACCTAATATGCTTAATTGGTAGTAGGCTTTCGAGCCTATACAGCTTGGTGTAAGACAACATGCATAAAGAGGATGATGTGGTCAAAATACTCATTTGCCTAATAATTCTGCACTCCCTGTATATCTGGCATCCTGGTAAATACAATACTTCCTCACCTGATTAAAAATAAATATACAATAAATATAAAATCATTTTATGCGAACAGTGACAGTCAAATACTTAGAGACAGTAAGTGACTAGTCTTATAAACTTAGAGACAGTGAGTGACTAGACTAGTGGCTCATACAGCACACACACATCCTGCTCCACAGTGCGCACACACACACACACATATCCTGCTGCCATCTTGTCCGCGTGCACACTGCATATCATAGTATTTATTTCTAAGTTTCTGGGAAGTTTAATTTGAGGCTAGCTGGCATTCATAAGTTTTGATTTCTGTAGCAGGCCCATGGAATCACAGTCATCACAGTTGCCAAGGTAACTGCATAATCTATTAAAGACAATGTGGAACCCAGACCAACATTAAGGTCCGTGCTGAGAGCAATTATAACTTGCACCAGATTCCAACAAGAAGCGTAGGAGCGGAAAGTGTACCTTAAAGCTCTTGAGACACCTGTGTGTGTGAGGGACTCGTGAGATAGGCACTCACTGGGGTCTGCGTCATGAGCCATCAGGAGCTGGCTGACTTGAAAGCAGAAGCGGTTGATAAGTTTTGCTTCTTCATCAGATCCCACTGTCTTCCCCTAGCAGGAATATGATACCTGAGAAGACCAGTAACAGTCTCGCTTGGTGCAGAGTCTCCTCTCCTCCGGCTCCAGTCTCTCTACTTTGGCCCAAATTGCAAAAAACAAAATAAACCCTATTAATGCATATAGCGTTGCTCCCCTTAAAAAAAATGTATATCCCCATGCTTTTAAATATCAAAACATGCAAAAAAAGAGATGGTGCACCTACAAGAGTCAGCTATACAATATATATCTGGCAATCAAAGGAAGAACAGTGTATAGTGTATCTGCACACAACTTGTAAGAAACGTGTAATTTCCTTTTAAGGAACACAACTGCAGATCCCTAATAGCTTTAATATGTTTGTTTGTTTCACTGGGATATATGAAAACCTCTATCATAGAAGTGGATTTCAGTATTATTCAGTGATGAATTTATGGATAAGTTAGAATAACCTTCTAAACTTGATTATAATTCGTTTTCACAGCAGATTATATGCAATAAATGTTGTTAGTTGTAACCAGCTGAATTCAATAATTGTTGTTCAGGATATACTGAAGATTACTATAAATGTACAGATGATGTTATTCCCAGTTTAACAGCATATTGGCATAGTTTAAACAAACTTTATTTTCATTCAGCACTCTTGGATCTTGTTGCTTTTGAAATAGCAGAGTTCTTAGGTATGACTTAATTATAACAGGAATTGCAGACACACAAGTAACAACAAATTACCACAAAGAAAATAACTTTAACTTGCCAGACGAAGATGGAAGTGGTGCGTTGTATGTGACTTCTATACTCCTTAATGTTACCAGTTGAAACGGTAGCTACCAGAAGTCTTTGTAAGGAGGAGTCACAGGGAAAAACTGCTGTTAGTCTGAAAGATTACGTCACAATTGGAGATTGATTGAAACACACACAAGTTCTTTATAAAGTCAGCTGGAATAAGGTACTTGATTGTTAGGCAACAGTTAAGCGCAACATAGTAGCAAAATATGATATGAATGGAATTTAATGAATACTTGCGTTCTTATTTTCTGAGTCCGTGAACTAACAACAGCTGGATGACAACGAGCAATGTTGTTACAATGTATCCAGGTGGTTTTCAAGGGATAAAGGTCTTGTGCGTGGCAAGACTTCAGTGGAACAAAAAATGTTGCGAATAAGGAGACGTAACTCCTGGCAGGATTCCAGTATATGAATTACAATATCAGCTCAGGTCAAGAGGAGTAGCGCTGCCACTTTCAGATTACTAAGCAATATGTGATAGTTGGCGGTTTTTAAAGGAGCAGTAACCAATCAGAATGTCAGGAAGAATGAAGGCAGTTAAAGAGACAGTGACAGAGGTCCTGACATGACCCCTCCCTCAAGGAAGCTGTCCCACAGCTGCAGGTCTGGGACGATCAGGGTGCCTCCGATGAAAAACGAAAACCAACCTGGGAGCGGTCAAATTAAAAGCAGGTGTCATCATCTTCTGAGAAATTTTTCCAGCGAACCAAGTATTGTAGTTTCCCCTTTCGGTATCTGGAATCAAGAAGGGAATGAACCTCATATTCATCAGGTTCCAAAATCTGAGAGGGTGGTGGTAGTAGAGTACCTGTCTCCCTTGTAGGTTTGTAGGGTTTCAAAAGAGAGACATGTATGGTAGGATGGATTCTAATGTTATCAGGCAGTTTGAGAGTCATTGCGTTTTTATTTACGACCCGAAAGATTGGGAATGGGCCAATAAAAAGTCCAGCTAATTCTTTGCTGGGTATTTGCAGCTTGTCCGTTTTGGAATGATGTGGTGAATCTGTGGTGAATCTATGGTTAATCTGAGTTAATTCACAGAGTTTAGTCCAGAAGCATGAAGTGAACTGTGTTCCCCTGTCATTTGTTAATATTGGTGGTATGCCATGAAGTTTAGTGATGTTGTTAATGAAGAGATGCGCTGTTTCAGAGGAAGTGGGAAGCTTATGATACGGGATGAAGTGGGCCATTTTGGTAAAAATATCTATAACTACGAGAATCGTATTTTGATTATTTGAGGGTGGTAAATCCACTATAAAATCCATTGACAGGTGTTGCCAGGGTTTCTTAGGAACAGGTAATGGCATAAGAAGACCGTATGGGGGTCTTTTTTCGAATTTAGATGTAGCGCATATGATACAGGTTTGGACATATTCTTGCATTGTCTCTCTCATATTTGGTCACCAGAATGTCCTGGTTAATTGTTCCAAAGTACGTTGGATACCTGGATGTCCTAATAGAGGAGAGTCATGATGTATTTTTAACAATGGAGGTTTCATCTCTTTTGGTACATAAAGTTTGCCGTCATGATAGTAGATACCAGCAGTTTTGACGAGTGATGGATGTGGAGGGTTGATCTCCTTATTAGTGTGTTTTTTCAATTCGGACAATAGTTGACTGGAAAGCCCGATGAAACGTTCTATCGGTATGATGGTATGATATTTGTGCTGGTGATAACGTTGTCTGGTCTCTCAGGTATACGAGATAAGGCATCAGCTTTGCCATTCCTTACAGCGGGTCTAAATATGATATTAAAATTAAACCTGGCGAAGTACAAGCTCCAACGGACTTGTCTTGCAGACAGTATTTTGTTGCTTTGCAAATATTGAAGGTTCTTATGATCTGTATATGTTGATGGGGAACTTCGTACCTTCGAGGAGATGTCTCCAATGTTCTAGGGACTGTTTTATGGCAAGAAGTTCTTTTTCGCCTATTGGGTAATTTCTTTCTGCTGGGGTCATCACCTTGGAAAAGTAGGAAATAGGATAGATTGGGTCTTTAAGTGTCAACTGTTGGGAAAGAAATGCACCCAAGGCGAAGTCAGAGGAATCCACTTCTAAGACATATTGGTGGGTTGGATCAGGAAACGTTAATATGAGAGCAGTGGTGAACCGAATCTTCAATGTAGTGAAGGCAGACATAGCTTCTGTGTTCCACCGAAACAGGATGGAGGAGCTGGTTAATCTGGTAAGAGGTTTAGCAATCTTTGAGAAATTTTTTATGAATTTTCTGTAATAGTTTGCGAAACCGAGAAATTGTTGCATATCCTTTTTGGTTTTTGGAATAGGCCAGTTTTCTACTGCGTCTACCTTTTCCTTCTGCATTTCAATTCCCTTAGGTGATATGTTATATCCTAGAAATGAGACATGATCTGTGTGAAAAAGACATTTTTCAGGTTTAGCATAGAGTTTATGTTCTCTCAACCTTGAGAGTACCCAGCGTACATGCTTTATGTGTTCAGATTTGTTTTTGGAGTATATTAAAATATCGTCTAGGTATACGACTAAACAGATGTCTAAGAGATCACGGAATACATCATTGCTAAAATGTTGAAAAGTGGCGGGAGCATTGCATAATCCGAAGGGCATGACTAGATATTCATATAGGCCGTACCTTGTTCTGAAAGCTGTTAACCACTCATGCCCTTCTTTTATCCTTATGAGATTGTAAGCTCCCCTGAGGTTGAGTTTGGAATAGATAGTGGCATCTGATAAACGTTCTATTAACTCTGGTATCAATGGAAGGGGGTAACGTTTTTTTATTGTGCGTTTGTTAAGTTCGCGATAGTCGATAATTGTTTGGAGTGTAGAATTCTTATTGCAAACAAAGAACATACCTGCCCCAGCAGGGGAAGTTGAGGCTCTGATAAATCCTTTTCACAGGTTTTCTTCTAAGTATTGCTTGAGATGGTCAAGTTCGGGTTAACTTACGGGGTATAAATGACCGTATGGAATACTAGCCCCTGGTTGAAGTTTGATAGGGCAGTCATATATGCGATACAGAGGGAGGTTTTCGGCCTCAGTTTTACTAAAAACGTCTAGAAAATCAGTATATTCCGAGGGTAACCCCTCAATCTGAGACTCAGTTTGTAAGAGCAAATGCTTATGATAGCAGGTATCTCTACAGTAATTAGAGATGAACTTTATCTGAAAAGGAGACCATTCAATAGAAGGCTTATGTAGTTGGAGCCACTTGATACCTAGTACAATAGGAAAATGTGGTGAGGGTAAGACATCAAAGATAACAACTCAGTGTGGCCTAAGACAGAAACTAATATAGGTACAGTGTGATGTGTTATAGGACCTGTAGTGATTGTAGAACCATCAATAACACGAACACAAATGGGGGTTTTCTTCAATATAAGAGGAATTTTATTTGTTTTAACAATGTGGTAATCAATAAAATTCCCGTAAGCTCCTGAGTCGATGATGGCGTCAGTTATCAGTTGTTTTAGATCCCACTGCAGAAAAAGAGACAAAATGCAATAAGATGTTTTGTTGACATTTTGTACTGAAGAATGTAAATACATGAACTTACTTTTTTTATTATTTAGTGGAATTGGGCAATACTGTACTGTGTGCATTGGATTCGCACAATACATACATAGACTCTTGGACTTCCTACGGAATCTTTCCTCAGAAGTTAGAGGGCCTCTTATTATACCAATCTCTATCAGTTCAGCTTTTTGTTTGGTGGAAGTGTAGGATTGTGGAACAGGTGGGTTAACACCACTCTTTGAACGTGTCTCAGAGCAGTATCGTTCAGCCCTTTTCTCTTGAAGCCTACGGTCTAGTTGTATTGCCGATCTCATCATGGCTTCCAAAGTTTTGAGCAATTCAATCCTGGCTATTTCATCCTTGAGATCCTCAGCAAGGCCCAACCAGAATTGGTTATGAAGTGCAACTTAATTCCATTGTGAATCTGCAGCATACATTTTAAATTCGATTATGTATTCCTCCACTGGTCTTTTGCCTTGTTTTAAATTCCTCATGGAGGCTTTGGCTGTTAATTGGACATCAGTGTCTTGGAAAAGCTCATCCATAGAAGAAAAGAAATCCTCTAGAGACCCAAGTAGCGGGTCATCAGATTCACAGAGGTTATCTGCCCAGGTTCTGGGTTCCCCTCTAAGGAATGATATTGTGCTTAACACTTTTATTCTCTCAGTGGGGTAGCTTCTGGGTTTCAGATTGAATAAACTGCCTATATGCCTTCCTGTTACCGGAAAAGATCTCTGGGAGAGATACTTGTGGATCTGGGGTCAGGTCTTGATGATTAGATTTCACTGCAATGGAATCTCTAATTATGTTTCTTAGAGACTGGTTCTCTACTTGTAAATCGTGTACACCTTGTGCTAGTTGTTCTACTTTTTGAGAGAGATTATATACAATCTGGGGTAGGTCTGCTGGTTCCATCTTAATTTTTTAGGGCTTAGTAATATGTAAGAAACGTGTAATTTCCTTTTAAGGAACACAACTGCAGATCCCTAATAGTTTTAATATGTTTGTTTGTTTCACTGGGATATATGAAAACCTCTGTCATGGAAGTGGATTTCAGTATTATTCAGTGATGAATATATGGATAAGTTAGAATAACCTTCTAAACTTGATTATAATTAGTTTTCACAGCAGATTATATACAATAAATGCTGTTAGTTGCTACCAGCTGAATTTAATAATTGTTGTTCAGGATATACTGAAGATTACTATAAATGTACAGATGATGTTATTCCCAGTTTAACAGCATATTGGCATAGATTAAACAGACTTTATTTTCATTCAGCACTCTTGAATCTTGTTGCTTTTTAAATAGCAGAGTTCTTAGGTATGACTTAATTATAACAGGAATTGCAGACACACAAGTAACAACAAATTGCCACAAAGAAAATACCTTTAACTTGCCAGACGAAGATGGAAGTGGTGCGTTGTATGTGACTTCTATACTCCTTAATGTTACCAGTTGAAACGGTAGCTACCGGAAGTCTTTGTAAGGAGGAGTCACAGGGAAAAACTGTTGTAAGTCTGAAAGATTACGTCACAACTGGAGATTGATTGAAACACACACAAGTTCGTTATAAAGTCAGCTGGAATAAGGTACTTCATTGTTAGGCAACAGTTAAGCGCAACATAGTAGCAAAATATGAATGGTATTAAATGAATACTTACGTTCCTATTTTCTGAGTCCGTGAACTAACAACAGCTGGATGACAACGAGCAATGTTGTTACAATGTATCCAGGTGGTTTTCAAGGGATAAAGGTCTTGTGCGTGGCAAGACTTCAGTGGAACAAATATATTGAGAATAAGGAGACGTAACTCCTGGCAGGATTCCAGTATATGGATTACAATATCAGCTCAGGTCAAGAGGAGTAGCGCTGCTACTTTCAGATTACTATGCAATGTGTGATAGTTAGTTGGTGGTTTTTAAAGTAGCAGTAACCAATCAGAACGTCAGGAAGAATGAAGGCAGTTCAAGAGACAGTGACAGAGGTCCTGACACAACTATTGTGTAAACAATTTAAAACAAATTAATTAGGGGAGGAGTCGGCCAAGGAAGATCATGAATGCATTTCTCTAATGCTCCGGAGCAGTCCACCCTGATGGATAGCCTAACTGGGTGAAACTGCACATAAATAACCTGGCAGAGGAAAGGTGCTAAGCCTTACAAGCACAGAGAAGCATATGTAAAACTCTGTTCTAACCAGGGAATGGCATACAGAGCTTCACGGACAGTCGTGGTTGCGGCCTAACAGACAACGCAACGGAAAGCACATGCAGAACGCATACTTTGGAGCACAACGACAGAAGTCAACACTTCGCTGAAATCGGAGGCTCCAGCCCAAAATACCAGGTCATCGCACAGGGGCAGATCCACCCCTCAGCATACTGCTTGATCTCCAATATAACAAGGTGAGGCCCAGTAGGGTATAAAGAAACATCGCGCAAACAGCGCAAAACATCACCCCACACAATTCAAAGTGCTCAGCAGCTGCCTGGAGAGAACTTTACATATGCATCAATAAAATACAGAGTAGTTACACGTTCCAAACTCAAAGATAAGTGAGAATATGCATTAAGCAAAACCCCTTTGCAAATACTTAACTTTAACTGTTCCAGTTCTGGACTTTTATAACAGGGTAACAAAAGCTTTAGAAAGGGATAATTTTAACATTATTCCACAAGGGATATATAACTAATCTAAATTGTCATAAAAAGTAAACAAAAGGACAGGAAGAAACCATAAAGGCCGTGCCTTTTCCTAACAGGCATTAAAAGCGCAACAAAGTGAACCATTATTTAAGCCCAAAAGATGGCGGCAAGAAACAAATCTAGGGTGGACAAACCCACAAAACCAGCAACCCCAAGTGGGAATAAACTAAATGCATTGTTCAAACCATTTGCTAATACTACTGCAGGTAATATGGACACATCATCGTTAGATATTTCTGATAACCTGACCCATACCCTACACACTGCAGGGGGCGACTCAACTCCAATCACGAGAGCAGACCTTAATTCACTTTTAACAAAGGAAGACCTCCCCAACTTTATGACACAAGTCAGTAAAGCAATAAAAATGAATTGGCAGAGGTCAAATGAGAGGTCAATGCACTGGTAAATAGGGTACTTTACTTGGAAGAACAAGTTGAAGAATCATCACAAGCTTCAGATCTTATGGCTTTAACTGTACAGCAACAGAATACCACTGTACTCCAACTACAATCACAGATGGAACACCTGGATAATAGAGGTTGCCGCCAAAATCTACGAATCAGGGGGGTACCTGAAAAGATTTAACCACAGATACCATCTATTCTACAAAACCTGTCCAAATATCTACTTGAATTAAGTGTGGATGAGAACATAATACTTGACAGGGCTCATAGAGCTTTAAGAGTGAAACCACCACCCTCAGCACCCCTTAGAGACATTATTCTCTGTTGCCACAAGTTTACGGACAAAGAGAGGATCTTGCAAGCTGCCAGAAATAAATCCCCCATAACATTTGGGGAGGACTCCCTCCTGATCTACACAGACCTTAGCCCCTTAACAGTGGGAAAACGCAAAGATGCAAGATACGTAACCCTTCATCTTTCAGATTTGGAGATCCCTTACAGATGGGGTTTCCCATTTGCCATCAAGGTAATAAAAGAAGATAAGGTATACACATACAGAGACCCTGAAGATACAGATAATTTTTGTAAACAGCTGATGATCCCCCAGCCATCTCTCCCTTCATTGAAAGATAACACCAAAGATGACAGAGTCCAGGGGAACCTCCTGCCTAGACCCCAATGTTCAGAATGGACAACAGCATCAAAAAGAAGAAAGAATACACCGACTAATGCCCCGTCTCATAGGGGAATAGAAGCTGATCCCACTTGAACTTCCAAATTCGTATGTATATCGGGTTCTTTGAAAATGGACAGTCTAGTTTATGACTTTTAACATTAGGCAAGTGTCGACATTGTGCCACCTCATACCATCCGTCCCCGGGGTGGCCCGCCCATTGGGGGGAATTGGGCTGGTAAATTGCCTCCCTCTTATACCCCCATACCATTTCATAGTTATTGTTGTAATTTTTGTTGTTATCGCTAGGATTGCAATGTTCTGCATCATGCTTGCAAACAGTGACCTTATTGCAATTGATGAAAGCATTGTTTTAAATTTGTTGTATTTGACTGTTTATATTTTTGTTAACCTTGTTTTTTTGTTTGTTTACCATAGTGTACTATGTCTAGTGTTTCACCCAAACATCTATTTCCTTCTCTGTACTTCCTCCTCTACCTGGGCCTCCTCTAATGAGCTTCTAGATCAACTGTCTAACCACCTGCAACGGGTAAGAGCACAACACACCTCCTCACACACACAATCATGACTGGACTGACAATTACAATAGTCTCCCAAAACTCTAAGGGACTTAACTCACCTACAAAACGCTCTATAGCACTTCAAAGTTTCACCAAACACAGAGATTCAATTATTTTTCTACAAGAAACCCATTTTTTAGTAACAGCAGAATTAAAATTATCTTCCAGGGTTCATACAGTAGGTTTCTTCAACTCACATACAGTTAAAAAAATGAAGTGGGAATTCTCATACACAAAAACATTCATTTTCAACTGCATAATAGAGTAACTGACAAGAAAGGTAGAATACTGATCCTCACAGGACTCCTTTTTGTCATAGGCTGGTCACATTGGTAAATGTCTATGCTCCCAATAACAATAGACATAAATTCTTCCAGCAGCTACTTAAAAAAGGGACCCTAATACTAGGAGGGGACCCTAAATTAATTTCATCCACAGGTAACCCATCAACTCAAAATAGGCCACCCAATACTCCCTGGTCTGACCACTCATCAACACACATTCATTTACATTGGCCAAACCATCCAGTCACTCCATTTATCTGGAGTGACTCCCTGCTCCACTACCCATCTAACCTAGAAGCAATTACAAATTCTTTAAAGGAATATTTCCAGATTAATGACACCCCTGACATTATCCCAGGTATGATCTGGGAAGCCCATAAAGCAGTTATGAGAGGTGAGTGCATTAAACATACAGCTTATAGGGAAAAAACATACAACAGCACCATTAACATGCTAACTACCAGGTTGCAAGGTCTAGAACTTAAACACAAAAACACTCCAACAGACCTCACCACATTCAAACATCTTTCAGAAACCAGACAGGAACTCAATAAGATCTTAATCAAAGAAGCGCAAAGAAGAGCCCTTAAAGTTAGGAAAACCTATTCCTATGAAGGTAATAGAGCAAGTCCACTTTTAGCTAGGCTTTTGAAAGCTCAGACATTTAAATCCCAAATACATCAACTCATAACATTGGATAACCAGGCACTATATGACATTAAACACATTGCAAATCACTTCAGTGCTTATTATGCAAAACTTTATAATCTTGACACGGTTGAAACACCTGAACATTTGGAGCACATGCAAGCTTATATAAGTAGTACAGACTTACCTAAATTACAACAGGCAAAGAGGGATGCATTAGAAGCAACAATAACCCTATCAGAAATTATTAGCGCAATATGCAATCTACCCACAGGAAAGAGCCCTGGCCCAGTTGATTTTACAAATGCGTATTACAAATCACTTAGAAGTATATTAGCACCATACCTGTTAAAATTGTTCCACTAGACAACAACAGTACTATTCCTCGGGAAATGCTAGCGGCACACATATCGGTAATTCCAAAACAAAACAAGCCCCCCACAGATCCTGGCAGTTACAAACCCATATCCCTCCTGAGCATGGATGTCAAGATCCTGGGCAACATTTTGGCAAACTGAATCAACACTGTTTTACAGAGTCTTATACACACAGACCAAGTGGGCTTTGTCCCAGATAGGGAGGCAAGGGACAACACCATTAGGGTGTTGACCCTGATCTCACACGCAAAACACCACAAAATCCTGGCAGTTCCAATGGCAACAGATGCTGAAAAAGCATTCGATCAAATTAATTGGAAGTTTTTAGGTGAAACACTGAGATCGTTGGGATTTGGTCCTAAAATTATCTCACATATATTCAGCCTATATGCACATCCAGTGGCCAAAGTTAAGGCAAATGGAATGCTTTCCGAACCCTTTAACATCCAAAACGGCACACGACGGGGATGCCCCTTGTCGCCAATTCTATTCATTCTCTCTATGGAGGTCTTTGCAGCACACGTCAGGCAGAATCCGGAGATAAGGGGCATCACCATAGGACCACAGAACCTTAAAATAGCGATGTATGTGGATGATGTGTTATTTAAAATTACAGACCCACTTCACTCCTTCCCAATAGTCCTCAAATAAATTGACACCTTTGGCTGCTTTTCAAACTTTGCACTTAACAAACAAAAATCAGAAATTTTGAATATTTCCCTGCTGCAAAGCACGTTCCGATCAATCACGGCCGTTTGCCCTTTAAACTTACAAAACAAATCTCTTAAATACTTAGGTATCCAACTAGCCTCTATCATGCAACTCTTCGATGAGAACTATCTCACTCTCTCTAGTAAGATACAGCTAGACCTATGCACTTGGGCGACTAAACCAATCACCTGGTGGGGACACACTTAATGCATAAATATGACCACTTTGCCCAGGATCTTGTATCTGTTCCAAACACTCCCTATTCCCCTACCCGAATGGTATATTTTACAATTACAAAAACATATTAACTCATTTATAAGGGGGGAAAATAGACCTAGGATTTGTAGTCAGAATGTGTACAGAGCGTGCGAACATGGTGGGTTGAGATTACCTTGCATTGCGGATTACCATGATGCGTTGATCTTACAACACGTCCTGGACATAGATCCAAGGCACAAAGGTGTGGGTTGCGATAGACTCCCACATATTCCGGGTACCAGAGGTGGGTGCATTATTTTGGGTTGCTAAAGATCTCAGACCACCTCAGTGTACAGAAATGGAGATACACAAATTTATCTTTGACTCATGGGACTCAATTATATTGAAGAAAAAAAACACATTTCCAGTACCATTAACATGCTAGCTACCAGGTTGCAAGGTCTAGAACTTAAACACAAAAACACTCCAACAGACCTCACCACATTCAAACATCTTTCAGAAACCAGACAGGAACTCAATAAGATCTTAATCAAAGAAGCGCAAAGAAGAGCCCTTAAAGTTAGGAAAACCAATTCCTATGAAGGTAATAGATCAAGTCCACTTTTAGCTAGGCTTTTGAAAGCTCAAACATTTAAATCCCGCATACATCAACTCATAACAGCGGATAACCAGGCACTATATGACAGTAAACACATTGCAAATCACTTCAGTGCTTATTATGCAAAACTTTATAATCTTGACACAGTTCAAACACCTGAACATTTGGAGCACATGCAGGCTTATAGAAGTAGCGCAGACTTACCTAAATTACAAGCGGTAAAGAGGGACGCATTAGAAGTACCAATAACCCTGTCAGAAATTATTAGCACAATACACAATCTACCCACAGGAAAGAGCTCCCCTCTATTCCCAATCCCCACAAATGCAGAGTTAATAGGTGAATTAGACAAAGGACAGCAGTGGGGCTACACTACACCTTTTAGAGATTTCACTCAAAACGGGAAACTAAAGAACAGAGAGAACCTTACAGAAGTAGCAGGGGGTAAATATTGCAGCTAGCTGAAGCACTGTCAACTTTATATCTACGTCCCCCACAAACAAGACTTTCTCAGGGACTTAACACCTTTTGAAAGTTTATGCTCCAAACAGGAGATTATAAAACATTCCCTATCATTAGCCAGAAAACTACTACAAACAGAACATTCAAACACACCTTACCCTCATATGCGCTCAAATGGCATGATGATTTAAGGACTATCTTGACCATAGAAGAGTGGTCAAAGATTTTCTTACGCTCTAAAAAGGCATCAACATCTCCTCAGTCATTGGAATTGAACTTCAAAGTACTAATGCGATAGTACCTCACCCCTTCCCGGTTACAATCTATATACCCAGAAGCGAATGACAAGTGTTGGCGGGGATGTGAACAAAGAGGCAATTACCTCCATATGTGGTGAGATTGTGCCAAGATTAGATCCTTATAGCTAGCAATAGAAAAACACTTTTAATCCTTATTAATGGACGAATTTTCCCTGATGCTTAGAATTGCCCTACTTAATAAGTTACCTCAGTTTCAATGTAAACTGAGGCTCACTTTGTGCAAATAGGATTTAGCAGAGCTAAGGCCTTAATTGCCTTGCACTGGAAAACTCAGTACTCCCCGACATTCAATAATTGGACAGATAAAGTGTCAACCTTACTCATTCTGGAGGAATTTGGCTACATGAAAAGGAAAAAACTACATTTTCTTGCAGACATCAGATTCCTTTGGGACGACTCTCTTGCACAAACTGACATGGCCTCCACAGCGGAAGTCTCAGCACCAATAGACAGGTGACATTTACCCGCAGATCAAAATACATTCACTCACACTACACCTATCATAGGTCATCTCCTTTAACATGACTTAATTAATCAACCCTGGCCTGGTATGGAATACACCCAAAGCACCATCATTGTTAGGCCCTGTTTCATCTGTTTCTCTGTCAAAACTTTACCTATCAATTTTCCCAGTCCTGCATGATCGGAAACTAAAAACGTCTACTCCCTATCTGAAAGGGAGAGCTATATAAAAGAAGTCATGAGAGGATAGAATTTAAGTTGTGAAATAACTTAGAAACATAGACTATGAAGCTTTCTGGGTAGCGCAATGGTGAACAAACTTTTCTTTTTTTTTTTCTTTTGCAATGTTATTTGTTTAAAATGTTAAAATCCTCCTCTTTCTAATGTTTATAACAGGTGTTTATTTCACTAAGGAATGTTTCATGACAAACCACTGATTTATACACCCAACTTGTATGAGTTATTGTCTGACAATAAAAGATGATTCTAATAAAAAATAAATAAAAAAATAATTAAAACACAATCAGATATTTAAAACCGGTGGTTTGCTAAAAAAGTATCTGAAATGTAGCTGCTTGAAACAGTTTCTATATTAAAAATATTATTGTCCTAACTGATGAAAAGAGAGGCTAGTAAACAAACAATGTAACATATAACAGTGCAATATAGATTCAGTGCAATTTGTCCTTAATGTGAAGGTAATAATCAGTCCTCTGAATAGGAAATCCTTGCTCCGAGACCTAGGTTCTTTCAGTGAAGGCAAGCTTAGCCCTGTATGTTAAAGTCAGACCTTTCCACAAAGGTCTGTTGCGGTAAAAAATAAGGCAGTTCATTAAAGGTTCCTTCTATGAAGGCAATATTTACTGTGTATAGCTGGGGCAGGGACAGGGCTGCAGCTTAGCTCAACATCAGTGAGTGAACTACAGTGTGCATCTCCTCTGTTCACTTAAGCTGTATGATTATTGCTCATCTGGGCTGGCTTATATACGCCTAGATTTAGAGTTCTGCGGCCAAAGGGGTGCGTAGCTAACGCTGGCTTTTTTCTGGCCACACCTTTTAAATACCGCTGGTATTGAGAGTTCACAGAATGGCTGCGTTAGGCTCCAAAAAAGGAGCGTAAAGCATATTTAACGCAACTTCAACTCTCGATACCAGTGGTGCTTACGGACGCGGCCAGCTTCAAAAACGTGCTCATGCACGATTCCCCCATAGAAAACAATGGGGCTGTTTGAGCTGAAAAAAAACCTAACACCTGCAAAAAAGCCGCATTCAGCTCCTAATGCAGCCCCATTGTTGTCTATGGGGAAACACTTCCTACGTCTGCACCTAACACTCTAACATGTACCCCGAGTCTAAACACCCCTAACCTTACACTTATTAACCCCTCTTCTGCCGCCCCCGCTATCGCTGACCCCTGCATATTTTTTTTAACCCCTAATCTGCCGCTCCGTAAACCGCCGCTACTTACATTATCCCTATGTACCCCTAATCTGCTGCCCCTAACACCGCCGACCCCTATATTATATTTATTAACCCCTAATCTGCCCCCCACAACGTCGCCTCCACTTGCCTACACTTATTAACCCCTAATCTGCCGAGCGGACCGCACCGCTATTATAATAAAGTTATTAACCCCTAATCCGCCTCACTAACCCTATAATAAATAGTATTAACCCCTAATCTGCCCTCCCTAACATCGCCGACACCTAACTTCAAACATTAACCCCTAATCTGACGACTGGAGCTCACCGCTATTCTAATAAATGTATTAACCCCTAAAGCTAAGTCTAACCCTAACACTAACACCCCCCTAAGTTAAATATAATTTTTATCTAACGAAATAAATTAACTCTTATTAAATAACTTATTCCTATTTAAAGCTAAATACTTACCTGTAAAGTAAATCCTAATATAGCTACAATATAAATTATAATTATATTATAGCTATTTTAGGATTTATATATATTTTACAGGTAACTTTGTATTTATTTTAACCAGGTACAATAGCTATTAAATAGTTAAGAACTATTTAATAGCTAAAATAGTTAAAATAATTACAAAATTACCTGTAAAATAAATCCTAACCTAAGTTACAATTAAACCTAACACTACACTATCAATAAATAAATTAAATAAACTACCTACAATTATCTACAATTAAACCTAACACTACACTATCAATAAATAAATTAAATAAACTACCTACAATTATCTACAATTAAACCTAACACTACACTATCAATAAATTATTTAAATAAAATATCTACAAATAACTACAATGAAATAAACTAACTAAAGTACAAAAAATAAAAAAGAACTAAGTTACAAAAAATAAAAAAGAACTAAGTTACAAAAAATAATACATTTCTCCAACATAGGTGTGCCCGGTCCACGGCGTCATCCTTACTTGTGGGATATTCTCTTCCCCAACAGGAAATGGCAAAGAGCCCAGCAAAGCTGGTCACATGATCCCTCCTAGGCTCCGCCTTCCCCAGTCATTCTCTTTGCCGTTGTACAGGCAACATCTCCACGGAGATGGCTTAGAGTTTTTTGGTGTTTAACTGTAGTTTTTATTATTCAATCAAGAGTTTGTTATTTTAAAATAGTGCTGGTATGTACTATTTACTCTGAAACAGAAAAGAGATGAAGATTTCTGTTTGTAAGAGGAAAATGATTTTAGCAACCGTTACTAAAATCGATGGCTGTTTCCACACAGGACTGTTGAGAGGAATTAACTTCAGTTGGGGGAAACAGTGAGCAGACTTTTGCTGCTTGAGGTATGACACATTTCTAACAAGACGATGTAATGCTGGAAGCTGTCATTTTCCCTATGGGATCCGGTAAGCCATTTTTATTACATAAAGAAAAAAAAAAAGGGCTTCACAAGGGCTTTTAAGACTGTAGACATTTTCTGGGCTAAAACGATTGATATATAAGCATATTTTATACTTCATAGCTTTGAGGAATTATTTTATTCTTGGGAATTATGTAAAATAACCGGCAGGCACTGTATTGGACACCTTATTCTCTAGGGGCTTTCCCTAATCATAGGCAGAGCCTCATTTTCGCGCCTCTATTGCGCACTTGTTTTTGGGAAGCATGACATGCAGATGCATGTGTGAGGAGCTCTGATACATAGAAAAGACTTTCTGAAGGCGTCATTTGGTATCGTATTCCCCTTTGGGCTTGGTTGGGTCTCAGCAAGGCAGATACCAGGGACTGTAAAGGGGTTAAATATAAAAACGGCTCTGGTTCCGTTATTTTAAGGGTTAAAGCTTTCAAATTTGGTGTGCAATACTTTTAAGGCTTTAAGACACTGTGGTGAAATTTTGGTGAATTTTGAACAATTCCTTCATACTTTTTCGCAATTGCAGTAATAAAGTGTGTTCAGTTTAAAATTTAAAGTGACAGTAACGGTTTTATTTTAAAACGTTTTTTGTACTTTGTTATCAAGTTTATGCCTGTTTAACATGTCTGAACTACCAGATAGACTGTGTTCTGTATGTGGGGAAGCCAAGGTTCCTTCTCATTTAAATAGATGTGATTTATGTGACACAAAATTTAGAGAAAATGATGCCCAAGATGATTCCTCAAGTGAGGGGAGTAAGCATGGTACTGCATCATCCCCTCCTTCGTCTACACCAGTCTTGCCCACACAGGAGGCCCCTAGTACATCTAGTGCGCCAATACTCCTTACTATGCAACAATTAACGGCTGTAATGGATAATTCTATCAAAAACATTTTAGCCAAAATGCCCACTTATCAGCGAAAGCGCGACTGCTCTGTTTTAGAAAATACTGAAGAGCATGAGGACGCTGATGATATTGGTTCTGAAGTGCCCCTACACCAGTCTGAGGGGGCCAGGGAGGTTTTGTCTGAGGGAGAAATTTCAGATTCAGGGAAAATTTCTCAACAAGCTGAACCTGATGTGATTACATTTAAATTTAAATTGGAACATCTCCGCGCCCTGCTTAAGGAGGTGTTATCTACTCTGGATGATTGTGAGAATTTGGTCATTCCAGAGAAATTATGTAAAATAGACAAGTTCCTAGAGGTCCCGGGGCCCCCCGAAGCTTTTCCTATACCCAAGCGGGTGGCGGACATTGTAAATAAAGAATGGGAAAGGCCCGGCATACCTTTCGTCCCTCCCCCTATATTTAAGAAATTGTTTCCTATGGTCGACCCCAGAAAGGACTTATGGCAGACAGTCCCCAAGGTCGAGGGGGCGGTTTCTACTCTAAACAAACGCACCACTATACCCATAGAAGATAGTTGTGCTTTCAAAGATCCTATGGATAAAAAATTAGAGGGTTTGCTTAAAAAGATGTTTGGTCAGCAAGGTTACCTTCTACAACCAATTTCATGCATTGTTCCTGTCACTACAGCAGCGTGTTTCTGGTTCGATGAACTAGAAAAGGCGCTCAATAAAGATTCTTCTTATGAGGAGATTTTGGACAGAATTCATGCTCTCAAATTGGCTAACTCTTTCACCCTAGACGCCACTTTGCAATTGGCTAGATTAGCGGCGAAAAATTCTGGGTTTGCTATTGTGGCGCGCAGAGCGCTTTGGCTAAAATCTTGGTCAGCGGATGCGTCTTCCAAGAACAAATTGCTTAACATTCCTTTCAAGGGGAAAACGCTGTTTGGCCCTGACTTGAAAGAGATTATTTCTGATATCACTGGGGGCAAGGGCCACGCCCTTCCTCAGGATAGGTCTTTCAAGGCCAAAAATAAACCTAATTTTCGTCCCTTTCGCAGAAACGGACCAGCCCCAAGTGCTACGTCCTCTAAGCAAGAGGGTAATACTTCTCAAGCCAAGCCAGCCTGGAGGCCAATGCAAGGCTGGAACAAAGGTAAGCAGGCCAAGAAACCTGCCACTGCTACCAAGACAGCATGAGATGTTGGCCCCCGATCCGGGACCGGATCTGGTGGGGGGCAGACTCTCTCTCTTCGCTCAGGCTTGGGCAAGAGATGTTCTGGATCCTTGGGCGCTAGAAATAGTCTCCCAAGGTTATCTTCTGGAATTCAAGGGGCTTCCCCCAAGGGGGAGGTTCCACAGGTCTCAATTGTCTTCAGACCACATAAAAAAAACAGGCATTCTTACATTGTGTAGAAGACCTGTTAAAAATGGGAGTGATTCATCCTGTTCCATTAGGAGAACAAGGGATGGGGTTCTACTCCAATCTGTTCGTAGTTCCCAAAAAAGAGGGAACATTCAGACCAATCTTAGATCTCAAGATCCTAAACAAGTTTCTCAAGGTTCCATCGTTCAAAATGGAAACCATTCGAACAATTCTTCCTTCCATCCAGGAAGGTCAATTCATGACCACGGTGGATTTAAAGGATGCGTATCTACATATTCCTATCCACAAGGAACATCATCGGTTCCTAAGGTTCGCATTTCTGGACAAGCATTACCAGTTTGTGGCACTTCCGTTCGGATTAGCCACTGCTCCAAGAATTTTCACAAAGGTACTAGGGTCCCTTCTAGCGGTGCTAAGACCAAGGGGCATTGCAGTAGTACCTTACTTGGACGACATACTGATTCAAGCGTCGTCCCTTCCACAAGCAAAGGCTCACACGGACATTGTCCTGGCCTATTTCTCAGATCTCACGGGTGGAAAGTGAACGTAGAAAAAAGTTCTCTATCTCCGTCAACAAGGGTTCCCTTCTTGGGAACAATAATAGACTCCTTAGAAATGAGGATTTTTCTGACAGAGGCCAGAAAATCAAAACTTCTAAACTCTTGTCAAATACTTCATTCTGTTCCTCTTCCTTCCATAGCGCAGTGCATGGAAGTAATAGGTTTGATGGTAGCGGCAATGGACATAGTTCCTTTTGCGCGAATTCATCTAAGACCATTACAACTGTGCATGCTCAGTCAGTGGAATGGGGACTATACAGACTTGTCTCCGACGATACAAGTAGATCAGAGGACCAGAGATTCACTCCGTTGGTGGCTGTCCCTGGACAACCTGTCACAGGGGATGAGCTTCCGCAGACCAGAGTGGGTCATTGTCACGACCGACGCCAGTCTGGTGGGCTGGGGCGCAGTCTGGGGACCCCTGAAAGCTCAGGGTCTTTGGTCTCGGGAAGAATCTCTTCTCCCGATAAATATTCTGGAACTGAGAGCGATATTCAATGCTCTCAAGGCTTGGCCTCAGCTAGCAAAGGCCAAGTTCATACGGTTTCAATCAGACAACATGACGACTGTTGCGTACATCAACCATCAGGGGGGAACAAGGAGTTCCCTGGCGATGGAAGAAGTGACCAAAATCATTCAATGGAGGGCGACTCACTCCTGCCACTTGTCTGCAATCCACATCCCAGGAGTGGAAAATTGGGAAGCGGATTTTCTGAGTCGTCAGACATTTCATCCGGGGGAGTGGGAACTCCATCCGGAAATCTTTGCCCAAATTACTCAATTGTGGGGCATTCCAGACATGGATCTGATGGCCTCTCGTCAGAACTTCAAGGTTCCTTGCTACGGGTCCAGATCCAGGGATCCCAAGGCGACTCTAGTAGATGCACTAGTAGCACCTTGGACCTTCAAACTAGCTTATGTATTCCCGCCGTTTCCTCTCATCCCCAGGCTGGTAGCCAGGATCAATCAGGAGAGGGCATCGGTGATCTTGATAGCTCCTGCGTGGCCACGCAGGACTTGGTATGCAGACCTGGTGAATATGTCATCGGCTCCACCATGGAAGCTACCTTTGAGACGAGACCTTCTTGTTCAAGGTCCGTTCGAACATCCGAATCTGGTCTCACTCCAACTGACTGCTTGGAGATTGAACGCTTGATCTTATCAAAGCGAGGGTTCTCAGATTCTGTCATTGATACTCTTGTTCAGGCCAGAAAGCCTGTAACTAGAAAAATCTACCACAAAATATGGAAAAAATATATCTGTTGGTGTGAATCTAAAGGATTCCCTTGGGACAAGGTAAAAATTCCTAAGATTCTATCCTTTCTTCAAGAAGGTTTGGAGAAAGGATTATCTGCAAGTTCTTTGAAGGGACAGATTTCTGCCTTGTCTGTGTTACTTCACAAAAAGCTGGCAGCTGTGCCAGATGTTCAAGCCTTTGTTCAGGCTCTGGTTAGAATCAAGCCTGTTTACAAACCTTTGACTCCTCCTTGGAGTCTCAATTTAGTTCTTTCAGTTCTTCAGGGGGTTCCGTTTGAACCCTTACATTCCGTAGATATTAAGTTATTATCTTGGAAAGTTTTGTTTTTGGTTGCAATTTCTTCTGCTAGAAGAGTTTCAGAATTATCTGCTCTGCAGTGTTCTCCTCCTTATCTGGTGTTCCATGCAGATAAGGTGGTTTTGCGTACTAAACCTGGTTTTCTTCCGAAAGTTGTTTCTAACAAAAACATTAACCAGGAGATAGTCGTGCCTTCTTTGTGTCCGAATCCAGTTTCAAAGAAGGAACGTTTGTTGCACAATTTGGATGTAGTTCGTGCTCTAAAATTCTATTTAGATGCTACAAAGGATTTTAGACAAACATCTTCCTTGTTTGTTGTTTATTCTGGTAAAAGGAGAGGTCAAAAAGCAACTTCTACCTCTCTCTCTTTTTGGATTAAAAGCATCATCAGATTGGCTTACGAGACTGCCGGACGGCAGCCTCCTGAAAGAATCACAGCTCATTTCACTAGGGCTGTGGCTTCCACATGGGCCTTCAAGAACGAGGCTTCTGTTGATCAGATATGTAAGGCAGCGACTTGGTCTTCACTGCACACTTTTACAAAATTTTACAAATTTGATACTTTTGCTTCTTCTGAGGCTATTTTTGGGAGAAAGGTTTTGCAAGCCGTGGTGCCTTCCATCTAGGTGACCTGATTTGCTCCCTCCCTTCATCCGTGTCCTAAAGCTTTGGTATTGGTTCCCACAAGTAAGGATGACGCCGTGGACCGGACACACCTATGTTGGAGAAAACAGAATTTATGTTTACCTGATAAATTACTTTCTCCAACGGTGTGTCCGGTCCACGGCCCGCCCTGGTTTTTTAATCAGGTCTGATAATTTATTTTCTTTAACTACAGTCACCACGGTATCATATGATTTCTCCTATGCAAATATTCCTCCTTTACGTCGGTCGAATGACTGGGGAAGGCGGAGCCTAGGAGGGATCATGTGACCAGCTTTGCTGGGCTCTTTGCCATTTCCTGTTGGGGAAGAGAATATCCCACAAGTAAGGATGACGCCGTGGACCGGACACACCGTTGGAGAAAGTAATTTATCAGGTAAACATAAATTCTGTTTTTTACAAACATTAGAAAAATATTACAACAATTTTAAACTAATTACACCTACTCTAAGCCCCCTAATAAAATAACAAAGCCCCCCAAAATAAAAAATGCCCTACCCTATTCTAAATTTAAAAAGTTCAAAGCTCTTTTACCTTACCAGCCCTGAACAGGGCCCTTTGCAGGGCATGCCCCAAAGAATTCAGCTCTTTTGCCTGTAAAAAAAACACATACAATACCCCCCCCAACATTACAACCCACCACCCACATACCCCTAATCTAACCCAAACCCCCCTTAAATAAACCTAACACTAAGCCCCTGAAGTTCTCCCTACCTTGTCTTCACCTCACCGGGTTCCGATCTGTCCAGAAGAGCCTCCTATGTCTTGATCCAAGCCCAAGCGGGGGGCTGAAGAGTGACGTCCATCCTCGGGCTGAAGTCTGGATCCAAGCGGCGGCTGAAGAAATCCATCATCGGCTGAAATCGGAAGTCCATCATCGGGATGAAGTCTTCTATCAAGCCGCATCTTCAATCTTCTTTCTTCTGGAGCGGAGCGGAGCCATCTTCTTTCCAACCGACGCGGAACATCCTCTTCAACCGACGCCTACTCGCCGAATGACGGTTCCTTTAAATGACGTCATCCAAGATGGCGTCCCTCGAATTCCGATTGGCTGATAGGATTCTATCAGCCAATCGGAATTAAGGTAGGAATATTCTGATTGGCTGATGGAATCAGCCAATCAGAATCAAGTTCAATCCGATTGGCTGATCCAATCAGCCAATCAGATTGAGCTTGCATTCTATTGGCTGATTGGAACATATTTTTTTTAACCCCTAATCTGCCGCTCCGTAAACCGCCGCTACTTACATTATCCCTATGTACCCCTAATCTGCTGCCCCTAACACCGCCGACCCCTATATTATATTTATTAACCCCTAATCTGCCCCCCACAACGTCGCCTCCACTTGCCTACACTTATTAACCCCTAATCTGCCGAGCGGACCGCACCGCTATTATAATAGTTATTAACCCCTAATCCGCCTCACTAACCCTATTATAATAAAGGTATTAACCCCTAATCCGCCTCACTAACCCTATAATAAATAGTATTAACCCCTAATCTGCCCTCCCTAACATCGCCGACACCTAACTTCAAACATTAACCCCTAATCTGACGACTGGAGCTCACCGCTATTCTAATAAATGTATTAACCCCTAAAGCTAAGTCTAACCCTAACACTAACACCCCCCTAAGTTAAATATAATTTTTATCTAACGAAATAAATTAACTCTTATTAAATAACTTATTCCTATTTAAAGCTAAATACTTACCTGTAAAGTAAATCCTAATATAGCTACAATATAAATTATAATTATATTATAGCTATTTTAGGATTTATATATATTTTACAGGTAACTTTGTATTTATTTTAACCAGGTACAATAGCTATTAAATAGTTAAGAACTATTTAATAGCTAAAATAGTTAAAATAATTACAAAATTACCTGTAAAATAAATCCTAACCTAAGTTACAATTAAACCTAACACTACACTATCAATAAATAAATTAAATAAACTACCTACAATTATCTACAATTAAACCTAACACTACACTATCAATAAATTATTTAAATAAAATATCTACAAATAACTACAATGAAATAAACTAACTAAAGTACAAAAAATAAAAAAGAACTAAGTTACAAAAAATAAAAAAGAACTAAGTTACAAAAAATAATACATTTTTACAAACATTAGAAAAATATTACAACAATTTTAAACTAATTACACCTACTCTAAGCCCCCTAATAAAATAACAAAGCCCCCCAAAATAAAAAATGCCCTACCCTATTCTAAATTAAAAAAGTTCAAAGCTCTTTTACCTTACCAGCCCTGAACAGGGCCCTTTGCAGGGCATGCCCCAAAGAATTCAGCTCTTTTGCCTGTAAAAAAAACACATACAATACCCCCCCCCCAACATTTACAACCCACCACCCACATACCCCTAATCTAACCCAAACCCCCCTTAAATAAACCTAACACTAAGCCCCTGAAGTTCTCCCTACCTTGTCTTCACCTCACCGGGTTCCGATCTGTCCAGAAGAGCCTCCTATGTCTTGATCCAAGCCCAAGCGGGGGGCTGATCGGAACAGCCAATAGAATGCGAGCTTAATCTGATTGGCTGATTGGATCAGCCAATCGGATTGAACTTGATTCTGATTGGCTGATTCCATCAGCCAATCAGAATATTCCTACCTTAATTCCGATTGGCTGATAGAATCCTATCAGCCAATCGGAATTCGAGGGACGCCATCTTGGATGACGTCATTTAAAGGAACCGTCATTCAGCGAGTAGGCGTCGGTTGAAGAGGATGTTCCACGTCGGTTGGAAAGAAGATGGCTCCGCTCCACTCCAGAAGAAAGAAGATTGAAGATGCGGCTTGATAGAAGACTTCATCCCGATGATGGACTTCCGACTTCAGCCGATGATGGATTTCTTCAGCCGCCGCTTGGATCCAGACTTCAGCCCGAGGATGGACGTCACTCTTCAGCCCCCTGCTTGGGCTTGGATCAAGACATCGGAGGCTCTTATGGACAGATCGGGACCCGGTGAGGTGAAGACAAGGTATGGAGATCTTCAGGGGCTTAGTGTTAGGTTTATTTAAGGGGGGTTTGGGTTAGATTAGGGGTATGTGGGTGGTGGGTTTTAATGTTGGGGGGGGTATTGTATGGTTTTTTTTTACAGGCAAGAGAGCTGAATTCTTTGGGGCATGCCCCGCAAAGGGCCCTGTTCAGGGCTGGTAAGGTAAAAGAGCTTTGAACTTTTTTAATTTAGAATAGGGTAGGGCATTTTTTATTTTGGGGGGCTTTGTTATTTTATTAGGGGGCTTAGAGTATGTGTAATTAGTTTAAAATTGTTGTAATATTTTTCTAATGTTTGTAAATATTTTTTTATTTTTTGTAACTTAGTTCTTTTTTATTTTTTGTACTTTAGTTAGTTTATTTCATTGTAGTTATTTGTAGATATTTTATTTAAATAATTTATTGATAGTGTAGTGTTAGGTTTAATTGTAGATAATTGTAGGTATTGTATTTAATTAATTTATTGATAGTGTAGTGTTAGGTTTAATTGTAGGTAGTTTATTTAATTTATTTATTGATAGTGTAGTGTTAGGTTTAATTGTAACTTAGGTTAGGATTTATTTTACAGGTAATTTTGTAATTATTTTAACTATTTTAGCTATTAAAAAGTTCTTAACTATTTAATAGATATTGTACCTGGTTAAAATAAATACAAAGTTGCCTGGAAAATAAATATTAATCCTAAAATAGCTATAATATAATTATAATTTATGTTGTAGCTATATTAGGGTTTATTTTACAGGTAAGTATTTAGCTTTAAATAGGAATAATTTATTTAATAAGAGTTAATTTATTTCGTTAGAATAAAATTATATTTAACTTAGAGGAGTGTTAGGGTTAAAATTAGCTTTAGGGGTTAAAAAATTTATTAGAGTAGCGGTGAGCTCTGATCGGCAGATTAGGGGTTAATACTTGAAGTTAGGTGTCGGAGATGTTAGGGAGGGCAGATTAGGGGTTAATACTATTTATTATAGGGTTATTGAGGCGGGAGTGAGGCGGATTAGGGGTTAATAACTTTATTATAGTAGCGGTGAGATCCGCTCGGCAGATTAGGGGTTAATAAGTGTAAGCAGGTGGAGGCGACATTGAGGGGGGCAGGTTAGGGGTTAATAAATATAATATAGGGGTCGGCGATGTTAGGGGCAGCAGATTAGGGGTACATAAGGATAACGTAAGTAGTGGCGCTTTGCGGTCTGCAGATTAGGGGTTAATTCTTGTAGGTAGCTGGCGGCGAAGTTTTGGGGGGCAGGTTAGGGGTTAATAAATATAATATAGGGGTCGGCGGTGTTAGGGGCCGCAGATTAGGGGTACATAAGTATAACGTAGGTGGCGGTCGGCAGATTAGGGGTTAAAAAAATGTAATCGAGTGGCGGCGATGTGGGGGGACCTCGGTTTAGGGGGACATAGGTAGTTTATGGGTGTTAGTGTACTTTAGAGTACAGTAGCTAGGAGATTTATAAACCGGCGTTAGCCCAGAAAGCTCTTAACTACTGACTTTTTTCTGCGGCTGGAGTTTTGTCGTTAGATTTCTAACGCTCACTTCAGCCACGACTCTAAATACCGGAGTTAGAAAGATCCCATTGAAAAGATAGGATACGCAATTGACGTAAGGGGATCTGCGGTATGGAAAAGTCGCGGCTGAAAAGTGAGCGTTAGACCCTTTCCTGACTGACTCCAAATACCAGAGGGCGGTAAAAACCAGCGTTAGGAGCCTCTAACGCTGGTTTTGACGGCTACCGCCCAACTCTAAATCTAGGCCATAGTTTGTTATTATATTACACCATTTTAAACATGCATTTTTGTCCCTGACCCATAGTGCCTATGGAAGTGTCACTATCTGAGTTGGATTCTGCTGATGTAGTGTCAGATGTGTCAGCTCTATCATGACAGAATTACAATAGACTTACCAATAACTTGAGGCCTAGTCGCAGGAGCTGGGACCTCCACCTCAGGGACCTGTGCATCTGGTAAAGAGTTTTCCAAACAGAAATTTGAGGGCTGATGTGATTTGGAATCCAGCCTCACCTCGGTACGATTCTGGTCATTGGATGCCATATCCGTAAGTTGTTCATCCACCTTAATTGCTTCCTGTAAAAGAGACTTGATATTGCGAGCACAGGAAGTGGATGCAGTAGAAAGCCCTTTGGAAGAACCCTCACTCTCTATCCCGTGTTGTGCCCCTTTTTCTCTCGCTCCTTGTTTCCATGCGTTCTAACATATACACTCTGTGATGGCATGACATCCTGCCCAACACACACAGGCATATTCACATTCATAACTATTTGTGCCGTTAATGACTTGTTATATTCTCTGTTGTGCACACAATCCATCTCATTCATTCTGTACCCACTAGGAATGGACTGATTAGCAGTCATCGCCGCATTAGCCCTTGAAGCTGCCTGTGACTCAATACTAACTTGATGGTCTATTAAAGATGTAGTGGTCATTGCCGCATTAGACCCTGAAGCTGCATGTGACTCAATACTAACTGAATGGCCTATTAAAGATTTAGCGGTTATCACTGCATTAGGCCCTGAAGCTGCCCCTATTAAAGATGTATCTGTCATTGCCGCATGTGGCCCTGAAGCTTCATTCGACTCAATACTAACTAGATGGCCCATTAAATGTAGCAGTCATCACCGCATTAGGCCCTGAAACTGCGTGTGACTCAATATTCACTGGATGGGCTATTAAAGATGTAGCGGTCATCGCCGCATTAGGCCCTGAAGCTGCATGTGACTCAATACTAACTGGATGGGCTATTAAAGATGTAGCAGTCATCACCAGATTAGGCCCTGAAACTGTGTGTAACTCAATACTAACTGGATGACCTATTAAAGATATATTGGTCATCACCGCATTAGGCCCTGAAACTGCGTGTGACTCAATATTCACTGGATGGCCTATTACAGATATAGCGGTAATCATCGCATTAGGCCCTGAATCTGCCTGTGACTCTATCCCAACTGGATGGCCTATTACAGCTGTAGCATTGATAACCTCAAAGGCTTCGCAGCCATACTACGAAATCTGCCCTCAAAGTGACCTGCCCTATCTCTAATGCTGCATGGCCTATATGCTAGAGTTCCTGACTGCCATGACTGCCGCCTACTGTGAGGCGTTTTGCCTACTCCCACTTCTCCAGAGTGCTCACCTGGAGGGGTAGAAGATGCGTCTACTCCACTGGGCCTTCTGGTTAATAATGCGGAAGTACCCACACTCGTGATCCGAAGGCCCAGCATTGATGGCGTGGCCACCATGGAGAAGTGATCTACAATAGCAATGCAGACATCGCTTTGATGTTAGTTGGGGGAAACTGGATAATTATTGATGCCATTTGCCATTGAAACAAGCCTGTTTGCCCTGCAGGCTCCATGGCCTCTCTAACATTAGTAGGAATGTGATCTGTGGCCTGAATGGTTGGGGTGCTAGGGGGATTTGGTCTGCCTGTCTCAAGTGTCTGCAACAGAGGTGTACTAGGTGGTTGATAAACATCAGCATTAACCACATAAGTATGCAACTGCACAGCTGGTGCAGCCACAGTGACCTGAGTTGGAGTTATAACCTCATCATCATTATCAATGATACTTTTCAAGTCTTCTGTCTCCTTTCTAGTTGGAAGGAACTTCAGGGACTCCTTGAGTCTTTTGGAGGTGCGATCTTCCTTTTCGAGTGCTGCATGCTGCCAGAATACTCAGCTTTGATGAAGAGAAAAAACGTCCAACTTCCTGATACAGGCAGAATAGGCTGGAACATTCCTGTTATGGCTTTTTAAGGTAGGAAACCTCCCCCTTTTCTTCTGCATCAATGTTGCCACCTAGATACCACCTCTTTTCCTGTCCCATTCCCTTGCTGTCTATGCCCATAGCATGTCACAGGCCCATTACAGGTCCCTACACTAACTATTTGTAGCCTAATCTAAGGTAAGACTTTAAGATGACAAAGGTGTAGACTGTTCTTTAATTTAATTACAGTAATAAAATGGAAAGTGAACCTGAATCTCTAATCACCAAAGTAACTGTCATATAATTTCTTAGCAAGAGAGTAATTCATACTAAAGTATATTGCTTACATATCCACTCCCTGCTAGTTTAAAGAGTTACTCAAACAGCTTACATTTTTTAATACAAAATATAGTCACAATATGTTAAAATTGTTCTCTTTACAAATGCATCACAGATATATTTTTATGTTTATTGTGTCTTTAAGAGTTAGGGTTAGTGGGTTATAGACTGGAACGTGTCTCCCAAAGTGGCAATATATAAAGTTTTATTTAGTTCCTAGAAAAACACATTTATGTAAATAAAGTTTTGAAAATTGTGATATTACAGGCATAATCAGTTCCTACATGAGTCCTTACTCTCAGCTGATTTTACACAGCTGTTCCACCTTATTATGACATCATAATGATCACATTCCATTGTGATTGCATTTGTACTATGACAGTAACACTATATACAAACTTGCTTTCTACTCTGAGATGATTTGGGTGAAAGAGGCTGTGGTAAGTAGTTGTGCTGTTTGTGACTTAAGCCATAACTATAAGCGATTTTTTTTTTTTGTTTCAAAAGTTTATTGAGATTCAAACTTTTACATAGAGATAAACATACAAAATAAAATCAATTACATTCGTGAATCATTTTGCGTCTTACTTTTGAGGGGGTATGGATAGAGGGGGAGGGGAGTTCAAGTATTGTTACAATAATTATCAATGTTGAGAGAAGTCATTGTACAATAAAGTATACCGTCCAGGCCTGCGTGTGTTTCTAGCGTTGCTAAGGGCTTTTCTGAGGTTTTTTCCTTTTCATTTAGAAGAGGAGTGTATGTAGGTTTCCCACACAAAAAGCATCTGAGCGTATAAGTCTAAAGTTTTATTTTTCATGTAAAAATATTCTTCCAGAGATATAGTGCGATGGCACTCTGCGAGCCAGTGTGCCAGGGAGGGGATCTTATCTGATTTCCAGTTTCTTGCAATCAGAATTTTAAAACTATTGCTCAGGATATGAAATAGTTTTTTTAGTGGAGTAGAAAGTTTTCTCGGGGTCTTGTTAAAGAGCCATAAGCAACTATAAGCGATTTTTAATTCAGAGTTTGGGTAGTTTTCTCATCGTTCTGGCAATAAGGATCCTTATCCTTGTGCATGCATCTGGCATCAGGTAATAAAAAGTGCAAAGGGGGCGGAACCTGATCTCACTGCGGTAAGACGTGTCTGATACCTGATAGATTTTTTATGGTTTCCCGGCAGAAAATCTACACTATGCTATATCAGTGCGATCATCTGTTCAATTGAGATCTGACAGATGATAAGAGTGGATATCCTGACCACGTATTTACCTATGTTCTCTGAGACAGCTGTGGGACACGTATCTCCTCAGGCCTAGAAGCTATTTTACAATTGCCACGCTTGAACAACATGAGGATCTCATTAATCAGGGCCTGTACAAGAAGTGAAACATAGGTCTGGGGCTGCCGCACAATCCCCCCCAAACTCTGGGGTTAAGATATCCTGTAATAGGATAATTTCTCAACACTAAAATATAATTTGTGACTCTTTTGTTCTATAACTCATCTAAACTCTATTCTGAAAATGGAGGGGCCACACAGATGGGAGTCACATTTGACCCAGCTTGTGGAATAACACTATCTGAACCTGCAAAAAGAGCTGGGTGCTATTTTAGTAACCTTTCAAAACAACGAAAGAATAAAGTCGGAGCATGTAAATGTATCCATAACAGAACTGACTAGTGATCCGGTACCTTGTAAACTAATAACAGACGACACAAAAATCTGCATATCCTGCTCGCAGAGGGTACTAGCAATCACCTATCCGAAGAAATCACTAACTACTCTACAATCTCAGATAGAGAGCCCTGCACCCCGGAGGACCTACCGGACACTACAGAGCTCGGCACCATACCTACATGGAATGCTTATGAAGCAGAGATGGAGACGATGACCATTCCTGACCATCACAACCTCGGAGGTGCAGCTGCGGCTCCAGCCAAAAAATGGAGCATCGATGTCGCTACCTCATCAGAGTTGTCACGCCTGAGCAGAAGGACCATTCTAACTCATTCATCCCTGACCTCAGCGCTATATGGAGCTGCGGTTAGAGAGGAAACCTGTTCCGGACTCGAATATGCGCCGATCGGCTACCATGGGGTATGGTGTAACCCAGTATGTTTGATCCCGGTCGGTAGGGAAGCAAATTCTGTCAGGAACCTAGATCAGGGAGAACTTGACTCAGACCTCAGAAAGCTCCTTAAAGTCTGCATTGGATAGTAACCTACACGCCTGCTCCGCTGGCCGATATGTGTAGTTTTACAGCCAAGCATCAATACTTTTGTAATGAGTCCTATAATTAAATATTGTCGATTACCTAATCTGTGAAGTTTCCTACAGTGTGCTATATTGCCATATTCTACTATTTTGGTCACTATATGTAACTGTCAAAATGTCAGGGCATTAGTGTATGTTTGCGATGCCTGACAACACTGACAATAGTCTGTAGCCTTTAGGGTCTGTAGATTTGTTTATACAATATCTGCTAGAGTGTGCTTATACCACACATCCACAGTATTTAATATCCCTGCACGCAGTAAACTTCTTTATAACCCCTCTGCAATAACAGATAGCCACCATTTCAGCAATCAACAATTTAGAGATCGGTTAAACTCTAACTGGAGGTATGATTCTTTTCCTTCCAGGGTTGACACTAGATAGCAAGATGGACACTTACTGGAAGCTAAATATAATACAAGACTATCATTATTCTTGCTAAGGACTATCAATTAATTTTGCCATTAACCCACTCTAACATTCACATATGTATGTTACTATTTCTTAGCAGCGACTACATATGTCTGCCTCTACAATATGTTCTTATATCACTGCAAAATAGTAATTAATGCTACAGCTGATCCTGTTTAGTTTTTAATATGTATAGTTTGCTTCAGTGTAACTAATCTATAAAATAAGAGAGATTTATTTTATAATGTCAAAATCAGGGGTTAGCCTCTAATATGGCGCTGTACATAGGTGTATTCCACATATGGATTTTTGTACATCTAAGTTGGGATTGCATATGTCTATCTTTACAAAATGTTCATGTGTCCACACAAAAACTTCATACTAGTGTAATGTGATGCTTACTATGTGTCACTTGACTTTAGCAATATAACTAATAGTGCTTAATATTCTGATTCAGAGTGAGTGAAGTTTAAGTGACGAGAGATCCATTTTACTATCCTAAAGCCAGGAGTATTCTCCCACTATGTCGCTAAGCCTTGGAGTAGTTCACATGTATATGTTTGCACATCCAAGCTGTTAGTGCATTCTGTATGTCTTTCACTGCAAATTGTTCCAAGATCACTGCAAACATTTATGTTAGTATAATATGTTGCTTCATATGTCTTACTAGTCCTTAGTGCTATAGCTGATTTTGTTCTTTATTTAACAAACATATTCTGATTTAGAGTGACTTAACTGTAAGGGAGATACATTTCACTATGCCAAAAACAGGGAGATCCTGGATATATTGCCATTATCTATGGAAATAAAGATCTCCTATGCTATGAGCTGGTTAACCCTGAGATAGAATAAATGTCACCTGAGGACATAATGTTTACATCTTCTCACTAGTTGATGCATTTTAACCCTTTCGTGTCAGGGTTAAAGTGCCTACATCGGAACAACTGTTCCGATGTAGACAAATTGAAACCACGCAATCGTTTTCAATTATTGGATCGCATTTGGGGGGCATCCCTACAACCCTAGGAACGCCCCCAAGACCGCGATCAAGTCCTGACAGCACAGAAGGCTTCAGGACAGCCGTTAGCTATGACGTTCTATTCCGTCATAACGGCTTTAAAGCCCAGTCTAATTATGACGGAATAGAACGGCATAACGGCTTTAAAAGGTTAATAGCCCCTTCTTTATTTGGTCACCCCTGTGAACAACTTTAACTTCTACTTTACACCTGAATACCAATAGTACCCTGATAATAAATGTGATCAAGTGTTATCCCCCGCCTTCCAAGCTATCATTGCTCAACTTGAATCTATTTGCCGTTTATCTCTCTTACAAATAAGTTATATCCCTACTATATCCCCAATTGGGTATCATGTCCCTTTAAAGTCTGCCGTCAAAAGATGTGATGATGCCTAAAAGTTTTTGGCAACATGATATACTTTATTTTTTTGTGATTGTTATTATCCCGTATTACATTTTTTTTTTTAAATATATTTTTATTGAGGTTTGATTCAAGCACATATCATAACATAAAGAAAAAAAATGCAGTTACATAATAATATTATATAGTTGACATCCTCCATATTAGTTAAAATTTTAACATAAATCTATTACCATCAATAAAATAAGGTAGGAACAAAGAAGTATTTGCAGTAACCGACCCAGGAATATTGGGCTATATATAGTCTAAACCTTTCAAAACCATAGGAGGTCACTCCTGGGCTTCATAAGAAAAATGGGTAACCAAGCTAGCAGAAGGTTTCTTGAAACAAAAGTGACCACTCAAGAGTCACATCCAATGGACCTCAATTTTTTTTAAAGATAATGTACATCTTACCCCTATTTTTGACTATCAAAACCTAAAGAGTCTAAAGCCCTGCTTGAAAAATATTGGCCATTCTTGGGCCAAGAACATTTAAATGTATAATTGCGCAAGCGTTAGGTGTTAGTTATTTTCAGAAGGTAGACAGATATTGTGCATGCTTTAGGTTTTAGTTATTTTCAGGAGGTAGATAGATATTGCACATGTGTTAGGTGTTAGTTACTATTTATCAGGGGTTACAGTGCTCACATACTCAGCGCAAGTCTTGCTGCATCTGCCTATGTGAGACAAGGTGAAAATGGAGTAAAATATCTCCATTTTCGCTGCTGAATATGTGAAACCGATTTGCAACCCGGTTCTATGTTAGCTTATGGGAGTAAAAATTGTTGGCGACGGGTGAAACATATGCGCCACATTTATATGCGATACCAAAACCGCGTAAAAACCGGCGTCTGCGCCACATATGTAATCTTGCCCCTAGTGTGATTCTGTGCTGGATTTATTACGTATTTAGCTCCATATCTATTGTTGTAGGGACTTGAGTCTAACCACCATAAATATCTGTAGATATTGCCCACAAAATTGCCAGTGGACACCCACACATTTTGAAGTGTCATGGATGTGCTGCCTTATTTGGGAGTCTCACTTGCCTTGTTTTTACAAGATTTTCCAGAAGAATTATTCTCCTGACTGCAGCACAGATCACAAGTAGTATGAACCCAGTAGGGCCAAATTCATAGTAACCATGATCCTGTAAATGGGCTAACACTGTACAGTACTTTAGATCTGATTGGCACAGACTAATCCAGTCTGGGAGCTTATGTGATACACAATGCTGTCTTGTTCCTTCCCCACAGTCACAAGAATTATGTCTGAATGTATAGGCGTAGCACCTAGCACATGCATTATGGATGTAAGTTTACTAAAGCAGCACTTATTTAAATAGAGTGAAATGTTTGTTTTTTTAATTCTTAGTTTACTGTTGTTCATTTCCCTACTTTTTTTCCCATTTCTTTTATCCTCTTGCATAGCTGATGGACTATAATTACAATTCTCTAATTTATTAGAATATTTAATTATTTCACTTGTATTTGCCTATACCCTCTGCAAAGTGGTTAAACACATTTGTAAAGGCAGCTCCAGATCTGCAATTCACAGTTGTTCCTAAACTGATCAAAGCCAGTGATCCAATCATAAGTGACTGTGTATCCACCAACCGCTGTGTTCAGCAATAGTAAACATTTTTTAACTATGATTTCTTTTTAACCAAAACAAATGCTACTGCTGAGGTTTTTGTCTATGAAAATATTATCTCTTTAATTTGCAATGCCTTTTATTAATAACGTTTTTGTTTATACAACAGTTTCTATGGATTCTATAACTTACTAGCATCATATCACTCTTCTCGCTGTTAGTATAAAGTTAAACACTTATATAATCCTGGAGCGATCTAAATGATTATAGCCTGCATTTGCCCAGGGCATATTGTCAAAATGTGTTTTCAATCGAGTAAACATCTTGAAAAATACTTTTTTTTAAAATATTGTACTTAAACTGATGCAAGGGGATGGCCAACCTCCCAACTGTCCCTATTTGAGAGGGACCATCCCTGATTCTAAGCCCTGTCCCTCTGAGATAGCCGTATGTCACTATTTGGAGATTTTCCTTTAGCACCACCCATGCAACACCCAGACATAAGCAAAAACTGTCCAGACACTAACCACCCAAACACACCCAAAGTCCTGCCCACTAACCACCCATGATGCACCCCTTCCAACACAGCTCCACCCAGAAAAAGGTGAAAGCCATCCATCATCCTCCTGAGTCCCTGATATCTAACCACACATGTTGGGAGGTATAGTAATCAACAATTTAAAGAGCTGCAGAGTAAAGTAAAACATTAAAAAGGTGCTAATCAAACAGTGTTAACACATAGGAAAAAAGACGTAGAAGACTGGAATTTTACCCCAAGATTATTTTCAAGTCTCATTATATGAAAATGCTAAAAAAAACTAACTTCTATTATTACCACTAGATGGCAGCCAATCACCACTAACTACATTTTATTTCTGACTTGTCTTTCAGACAATTTCAAACAAAACAGGAAAACATTTTAGGAAAAAATGTAAAGTGCTCTGAAATCAGTTTGAATTTATATAAGATTAATATTGTAATACTGCTCAGGTGGGTTTAAATTAGAAAACATCTGAAATAGAAAGCAGTGTAATAACTATAAAAAAACAGGAGTATTGCAGTATTTTCAGGTTTACAAACAAATAGGTTACAAACAAATAAAAAAGCCCCCCAAAATAAAAATCTAATCTAATGCTAAACTACCAATAGCCCTTAAAAGGGCCTTTTGTAAGACATTGCCCTAAGATAAACAGCTCTTTTACCTTAAAAAATACCAAATCCCCCCTCTAACACTAACCCCCCACCACTAAACCTCCCACAATAAAAACCTAACATTAAAAAATCCTAAACTACCAATTGCCCCTAAAGGGGCATTTGTACGGACATTGCTCTTAAAAGGGCATTCAGCTCTTTTTCAAAGGCCCATTAAATCCCTAATCTAAACCCCCCCCCAAAATAAAAAGCTTAAGTCTAACCCCCTGATAGGTACTCACGGTTCCTGAAGTCCGGCGGTAAAGTCTTCTTCCAAACGACGATAGCGTGTATCTTCTTCCAGGAACAAGCCGGCGCGGAGCGCTGAACTGAAGACCAGTGACCCCGGAACTGCAGACCGGCGACGGCGGAACTGAAGGCTGGCAACCGCGGAGCCATGGAGCGTGGAGATCCTCTTTGCACGATCACCGCCACACACTGAGGATTGAATTCAAGGTATGTGTTTAAATATGGGGTACCTTGCATTCCTAGTGGCTGATTTGAGTCTTCAAATTCAAATCAGCCAATAGGATGAGAGCTACTGAAATCCTATTGGCTGTTGAAATCAAATAGTACCGTTGTCGTCGGTCTTCAGTTCCGCGGTCACCAGTTTTCAGTTCCACGCTCTGCTCCGACTTGTTCCTGGAAGAAGATATCGCTGCTTGAAAGAAGACTTCACCGCCGGACTTCAGGAACTGTGAGTACCTATCTAGCGGTTAGACTTAAGCTTTTTTGTAATTTTTAAATTTTTTTTTAGATTAGGGATTTAATGGGCCTTTGAAAAAGAGCTGAATGCCATTTTAATGCAATGCCCATACAAATGCCCCTTTAGGGGCAAAGGATAGTGTAAGATTTTTTAGTGTTAGTTTTTTTTTTATTTTGGGGGGTTTGGTGGGTGGGGGGTTTTACTGTTAGAGGGGGGACTTAGTATTTTTTAAGGTAAAAGAGCTGTTTAACTTAGGGCAATGAACTACAAAAGGCCCTTTTAAGGGCTATAAGTAGTTTAGCATTAGATTAGGGGGTGTTTTTATTTTGGGGGGCTTTTTTATTTTTATACGGATTAGGTTTAATTTTTTTATTTTTGATAATTTGGTTTATTTTATGTAATGTTAGAATTTTTTATTTTTGTAATCTTAGATTAATTTAATTTTTAATTTTTTTATTTTTAAGTAATGTTAGCTTTTTATTTTTTTTGTTTGTAACTTAGTATTTTTTTAATTTAGGTAATTGGGGTTAATTTAGGGGGTGTTAGGTTAGGGGGCTTAGTAATTTATTTATTTATTTGCATTGTGGGGGTTTGGAAGATTAGGAGTTAATAGATTTATTAGGTTTGTTGCAATATGGGTTAATGGCGGATTAGGGGTTAATAGGTTAATTAAGTTTATTGCGTTGTGGGGGTGGCAGTTTAGGGGTTAATAGTTTTAATAGGTACTTGGTTAATAGGTTAATTAAGTTTATTGCGTTGGTGGGGAATGGCGGATTAGGGGTTAATAGTTTATTAAGGTATATTGCGTTGTGGGGTGATGGCGGTTTAGGGGTTAATCACTTTTTTTAGGTATATAGCGTTGTGGGGAGTTGGGGGGTTAGGGGTTAATAGGTTAATTAGATGTTTTGCGATGTGGGGTTTGACGGATTAGAGGTTAATATAGTTTATTAGTTATTATGGTGGGGGTTGGTGGTTGATAGGTAGGTAGATATGGCGCATGCATTAGGTGTTAGTTATTTTCAGAAGGTAGACAGATATTGTGCATGCTTTAGGTGTTAGTTATTTTCAGGAGGTAGATAGATATTGCACATGTGTTAGGTGTTAGTTACTATTTATCAGGGGTTACAGTGCTCACATACTTAAACCATAAAAGAAAAAATTGGGTATCATGTCCCTTTAAAGTCTGCCGTCAAAAGATGTGATGGTGCCTAAAAGTTTTTGGCAACATGATATACTTTATTTTTTTGTGATTGTTATTATCCCGTATTACATTTTTTTTAAAATATATTTTTATTGAGGTTTGATTCAAGCACTTATCATAACATAAAGAAAAGAAAAAAAAGCAGTTACATAATAATATTATATAGTTGACATCCTCCATATTAGTTAAAATTTTAACATAAATCTATTACCATCAATAAAATAAGGTAGGAACAAAGAAGTATTTGCAGTAACCGACCCAGGAATATTGGGCTATATATAGTCTAAACCTTTCAAAACCATAGGAGGTCACTCCTGGGCTTCATAAGAAAAATGGTTAACCAAGCTAGCAGAAGGTTTCTTGAAACAAAAGTGACCACTCAAGAGTCACATCCAATGGACCTCAATTTTTTTTAAAGATAATGTACATCTTACCCCTATTTTTGACTATCAAAACCTAAAGAGGCTAAACCCCTGCTTGAAAAATATTGGCCATTCTTGGGCCAAGAACATTAAAATGTATAATTGCGCATGTGTTAGGTGTTAGATATTTTCAGAAGGTAGACAGATATTGTGCATGCTTTAGGTGTTAGTTATTTTCAGGAGGTAGATAGATATTGCACATGTGTTAGGTGTTAGTTACTATTTATCAGGGGTTACAGTACTCACATACTCAGTGCAAGTCTTGCTGCGTCTGCCTATGTGAGACAAGGTGAAAATTGAGTAAAATATCTCCATTTTCGCTGCTGAATATGTGAAACCGATTTGCGACGCGGTTCTATGTTAGCTTATGGGAGTAAAAATTGTTGGTGACGGGTGAAACATATGCGCCGCATTTATATGCGGCGCTGTATATGTGATTCCAAAACCGCGTAAAAACTGGCGTCTGTATATGTAATCTTGCCCCTAGTGTGATTCTGTGCTGGATTTATTATGTATTTAGTTCCATATCTATTGTTGTAGGGACTTAAGTCTAACCACCATAAATATCTGTAGATATTGCCCATAAAATTGCCAGTGGACATCCAATGGACCTCAGTTTTTTTAATGATAATGTACATCTTACCCCTATTTTTGACTATCAAAACCTAAAGAGGCTAAACCCCTGCTTGAAAAATATTGGCCATTCTTGGGCCAAGAACATTAAAATGTATAATTGCGCAAGTGTTAGGTGTTAGTTATTTTCAGAAGGTAGACAGATATTGTGCATGCTTTAGGTGTTAGTTATTTTCAGGAGGTAGATAGATATTGCACATGTGTTAGGTGTTAGTTACTATTTATCGGGGGTTACAGTGCTCACATACTCAGCGCAAGTCTTGCTGCGTCTGCCTATGTGCGTCTGTATATGTAATCTTGCCCCTAGTGTGATTCTGTGCTGGATTTACTACGTATTTAGTTCCATATCTATTGTTGTAGGGACTTGAGTCTAACCACCATAAATATCTGTAGATATTGCCCACAAAATTGCCAGTGGACACCCACACTTTTGAAGTGTCATGGATGTGCTGCCTTATTTGGGAGTCTCACTTGCCTTGTTTTTACAAGATTTTCCAGAAGAATTATTCTCCTGACTGCAGCACAGATCACAATTAGTATAAACCCAGTAGGGCCAAATTCGTAGTAACCATGATCCTGTACAGTGCTTTACATCTGATTGGCACAGACTAATCCAGTCTGGGAGCTTATGTTATACACAATGCTGTCTTGTTCCTTCCCCACAGTCACAAGCATTATGTCTGAATGTATAGGTGTAGCACCTAGCACATGCATTATGGATGTAGGTTTACTAAAGCAGCACCTATTTAAATAGAGTGAAATGTTGTTGTTTTTTTAATTCTTAGATTACTGTTGTTCATTTCCCTACTTTTTTTCCCTTTATTTTATCCTCTTGCATAGCTGATGGACTATAATTACAATTCTCTAATTTATTAGAATATTTATTTCACTTGTATTTGTCTATACCCTCTGCAAAGTGGTTAAACACATTTGTAAAGGCAGCTCCAGATCTGCAATTCACAGTTGTTCCTAAACTGAACAAAGCCAGTGATCCAATCATAAGTGACTGTGTATCCACCAACCGCTGTGTTCAGCAATAGTAAACATTTTTTAACTATGATTTCTTTTTAATCAAAACAGATGCTACTGCTGAGGTTTTTGTCTATGAAAATATTATCTCTTTAATTTGCAATGCCTTTTATTAATAAAGTTTTTGCTTATACAACAGTTTCTACGGATTCTATAACTTACTAGCATCATATCACTCTTCTCGCTGTTAGTATAAAGTTAAACACTTATATCATCCTGGAGCGATCTAAATGATTATAGCCTGCATTTGCCCAGGGCATATTGTCAAAATGTGTTTTCAATCGAGTAAACATCTTGAAAAATACTTTTTTTAAAAAATATTGTACTTAAACTGATGCAAGGGGATGGCCAACCTCCCAACTGTCCCTATTTGAGAGGGACCATCCCTTATTGTAAGCCCTGTCCCTCTGAGATAGCCATATGTCACTATTTGCAGATTTTCCTTTAGCACCACCCATGCAACACCCAGAAACAAGCACAAACTGTACAGACACTAACCACCCAAACACAGCCAAAGTCCTGCCCACTAACCACCCATGATGCACCCCTTCCAACACAGCTCCACCCAGAAAAAGGTGAAAGGCCTCCATCATCCTGTAGTAATCAATAATTTAAAGAGCTGCAGAGTAAAGTAAAACATTAAAAAGGTGCTAATCAAACAGTGTTAACACATAGGAAAAAAGACGTAGAAGACTGGAAATTTACCCCAATATTATTTTCAAGTCTCATTATATGAAAATGCTAAAAAAAACTAACTTCTATTATTACCACTAGATGGCAGCCAATCACCACTAACTACATTTTATTTCTGACTTGTCTTTTAGACAATTTCAAACAAAACAGGAAAACATTTTAGGAAAAAATGTAAAGTGCTCTGAAATCAGTTTGAATTTATATAAGATTAATATTGTAATACTGCTCAGGTGGGTTTAAATTAGAAAACATCTGAAATAGAAGGCAGTGTAATAACTATAAAAAAACAGGAGTATTGCAGTATTTTCAGGTTTTCAGAAAGATTTTAAAAGATATTCATGGCATCAAAAGCAAAAGTAAATCTGTATAAGCAGTGAAGAAATACTGCTACTTTACTTGAACCTACTACTGCATATTAAAGGGATATGAAACCCATTTTTTTCTTTCATGATTCAGATAGAGCATGGGATTTTAAACAACTTTCTAATTTACTTTGATTATTATTTTTTGTTCTTTTTGTATCGTTTGTTAAAAATCAGGGGCATAAGCTTAGAAACCGGCCTATTTTTGGAGCACTATATGCCAGCTGTTTTGCAAGAATGTTTTCCATTTGCAAGATCATTAGATGGCAGCTCTATTTCCTGCCATATAGTGCTCCAAATGCCTACCTAGGTATCTCTTCAACATAGAATATCATGAGAACAAAGCAAATTTAATAATGGAAGTAAACTGGAAACATTTTTAAAATGCTATGCTCTGTCTGAATCACAAAATAAAATGTTTGGGTTTCATATCCCTTTAAGCGTGGCATTTACATTCACAGCTAAGGATATTAGTTTTTTATATTTGTGGAGATCCTGAGCTTTCATTTTGAAGAGTCCCACAGAGAACTTTTGTCTTACTCAGCTTTTCTAGATTGTAGGACACCCATTACCCTCTTGAATTTGACTGAGGCATCCCACGGAAATCCCCCTCCTGTGGCCCCCAGGTGTTAGAGAAGCAGTGGCTCCAAGGAGAGAGCAGGAATTAGTGGGGTTATTTTGCAGCAGTGGTCACTCATGGATCTTCTGGAGGTTTTCTCGGCTACATTGAGAGAAGCTACAGATGAATATCGAGGAGACTTCAGAAGCCATGGAACAGGCTAAATAGTTGACCCCTTTATGACTGATGATGCTGCTGTGACCTCTCAATTGGGTCTGGGCACAGGGTCATTGAAGCTGCAGGTCATTTACATGCAGGTTTCATGTTAGTGAGACTGTGACGTATGTTATTTCAGACGAGTTTCCAAGTTACACCTCCTCCTCCTAAACAACACACCAAAGGGACAGCTGCTCATATCAAACCTCCCTACGGGTGCCAAGGTGTCACACAGAGCTTGCAAGATCTATGAGTATGTATGACATTGCTACAAACATTGTAGCAAACACTGCTAGGGCTAGACTATGCAAGCGTTTGCACGCAAGCGATATCAGATTTTCGCAATCAGTTGCTCGCAGGTTAAATTGTGCTGATATTACAAGTTGAAAGTAAACTTGATCGCTTGAACACAAATTCAAGTTAACGCTTGTTGGGTGTTAACTCGTCCTCAGAGCTATGGAAACAAAAAAGGGTCACAAAACACATCACAAGTACATTGCAAATTACAGCTACACCTCGCAGTCCCCAAACCTTACATCCGTGCACCTAAACCTGCAGACTGTGAGCTCTCTGGAGCAGGACCCTATTCCTCCTGTACTAGATTTGTTTCGTTTGTTATGTTTTGTATTTTATCACAAATCCTTGTCATTGTATAACCCTATCTTTGTACCCAGCGCTACAGAATTTTGCGGTGCTATACAAATAAATGATGATAATAATAATAATAATAAATAAGAACACCATCTAATAAAAAATAATTAAAAAAAATAAATATTGTACACAAAAGTTATAAGGGCTCAAATATATAAGGGCTCAGTTGTTAGAAAAAAAGGCAGGCAAAGGGTTTTAACATTGAGATATATACATACTGTATACGTCTAAATATGTATATGTTAGTATATATAAATGTCTATGTGTACAGATGTATTTATATGTGTATTTATGTATTTACAGTCATACATACACTTATAAACACATAAATGCATATGTACACATATAGACATATATAGAAGTGCATTGGAGCCCTTTGCAGTTAAGTAGATGAAAACATGTAAAAGCATATTTATGCAATATTAATTTTTAATAGTATTATACTGTCTATTACTGTAAATATTTCACATTCCAATGTTCTGCACATAGCAGAATATGTTCTAATAATTTATAAATATATATTCCTATATATATATATATATATTTATCTGTATATACCTATATATAATCATATATAGGTATAAATATATATTTGTGCATAAAAAATATCAGATATATGTAGATATATATATTTATGAATAAATAGAACATATTCTGCTATGTGAAGAAGATTGGAATGTGAAATATTAATATTTTCATGTTGGGTTTGCGCACTTGAGAATATGCAATCAGGTTTGCTCGTGAGTAGGGTGTTCGTTTTTTCCACTTTTTTTGCTCCATTAACTTTGCGCCCAATATTGTAAGTTTGGCTTTTAGCTCGCGTTAGGTTAGCGCAAGAGTGATAACTTTCTACTTTAACTCATAATACGAGCTCAACCCGACGTGTGCAAAAAGTTTACTTCTACCGCAATTAGCGCTCTAGCGAAAGCACTAAAAAGCACACCCCACCCGTAATCTGGCCCATAGAGTGTCAAAGAAATGTGCAGACTCCTGAGTTCATTTGAGCCTGCCTAGGTTTGCTCTTCAACAAATGACACCAAAAGAATAAAGTGAAGTTGATGATAAAACTAAATTGTAAAAATGTGTAAAAGTGCATTCTCTGTCTGAATTATGAATGTTTAAATTTTTTTTTATCATCCATGAAAAGAGTTTCTACCAGTCCCTTGTTAGGATTATTAACAGGTGAAGCTTAAATCCTGACTAAGGTACATGCCTTTCCATTGGTAAACTCTGGCTGGTATCCAAAAAATATTGGGCATGACACCAGGTCTAGGGAAAGAATTGTTAGTGCCTCAGCTGTCATGATCCCCAGTTCTGCAGACAAAACCCCAGACCAGATGCTTTATGTGACAGCTATCATGATCCAGTATTAGTTAATTTATTTGTGACACTGTGTTACGTATAGGGGCTTTACCGGTAAAACAACCAGGTGCTACTCCACTTACAGTTTATCTACGTTTCAGAGTGTGCTCCACCACTAAAGGTGGGGCAAAGGTAAAGAGGTTAAGAGTGCACTAGCAGTTCCCTAAGGGTTAATTTTTAAAACATAACCTTTTAATAATAACTTTTAAAACGGATACCCACATTTATTTTAAAAAAGCCCACACATTGGAACCTGCCCAAATAAGCACATAAAAAATGTATGTGCTTGCGGAAATACCCCGGGTATTCCTGGCTGATAACTGGTCACGTCAGCATCAGTTGGGGGGTACGCATTAAGGCAAGTTACAAAAGAAAAAACATAAATTATGCTTACCAGATTTTAATTTAATTTCCTTTTGTATAAGGAGAGTCCATGGCTTCATTCCTTACTGTTGGGAAATACTGAACCTGGCCACCAGGAGAAGGCAAAGACACCCCAATCAAAGGCTTAAATACCTTTCCCACTTTGCCCATCCCCCAGTCATTCTGCCGAGGGAACAAGGAACAGTAGGAGAAATATCAGGGTATAAATGGTGCCAGAAGAAAAAATATAATTTAGAGGGCCGCCCATCGGAGAACATATGTGGGGGCCGTGGACTCTCTTTATATACAGAAGGAAATAAAATTATCTGGTAAGCATAATTTATGTTTTCCTTCCTAATAGAAGGAGAGTCCACAGCTTCATTCCTTACTGTTGGGAAACTTATACCCAATCTCTAGAGGACACTGAATGATAACAGGAGAGACAAAAAGAGAGGGGGACCCTAATCTGAGGGCACCACAGCCGGCAAAACCTTTTTCCCCAAGGCTGCTTTGGCTGAAGCAAAAACAACAAACTTGTAAAATTTAGAAAAAGTATGTAAGGAGGACCAGGTAGTTGCCTTACAAATCTGATCCATGGAGGCCTCGTTCTTAAAGGCCCAAGAGGAAGCCACTGCTTTAGTAGAATGAGCCGTAATTCTCTGAGGAGGTTTATGTCCCGCTGTCTCATAAGCGGAAAACACTCCTTAACCAAAAAGATAAGGAAGTCGAAGAGACCTTCTGACCCTTACGCTTCCCAGAATAGGCAACAAACAAGGAAGAAGTTTGTCTAAAATCCTTAGTAGCCTGAAGATAGAACTTAAAAGCGTGAACCACGTCCAAATTATGAAGCAAATGTTCTTTTGCAGAAGAAGGATTAGGACACAAGGAAGGAACTACAATCTCTTGAATGATGTTTTGGTCTGACACGACCTTAGGAAGAAACCCTAACTTAGTACGTAGGACAGCCTTATCAGAATGGAACACCAGATAAGGAGGCTCACATTGCAAAGCAGCAATCTCAGAAACTCTGAGCGCAGAAGCAATAGCCAGTAGAAAAGAACCTTCCAGGAAAACAACTTAATGTCAATTTCATGCATAGGCTCAAACGGAGCCTGTTGCAAAACCTTAAGTACAAGATTCAGACTCCAAGGAGGAGTCTTAGATCTGAACACAGGTCTGATCCTAATCAGAGCCTTAACAAAAGACTGTACATCTGGAAGCTCCGAGAGCCTCTTGTGCAGTAAAACAGACATGGCCGAAATCTGTCCCCTCAGGGAACTGGCCGAAAGACCCTTCTCCAGTCCGTCCTGATAAGATCTTGGCAACCTTAACTTTCTGCCAGGGAAATCCATGCTCTTCATACCAAAATAAATAGGTTCTCCACACCTTATGATAGATGCAACGAGTAACCGGCTTACAAGCTGGAATGAGAGTATCAATAACTCTCTCAGAAAAACCTCTCTTGGCTAGGACTAAGCGTTCAATCTCCACGTAGTCAGCCTCAGAGAATCTAGATTTTGATGAACAAAAGGACCTTGCTCCAGCAGATCCCTGCGACAAGGTATCTTCCATGAGGAGAAGGTGACATCCCCCCCAGATCCACGAACCACATCCTTCACAGCCACGATGGAGCAATCAGTATCACTGATGCTTCTCCTACTTGATGCGGGCCACTACACGAGGAGGAGGCAGGAAAAGGTAAATTAGATTGAATCTCTGAGGCACCACTAATGCATCTATTAGCTCCACTTGATCCCTGGACCTCGACCCATATCTGGGTAGGTTGGAATTGAGACGAAACGCCATGAGATCTATCTCCGGAGTCCCCAATCTGTTGCATATCTCTGCAAACACTTTGGGATGGAGAGACCATTCCCCCGGATGAAAGGATTGTCTGCTGAGAAAATCCGCTTCCCAGTTTTCCACACCTAGTATGTGGATCGCTGACAGTGAACAGCTGTGGGCCTCCTCCCACTCCAGAATTTAAGATACTTCCCTCATTGCTAGGGAGCTTCTCGCCCCCCCCCCCCCCCTTGATGGTTGATGTAAGCCACTGAGGTTATATTGTCTGATTGGAATCTAATAAACCTGGACGAACCCAGAAGGTGCCAAGCCTTCAGAGCATTAAATATTGCTGAAGTTCCAGAATGTTAATTGGGAGGGAGCGTTCCTCCTGAGACCAGAGGCCCTGTGCCTTCTTGGCACCCCAAATAGCTCCCCATCCTGATAGACTCACGTCCGTAGTACCAATCTCCCAGGTTGGTCTTGGAAAGGATGTCCCTCAGGACAGATGATCTGGATAGAGCCACCAAGAGAGTGATTCTCTCGACCGGTTGTCCAGTGAAATCTATTGAGACAGATCCAAATGATCTCCGTTCCACTGCCTCAGCATGCACAGTTGCAATGGTCTGAGATGGAACCTTGCAAAGTGAATGATGTCCATGCTGGACACCATTAGACCAATTATCTTTATACACTGAGCCACAGATGGCCTTAAGGAGGTCTAAAGGGCAAGACATGCCGAAGCTAGCTTGCAACGTCTCTGGTCTGATAGGAATATCCTCATGGATATGGAGTCTATTACAGTACCCAGGAATTCTACCCTGGTGCATGGAATAAGAGAACTATTTTCTAAGTTTATCTTCCATCCATGACATCGAAGAAGAGAGAGAAGAGATACCAAATGGTCCTCCATCAGACAAAAAGATGGAGCTTGTACCAGAATATCGTCCAAGTAGGGAGCTACTGCTATACCCCGAATTCTGGCAACGGCTAGAAGAGCCCCTAGAACCTTTGTGAAAATCCTTGGAGCAGTAGCTAGACCAAACAGAAGTGCAATGAACTGGAAGTGCTGGTCCAGGAATGCAAACCTTTGGAACTGGAAGTGATCTTTGTGGATTGGAATGTGAATGTAAGCGTCCTTCAGATCTATAGTGGTTATGAACTGTCCTTCCTAAACTAGGGGAAGGATGGACCTTATTGTCTCCATCTTGAACAAGGGGACATTTCGAAATTTGTTTAAGCACTTTACGTCCAGAATTGGGTGGAATATTCAATGCTCTGAAGGCTTGGCCCCTTCTGGGTTCGTGGTCCCTCTTTCTTTGGGACCACGAACAGGTTTGAATAATATCCCAAACCTCTTTCTGCGATAGGAACGTGGACAATGACCCCTATGGAGGACAGATCCGCACACACCCCAGAAAGGCTTCCCTCTTTTCTGGTTCGGAAGACAGGCTTGAGAGGAGAAATCTGCCCTTGGGTGGATGAGACTTAAAACCTATCTTGTATCCCTGAGCCTTGACCTCCAGGACCCATGGATCCTGCACGTTCCTGAACCAAGCATCTGAAAATAGCGTCAGTCTGCCCCTACACAATCCAGTGCCGGATCCGGGGCCGCCCCTTCATGCCGACTTGATCAGCAGGCTTCTTGCTATGCTTGGATTTATTCCAGGATTGAGCCGGCTTCCAAGTACTCTTGGCTTGCACGGGCTTAGAGGAGGACTGTTGTCGTTGGGATTTCTCAGAACGAAAGGAATGAAAATTAGAGCCTTGTCCCTTAGACTTGTTCTTTTTATCCGGCTGTGGTACCCTTGCCCCCTGTAACCATGGAGATAATGGAGTCCAGGCCTGGACTAAATAAAATATTTCTCTTAAAAGGAAGGGAAAGGAGTCTAGATGTAGAAGTCATATCCGCAGACTAGGACTTCAGCCAGAGCACCCAACAGGTCTACACTGAAAAACCAGAAACCTTAGCATTTAGGCAAATAATCTGCATGTTTGCATCACAGATAAAAGAATTAGCAATTCTCAAGGCTTTAATTCTTTCCTGGATAATGTCCACTGCCGGTTGAAACAAGTATCCCGTTTGTTGAAACATTTTTCTTAGAAAAGTTTCCAACTTCTTATCCATTGGCTCTCTGAAGGACGAGCTATCCTCAAGAGGGATAGTAGTACGTTTGGCCAGCATGGCCATCCACCTTAGGGACAGAATCCCACAACTCCAATTGAGAGTCCAGGACCAGGAAGAAGCAGGGGAAAAGGAAGATCCAATTGTATACCACTCGTTTTTAATAATGTTCGCCATCTTTACAGGTACAAGAAAAGTTAACGGCACTACCCTGTCCTTGTAAACTTTGTCCAATTTAGTATTTAAAGGTTCATCAGGCAGCTTGGCCTCTGGAACCTCTAATGTAGACAGGACCTCTTTTTAAAGAAAACGTAAGTGTTCAATCTTAAATCTAAAGGCTGGTTTCTCCGCAGCAGGAGGCCTAGAGGTAGCAGACTCCGACCCAGAAAGTTCACCCTCTGAAGCCTCAGAGTGTGACTCATCCTCGGATAACTGAGTCAAAACAGATAAATCCAATAAATTACTTGATGAACCCTGGGCAGGAGAGTTATGTTTAACCTTTTGCTTGCATTTAGTGGGGCGAGGTAAAGCACTGAGGGCCTCAGACACCGCCGTTTTTAACTGCTTGGTAAAATCTGATGGTAAAAGGCTCCCTCCAGATGGAGGATCAGGCGTGCTACGGGAAGCTGCATGTGTAGAGGGAGATGACTGATAGGTATGCACCTCACAGGACGGTGAGTTCTCAGAGGTGGATGGCTCAGTGGTACTAAAGGGGTTAACCTTCTTAGACCTAATAACATTGTCAAGGCATGTGGAGCATAATTGAGAGGGTGGGCATACCAAGGCCTCCTAACAATATAAACAGGTATTACTATTTGGAATAGAGGTACCCTCAAGTATATCAGAATCCTCCATAGTTTAAGCTAATGACAGTAGGACACAGAAAATAAAACAATCTTTTTATTTCTCACAAAAACAGCACCTTTATACTCCCAATGGCTGGGCCACTCACCAGCTCCTAGACTCAGACAATACAGAGAAAACGCATCTTCTATGACAGCCAGCTCGGTCAGGAAAGAGGAAATGAACGTGAGAGCACTCCCAGTCACGTGGTGCACAAGGCAGAACCGCCCCTGCTATGAGAAAAAGTGCACCGAGCTACAAGCTGCACAGCGTTTAAAGTAAAAGTAAAAACCTGTGTGTTCCAGCCACATAACAAACAGTCTATGAACCCAATAAAATCTCACACAAAAAGCAGCACAAAATCAAAGCAACAGATTTGATTAATCCCCACTGTTCAATAACCCCCCCTCAGGAGATATTAACCCATGATTATATTATGATAAAAGGAGCCACAGAATCCCTGCTGCGGAACAGAAACACAGCCTCTCAAGTGTGACAGTCATGTAGCATTGCTCCTGACATGGACTTGAGTGAAGAAAACAAGCAGGCAGTGAAACTTGTCAACACTGATTGCTTAAGGAGCTGTTAGCAAGCAGTCTGGATGGGTTCACAGAAAGATTCTCCCTGCATCTCCAGACTCTAACTTTTGTCAATGCTCTCGCTGAGAGGCTGACAAGACTACTTAAAACTCCAGTCCCATATCGGAGGGCAGATACCCCTCCTGAGGAACTACTCTGTATCTTTTAACACTTCTCTGCCATCCTCCTGTGACGAAAGGCAAAGAATGACTGAGGGATGGGAGAAGTGGGAAAGGTATTTAAGCCTTTGACTGGGGTGTCTTTGCCTCCTCCTGGTGGCCAGGTACAGTATTTCCCAACAGTAAGGAATGAAGCCATGGACTCTCATTATATTAAGAAGAAAAAAACATGCTACGCATTTTTGCACATATACGGGCCTTTTTCAAACCTATTTCATCAAAAAATTGTTGAAATTTTTTATCATGATCCCCCAGTTCTGCAAGCAACACCCCACACCAGATGCTTTATGTGGCAGCTATCATGATCCCCCAGTTCTGCAGGCAAAACCCCACACCAGATCCTTTATATGCAAGCTTTCATGATCGCCAGTTCTACAAACAAAGCACCAGATCAGATCATTTGTGTCAGTGTGGTTCACAGTTCCACAGACAAAATCCAGGAGTAGATCTTTATGTGCCAGCTGTCATGATTCCCCAGGTCTGCAAGCTAAATCCCAGACCATATCCTTCATGTGCCAACTGTCATGACTCCCAGTTCTGCAGGAAAAACACCAGGCCAGATCCTTTATGTGCCAACTGGTATGATCCCCAGTTCTGCAAGCTAAACCCCAGACCAGATACTTTATGTGCCAACTGTCATAATTCCCAGTTCTGCAGGAAAAACACCAGACCAGATCCTTTATGTGACAGCTGTTATGATCTCCAGTTTTGCAATAAAAACAACCAGAGCAGATCCTTTATGTGCCAACTGTCATGATCCCCAGTTTTGCAATAAAAACAACCAGAGCAGATCCTTTATGTGCCAACTGTCATGATCCCCAGTGAGATAATTTAGCAGAGAAAACCCTAGACCAGTTCCTTTGTTTGTCCCCAATCATGAAGCAATAATGCAACAAAACAAAACTAAAACTAAATGTTTGCTAACCTTATTTACAAGCTATGCTAAGCCTCTAGTTCAGTTAATCAGAACCCTGACCACGTGCACTCTCTGCTCAACTTTAAGTTCCAGGAAAATTCCCATCTCACTTTTGGATTTTCACCATTAAGTTTAGACCTTTCTTTAACCCCTTAACGACCAAGGACGTACGCCACACGTCCTCAAAAAAATACAGTTAATGACCGAGGACGTGTGGCGTACGTCCTTGGTCTGGAAAGCAGCTGGAAGCGATCCTGCTCGCTTCCAGCTACTTTCCGGTTATTGCAGTGATGCCTCGATATCGAGGCATCCTGCAATAACCCCCCTTGGCCATCCGATGCAGAGAGAGCCACTCCGTGGCCCTTTCTGCACCGGACATCGGTGGCCGGTATCGTTGGTGGGTGGGAGCAAGTCTGGGAGGCGGGTGGGCGGCCATCGATGTGCCGAGTGGAGTGGAGGGGGGCGGGACAAACGGGGGGCGGCGGGCGGGAGCGGGAGGGAACCGCTACACTGCAGAAAAAAAAGTTAATAAAAGTTAAAAAAAAACATATTTAAAAAAATGAAATGATCATCTAAGGGTTCTGGAAGGGGTGGGGGTTTGGTCTTGGGGGGGAAGCTACACAAAACATACTTTTTTTACTAAACTGGGTACTGGCAGACAGCTGCCAGTACCCAAGATGGCTCCCATTAAGGCAGAGGGGGAGGGTTAGAAAGCTGTTTGGTGGGGGATCAGTGATGTTGGGGGTTAAGGGGGGATCCTACACAGTAGCATATGTAAATATGCTATAAAAAAAGACCAAATATAGCTTTTATTATAATACTGCCAGTACTTAAGATGGAGGGGACAATTGTGGGGTGGGGGAGGGAAGAAAGCTGTTTGGGAGGGATCAGGGGGTCTGATGTTTTAGGTGGGAGGCTGAGCTCTACACTAAAGCTAAAATTAAACCTGCAAGCTCCCTACAAGCTACATAATTAACCCCATCACTGCTAGCCATAATACACGTGTGATGCGCAGCGGCATTTGGCGGCCTTCTAATTACCAAAAATCAACGCCAAAGACATATATGTCTGCTATTTCTGAACAAAGGGAATCCCAGAGAAGCATTTACAACCATTTGTGCCATAATTGCACAAGCTGTTTGTAAATGATTTCAGTGAGAAACCAAAAGTTTGTGAAAAAATTTGTGAAAAAGTGAACAATTTTTTGTATTTAATCGCATTTGGCGGTGAAATGGTGGCATGAAATATACCAAAATGGGCCTAGATCAATACTTTGGGATGTCTACTAAAAAAAAATATAAACATGTCAATGGATATTCAGAGATTCCTGAAAGATATCAGTGTTCTAATGTAACTAGCGCTAATTTTGAAAAATAATGGTTTGGAAATAGCAAAGTGCTACTTGTATTTATAACTTACAAAAAAGCAAAGAAGATGTAAACATTGGATATTTCTAAACTCAGGACAAAATTTAGAAACTATTTAGCATGGGTGTTTTTTGGTGGTTGTAGATGTGTAACAGATTTTGGGGGTCAAAGTTAGAAAATGTGTGTTTTTTTCAATTTTTTCCTCATATTTTATATTTTTTTTATAGTAAATTATAAGATATGATGTAAATAATGGTATTTTTAGAAAGTCCATTTAATGGCGAGAAAACGGTATATAATATGTGTGGGTACAGTAAATGAATAAGAGGAAAATTACAGCTAAACACAAACACCGCAGAAATGTAAAAATAGCCTTGGTCCCAAACGGACAGAAAATGGAAAAGTGCTGTGGTCATTAAAGGGTTAACCATGTGTAAAATGTGCCCTTTTTACAAGCATTTCATTTTTATTTGTAGATTACTATCAAATTATTCTTGATGGATGGCAACTGTCCCAACACAGTAGGTGGTGAATCAAATAAAATCATTTAAATTTTTCTAAAATATTTGTGCATGATTTAGGGCTAGATCTTATGCAAGTCAATTTAATAAGGCTGCTGGGAAAAAAAAAACTCTGTTGACTGCAGATTTTTTTTTAACAGAGGCTCAATTGTAGCAACTTGATAAATCATAAATGCTGTTGTCAATGGAATAGATTGGTATACAAAATGGGTATTTTAGAAAAGTGGATGTGCCGAAATAAGGTACATCTAAAAGACCAGGAATAAAGCACACTCACTATATATAATAAATTACAGAGGCAAATGAGATAATATGCAAAAGGAATAAATTTAATGTAATCATAAATATATAAAAACCAACATACAGTATATATATATATATATATATATATATATATATATATACACACACACAAATATGTGACTACACACATGAAGACAGACAGATATATACAACACATGGGCCTCTCACAAAAAGAGAGAGTAGATAGCCGGCTAGATAAATTCATATGGTGCACCATAGACAATTCAGCATTAAGAATATATAATAAACAGTTCTGCATCAATGTATGGAATAGCAGTGGCTGATTATGAAGTGTTAGTAACCAAAGTACTTCAAGCAAGCAGAGAGGCACTCGGTCAGGCAGGCCCATTTATCAAAGGTCTTGCGGACCTGATCCGACACTGCGGATCAGGTCCGCAAGACCTCGCTAAATGCGGAGAGCAATACGCTCTCCGCATTTAACATTGCACCAGCAGCTCACAAGAGCTGCTGGTGCAACGCCGCCCCCTGCTGACTCGCGGCCAATCGGCCGCCAGCAGGGAGCTGTCAATCAACCCGATCGTATTCGATCGGGTTGATGTCTGGCGATTCCTGTCCGCCTGTTCAGAGCAGGCGGACAGGGTTATGGAGCAGCGGTCTTTTGACCGCTGCTTCATAAGTTGTGTTTCTGGCGAGTCTGAAGACTCGCCAGAAACACGGCCCTTCAAGCTCCATACGGAGCTTGATAAATGGGCCTGTTAATGTTCCATAACAGGGACAAATACAGATTCAGCAGAAAAGATATTATAGACAGTTCAGCATGAATGTATAAGTAAGCAAGAGCTGATTATTATTAAGTTGCAAAGGTACTCCAAGCAAGCAAAGAAACGCTCAATATAGTTGTTCCAAAAAAAGTGACCAGTGTGAGGTATCCACATGAGCACTAGCAGGGGTGATTACAAGGTAGACCGCCGTTTCAGAATAACAACCTTTTTTTCAGTCATGTGACTGCTATTGAAATGCATTGGAAAGCAGTGCACTAATTAAAATAGCCAGTAGGTGGAGCTGTCCGCTTGTGTTGCAGCAAAGTTAAGCAAGCTTAGCAGGTCTGAAATTAATCTGTGTACACAGATCAGACCAGAGCTATCGAGCAAGATCTAGCAGCCACTTCCCTATTATCTTCCTGTCCAGCTGCTTGAGGTGAGGGTGCCTAACTGCTTATTGATCACTGCAGATTGAAATGCATAGAATAGGTGCAGACCCAATATTATCTAACATGCTAACAATGCAGAGAACTGTTTGCAGAAAAATGCAAGTAAAAAACGTTTTTGTTCATTAAACTTAGTTTGATGATGATGCAGTCTGTTGTGTAATTATTTTATTAGGTGCTGTTAGCAAATGTTTTTGTTCATTAAACTTAGTTTGATTATATTTTCTGTGTTGTGTGATTATTTTATTAGGTTATAATACTGTTTTAGCAAATGTTTTTGTTCATTAAACTTAGTTTAATTATATATTCTGTGTTGTATGATTATTTGATACTGTTTATAATGCTGTTTAGAAATTAAAAATTAAAAATAATGTATTATAGCTTACTTATGTCAATTTTGAGAGGGGCCTGGAACCTAACGCCCTCACTCCCCATTGACTTACATTATAAACTGGGTTTCAATTTACAATGGTTTCGATTTACAACCATTCCTTCTGGAACCTAACCCTGGCGTAAACTGAGGGCTACCTGTATATATATTGTTTTTTATATATTTATGATTACATAAAATGTATTCCTTTTGCATATTACCTCATTTGTCTCTGTAATTTATTATAGATAGTGAGTGTGCTTTATCTCTGGTCATTTGGATGTACCTTATTTTGGCACATCCTCTTTTCTAAAATGGCCATTTTGTATATATTGTTTCCAGGTTGCACCTCATCTATAAGATTCTATATAGAATATTGTACATTATAGTTGAGCTAGCTCTTTGTTCACTTTTTCCTTTTATAAATAGATGTGTATGCAGTCACTAAATATTATTATTCTATAATCGGCTAACTCAATTTCTCACAACTACCTCCTTACTTGATCCACTACAATCTAGGTTCCCCCCTAAACACTCAACAGAAACCGCTCTTACTAAAGTAACAAATTACCTGTTATTGCTAAAGTAAAGGGCCACTACTCCTTACTAATTCTTCTTGACCTGTCCGCTGCTTTTGACACAGTTGACCATCATCTCCTTCTTAAAATCCTACATTAATTTGGCATCCAAGACACAGCCCTCTCATGGATTGCCTCATATACTGTATCTCAAACCACTAGTTTTCAGTTTCCTTTAACAACATATCTTCTGATCCTTTGCCTCTCTCAGTTTGAGTACCACAAGGCTCTGTCTTGGGTCCCTTGCTTTTCTCTCTCTGTACATCCTCCCTTGGAAAATGTATAGCCTCCTTTTGGCTTCCAGTACTACTTATATGCTGATGATACCCAAATCTATCTCTACTCTCCTGATATCTCTCCCTCTTTACTCAACCAGATTTCCAACTGCCTCTTTGCAATATCCTCTTGGATGTCTTCACACTACCTCCAACTTAATCTGTTCAAAACTGAGCTGCTTCTTATTTCCCCCTCTTCAAGACATCCAATACCTCACATTTCTCTGACGGTCGGGGACTCTATTCTCAACACCTCACTCCAGATCCGCTGTCTTAGGGTCACACTTGACTCAGAACTCACATTCAACCCACATATACAAGCACTTACCAAATCCTGCCGTATACACTTGCGCAATGCTTCCAGAATTCAGCCTTTCCTTGCTCAATAAACTACAAAAATACTAATTAATTCCCTTATTCTGTCATGCATTGATTATTGCAATCTACTTCTAAACGGCCTTCCAAAACACTGCCTCTCCTCCCTCCAATCTATTATGAATGCTTCAGCTAGACTCCTCCACCTAAGTCGCCGATCAGCTGCTCCACTCTGCCAGTCTCTATACTGGCTCCCCATATACTCCAGAATACAATTTAAAGTATTAACCCTAACTTACAAAGCACTCAACAGTCTAACTCCCAACTACATTTCCTTTCTCATCTCCAAATATTCCCCATCCCATCCTCTTCGATCAAACTCTGACTTACGTCTCTCTACTCCTGTTATCTCTAAATCCCACTCCCATCTCCAAGACTTCTCACGTGCTGCTCATGTCCTCTGGAACTCTCTACCCCGCTCCATAAGACTGTCTTCAACCTTGTATAGCTTCAGATGCTCCTTGAAAATATACCTATTCAGAGAGGCTTACCATCCCTCCTCCATCTCTCATCCTAACCAAAATAATTCTTGAACTTCCTGATTCACTGCTGCACCTAAAATCCATGTGACAAGCTACTCCAAACCTTATGTCTCTGCACCCTCAACCTGTAGCGTGTGAGCTCTACGGAGCAGGGCCCTCTTCCTCCTGTACTAGATTTGTTTAGTTTGTTATGATTTGTATTTTATCACAGATCCTTGTCATTGTATACCCCTATCTTTGTACCCAGCTCTACAGAATTTTGTAGCGCTATACAAATAAAAGATAATAATAAATTCTTATTGCTATGACAAGCATCCTAATATGTACCATTGTTATAGCCCTTTAACCTTAACAATGAACCGCCCAATTAAGATTAGCATTACCTTGTTCCACTCCAATTAACTGTAACAATAATTAACTATCTTTGTCACTGATCTCGCCCCCAAGCTGCAAATAATTCAAAATACATTTAACTCTAAATTCGACCTTGCTGCATTGCAATTAAAACTTACTCCAATTAACCCTAGTTTTACCCCTGTCACACTGCATTTAACCCTTGCCCATGCTTACCTATCCTCCCCATACACAATAACATTACCACAATTACTCCCTTACCCCAAACCTCAACAATCTCTCTGCCTCAATTATCCCCCATTACTCTGTCTCTCCATGCATAAACACTCACCGCAAGATACCTCACCTTAATCTCTCTGTCCATGTGATCCTCATCCACCCCTCACAACAACTGCAACACCTAACTATTTCCCCAAAAATACAACTTTCTTCAAAATAACTCATGTTAGACCCACGGAAGTCTGATGCTCAAGCCTTTACCATGTGGTCTTCTTCCTTTAGTAGCCTTTTTCAGGGAACATTTCTGTAGTGTAAACAATGAAATACCAGTAATTTTCAAGGGGAATACTGTGCGATTTTTATCAAAGTTCTTACTTAAGGGCATCTCTGTGACCATTTGCATAATTATTCAAGTCCTTCAGCGTTACTACAAACAAACTAATCTGTCCAAGAGTTTCTTGGTCCCATTAAAATAAGTTTTGTTTCTTGCTATTAGCTTAGACAAAAAAAACTGTCAAGTGATGTATTCTTAGACATTTCAGGATTTCAGTAATCGTAAATTTATTGAGGATTCAAGGATCTCAAACTTTTATGTAATATTTATTTAAAAATATTAAATCAATATCTTAGATTTGGTGGTAGCAGCTCTGAAATTAATAAATGTTTGCGTCATATGGCATCTGCAGCTCATTTGAATCAACATTTGCCTATGAAAACTACAGAATTTGGGGTAACAATTTAAAATCAAATAGCTACTTTTCGATTTGACATGCTCACAATAGCGCAGTTTTTGCTCTTTCTTGCACTCACAAGCGGGTTTTCATTTCTATATACACTATGGAGATGAAACTTGCTAGGCAATCACAATACTTTGCATTTCATTTTTGGCTTATCAAATTCAGCACCACTAGGCACTTTATAAGTCCTTGGAAGGACTTTTTCATGGCTATTTCAAAAGTATTTTACATTGTACCAATGTAAACCAATCTGATATGACCACTGTAAACATTGTAGAGGTTTGTTAACATATGTGGTATTGATTTAATAAACCTCCATTCATCCCTATTAGAGAGGCTGGCTAAAGTCAACAGGGTAGACATTTGCATATGTATAGGCACATGTAAATGTGATAACTACGTGATATCATGTACAGCTCACATTACGACAACTACAGTACATCTACAAATGGCATGATTTTCTATTTCATATCTGACTGTATTTCTCACTCACACTGGCGTGATTGTAATAAAAAGTATATGCATTATTAAAGGTATAGGAAAGTCCAAATTAATCTTGCATGGTTTAAATAGAGCATGTTATTTAAAGACAATTTTAAATTCACTTCTATATTCAAATGTGCTTCGTTCTCTTGGTATCCCTTGTTGAAAAAGAATACACACATATCCTACACTAGTGGAAGATAGCTGGTGATTGGTCCCTGCACATATTTGTCTCTTGTGATTGGCTAAGTAGTGTTCATCTAGCTGCCAGTAGTGCAATGCTGTTCCTTTAGCAATGGATAACAAGATAATGAAGCAAATTTGATAAAATAAGTAAATTGGGAAGTTTTTAAAATTGTATTTTCTATCCAAATCATGAAAGAAAATTTTGCAGTTTCATGTCCTTTTAAAATCAGGTTTTTACAGGAGATCGTATAATCATGGCTTTTAGCATTAACTATTGCAAACCGTTTTCATCTGCACCACTGGTAACCCATCTAAATGCATCTATTAGGTTGCTCGTATAGGCAGACAGTGCACTGTTTTTCTACCGCTATATGTTTGTTTGAAAACTTTCACAAATACTGTTTTTAAACTACTGTTTGTTAAACTCCCGATTCCATTTTTGGCGTGAACAGTACACAAAATGGCAACTGCGAGTTTCTATGCAAAACAGTTAAAATATATATTTAATTGTGAATTTGTTTTTTTAGAGGACAAGCCTCCATGCACACTAAGTCAAAACTCATTCATGATAATGCATCTATTCTTGAAGTTGGAATCAGGAACGAGCATTTTTGACCTTGAGTTTAATAATAGATTTAAGCCTCCAATGGATAGAAGTAACAACAGATTCCAGCAGCTAAGGTTGGGGCACACTTTGCCAACATTATCAAGTGCATGACAGTGGGAATGGAAGACAGGTAATTCTACCATCAAATATCATGAAAACAGCAGTTTTTCAGATGCTGCAAGCTTTCCAGAGCATGCTTCAGGGTCTCTCAGTCAAGTTTATATCAGACAACAAAACTATGTTCTATTTTTAAAACCTCCAGGTGTATCAAGAAGTGTACCAGCACTTCTTACAGTGACTCCAATCTTTATCTAGGTACAAAAGCATATTATCTGGAGGCAAATTTGCTGAGCAGATCAGAAGACTTTGATGTTCAGCCTCCCTGATTTCTCCAGAACTTTTGGGGGTTTTCTGCATTAGAATCCACTACCACATTCAGATTCACAAAAATAAATTTTCCTCTAAGGGTTTCTATAGGGGCTCCTGGAAGCGGTGCAAAGCTGGCTGGAGGGAGCTTTGACCGCAGAGGAAGTAGGCAGTGTAGTTAGGAGGAGTGAGGGGCGGAGCAGGGTAGGAGGTTATTTATAGCGGAGCTGAGCGGGAAAGCCAGCAGTTGCAAAAAAATTTATAGCAGAAAGCATCTTCTTCTTCTTTGTTTCTGCGTGGCTTTCCGGCTCAGCTGCGTCATGGCTGGGGTGGATGTCCTGTTAGAGAGGCTCCGGGAGGCTGCTAAGGAGAAAGGACCTACCTGGCTGGAGTCCCAGGTCCGTGGCTTGCTTGGAGATCCGGTCGAGGAGCAGGAAGGTCGCAGGAAGAAGTCCACGAGGCGTTCCAGGCCTCCTGCGCGCCTGAGTCCAGAGGTGAGCCGGCGAACTGCTGGGGTGAAGAAGCCTGGTTCCGGTACTGTTAGGAGCCCTGCTGGGCCGGTCGTGTTTCTGGGAGCTGCGGCTGAAGCGGGAAAAGTGCCGGTGACGTCATCGGAGGCGGGGAGCGGCGGACCACCGGAGCTGAAGGCCTTCCCTGTTACTTTGTCCAAGCAGGGTAAAGTATCTTTGAAAAAGGCCCATGGCCCTAGCGGGCCTGCTGTAGTGGTGGCTGGGTTTACAGGGGAGCGGGTGGTGGTTGATTTGGGAGTCCCTGCTGTTTCTTTTGGTGGAGTTGTGGAGGACAGCCTCAGTGAGGGGGAGGGTTTTGGTTCTGTGGTTCAGGGAGTGTGCAGTGGGGGGGAGGGGAGGTTGATCCAATCCGGCCATGTTTTTGCAGGCCCTGGGCACAGTGGGGACAATATTACTGGGGTGGGCCCTGTATTCCCTGATATGCCTAGAGGTGGGTTAGTGGACATGGATTATGGGTCCGAGGAGGAGGAGGAGGAGGAATTTGAGTTAGACGCTGGTGTAGTTGATTTATATTTAGACTCCTCTGATGAGGAATATGTCCCTCCTTCCCCTGGGGTCACTGTTAAGTCTGTGGAACGTTTTAGGGGGTCTAATGTTAGGTCTGATTCTGGCAGGGCCCGCGGGGTTGTCAGTCACCCTCTCAGGGTCCCTGTTTCTGTGGGGAGGGTTGCTGGTGCTGATTTTTGTGACTCACATGCCAGTTTTTCTATTGCAGTTCCTAGTTCCACAGGGCAACGGCCAGAGCCTCAGCCTGGTCCATCCACAGTGGCAGATGTTTTTGACGGCCTTGAGGAGGACTTCTCTGGCCTGCACGGCTCCTGGACTGACACTATTCGTCTGGAGCCCGATGACGGCGTGCAGCAGGAAGTGCAACCGGTTGGTGGAAGTCAGGTGAGGGGGGGAGCTATGGCAAGCGTGGGTGAAATGGCACGTGGTAGCAGGGTGGCCAGGGCTGGTTTTGCATCTGAGCATGGTACTAAAAGGGGGGGTAGTCGGCCTGCCGGGCCTGGAGTAGGTGTTGGTTTAGGGAGGGCTAGGTCGCGGCGACGGCCTGTGGCGGATGTTATGTGGCCTGGTGGAGAAGGTTATGGAGCCCCCAAGAGAGGCAGGGGGGAGGGTACGGCTAGGGGATCCAGCCTTATTAGGGGGGGAGGGGCGGGAGAGGTGTTGTACAAGGGGACATGTATTCACGTGATACTGTTTTTCAGGATCAACCACGGCAGTCGCTCCAGCAGGTACGGTCGACTGTCAGGATACCAGACAGAGGTGGAAGGAGTACGGAGCAGCGCATCGGCGGGCTCCAGACGGCGCTTGTCAGCTTCCCGAGTGGCCAGCGTTCTACAGAGGCTTCGACAGGTGAGGCAGTTTTAATTTCTGGGCAAAGTGGTGGTTTGGGGGAGTCTAGTGTGCAGGATGCTAGTGGTGATTCGGTGGCTGGGAGAGTGGTGGCTGGTTTAAAGGATCTTCTGTCAAAGTTGGAGGGTGGTCCGGGGTCTTCCGTGGAGAGATCATGGTTGCCTCCGGCCGGGGCTGCGGTTGTTCCGGATTTAAGTAGGACTGAGGTTAGCGGTGAAAATGTTACGGGGTCCAAGGTGGGTGCGGTGCTGGAGTCTGTTGCCAGCGCAGGGATGGCTAAGGAGTCAATTAGTGCCGGCATTAAGCCGACAGACGGGGCTGAGTTGAGGGTGGCCGACACAGCGATGTCACGCTCGTGTCTCTGCTCCATTGGTCCGTTGGGAATGCACTTAACGGCCGATGTGAGGGAGAAAATATGTAAGAGAGAATTCATTGAGTTGTTCTCCCTCCTCCCTCTTGAGCAGTCCTTTGAGATTCCGGAGGATTCCAAAAAGGATGTTGCAAAGAAGGAGGAAGATGAGAGGAAAAACGCTATAGGAAATTGCCAAAAACATTTTCAAATTGGTTCCAAGCGTTCGTAATCTATGCGAGTGTTTTTTCGAGTAGGTTCCCGGATCAGGGTGGAGCGTTGTTTTGTTACCTGGATGAGGTAGCGGCTGCTCAGAGGACTTATGGGGGTATGGCGTGGTGGTCCTATGACGAGCAGTTCAGGCAGCGGCTTTCGGTGAAGCCGGATATGAAGTGGGACGACAGGGACATGGGTTTATGGCTCAAGATAATGACACCGCTTAGGGCTACCCAGTCCTTTCGGTCAGGAGCCGGCGGCTCTTCCAGCAGTGGGTCTCCGGCGTCCGGCAAGAAGGGATGTTGCTTTGCATACAACGATAAATTCTGTAAATGGGGAGCCGGCTGTAGGTTTCGGCACGAGTGCTCTGGGTGTGGGGGATCCCACCCCTATGTTAAGTGTTTCAAAAGGGGTAAGCCTGGAGGTTCAGGTGACACGCCTGAGAAAGGGGGCGACTCCGGTGAAGCTAGGCGCGATGGAACCATGGCTCGCCCGGTACGCTAGGCGTCTGGGTTGTCGTGAGGAAGCGGCTTTGTTATGGCACGGCTTCCAGTTTGGTTTTGTGATTCCGTCACAGGGCGGGTGTACTGTTTTTCGGGGAAATTTGAAGTCGGCCCGTCAGTGGCCTGGCGTGGTCTTGGAAAAATTGGGTAAGGAGGTGTCCTTGGGGCGCATGGCCGGCCCATTTGAACGGCCTCCTATTGCGAATCTGAGGGTATCCCCGCTAGGAGTTGTTCCAAAACGTGAAAGGGGTAAATTCCGGTTGATCCACCATTTATCTTTCCCTAAAGGGGGATCGGTGAATGATGGTATCCCGCAGGAATTATCTTCAGTCAAGTACGCATCTTTCGATCAGGCGGTTAGTTTGGTGCGGGAGGCTGGTCCCTCCGCTTTGCTGGCTAAGATTGACATTGAGGCGGCTTTTCGGCTGTTGCCGGTGCACCCGACCTCGCACCATTTTTTGGGTTGCCGGGTAGACGACTGTTACTATGTTGACCTGTGCCTGCCCATGGGTTGCTCCATCTCCTGTTCTCTCTTTGAAAAATTTAGTACGTTTCTCGAATGGGTTATTGCCGAGCGTTCGGGCTTGTCATCATTGGTTCATTACCTTGATGATTTTTTGTTGGTGGGCCCGGCGGGTTCTGACGATTGTAGGCTTTTGCAGGAGGTTTGCTATATGGTCGCGTCTGAGTTTGGCGTGCCCATTGCGTTAGAAAAATCTGAAGGCCCGGTGACATCTTTAGAATTTCTGGGTATTACCATTGATTCGGTGAACATGGAATGCAGGCTTCCCTGGGGTAAGGTGGTTGACTTGTTGGAAGTCATTGAACGATTTTTGCAAGCAAAAAAGGTTACACTTCGGGAAATGCAGTCGTTGGTGGGCAAGTTTAACTTTGCATGCAGAATTATCCCGATGGGGAGGGTTTTCTGTAGGAGGTTATCCTTGGCCACTGCCGGGGTTGTTAAACCGCATCATTTCATTCGGCTTCCCGTGGAGTTGAAGGATGATTTGCGTGTGTGGAGGCAATTTTTGTTGAGTTTTAATGGCGCAACTCTAATCCAAGCAGTCAGGGTGTCCAATGAAGAGCTTGGGTTAGTGACTGATTCGGCGGGTGGTTGTGGCTTTGGTGCTTATTTTGGGGGTCATTGGTGTGCTGATCGGTGGCCCCCTGAATGGATTTCCCTGGGTTTGGTCAAGAACCTGGTGTTCTTAGAGCTATTCCCGATTGTGGTTTCTTTGTTTGTGTGGGAGGGTGACTTGTGTAATAGGGCTGTGGTTTTCTATTCGGACAACATGGGTGTGGTGTATGCATTGAATACTTTGTCTGCTAAGTCATTGCCTGTATTGAGATTGTTGCGAGTGTTGGTCTTGAAATGTTTGCAGCTGAACGTGTGCATTAAGGCTAAGCACATCCCGGGTGTTTGTAATGCTATAGCAGATTCCTTATCTCGCTTTCAGTGGCAGCGTTTTCGGGAGTTGGTCCCTCATGCAGATACGGAGGGTTGCCCGTGCCCAAGTTACCTATGGCGTCTAGGAGTGGAAGACTGGCTGAACTGGTAAAGGCTTCCCTTGCTCCAGGTACTTGGGCGGCTTATTCTAGAGTGTTGTGGGAGTGGGAACTCAGATTGGCTGGTAGAGCGGGGGAGGAGTGTGTATCAGATTTTACAGCTTTTTTGTTGGATTGGATGGTGGAATGGGGTGTGTCGAAGTTGTCGCATTCGGCGATGGACAGACGATTGGCAGCCTTGGCTTTCCGCTTTAAGTTCTTAGGTCTGAGGGACATTACGAAGGAATTTTGTGTGAGGCAGGTCTTGAAAGGTTTGAAGAGAGGTGTTGTGGGGCGTACTTTGGAGCGTCGGCGTCCTATTACTTTTTCACTGCTTAGCAGTATATTTAAGGTGTTGGGGGCAGTGTGCCTATCGGATTTTGAAACTTCTTTGTTCCGCTTGGCTTTTGTTTTTGCCTTCTTTGGGGCATTTAGAATCTCTGAATTGGTCAGTAAAAACTTGGCGTCAATGGGTGGATTGGCATTGGCGGATGTGGTGTTGTTTGATTCCAAGGTAGAGATATTTTTGAGGCGAAGCAAGACAGACCAGATGGGGCGGGGAAGAACGATAGTTCTTTTTCCCAATGGTTTGGAGGTTTGTCCTTGGCGATGTCTTGGGCATTATTTGGGAATACGGCCCCCTGTTGGGGGTTCATTGTTGGTACATCAAGATGGGCGGCCGCTGTCCCATTTTCAGTTCAGGGCGGTTTTAAATAAGGCATTGCTGAAGTTGGGTTTCTCCGCAGGGGAGTTTGGGTCTCATTCTTTCCGCATAGGGGCTGCAACGGAGGCTTCACTGAGGGGTTTATCTGACACGGTGGTTAAAGGCATTGGTAGGTGGGATTCCAGGAGGTTCCGCCTGTATGTACGTCCTGAATTAAGTGTTTAGGGCAATATTCATTGTTACTGTTAATTTTCTGTGTTCTAGGTGTGGAGCGCGTGTGGTTGGTCGGCCACTCGTTTATTTATTGGGCACGAAGAGCTGCTGCAATGAAAGTGGACGGCTTGCAGTTGGGGTTTTCCAAGTCTCGTTGTGAGGTTAAATGGTTCGGTGTTAGGGGGCTTCGTTGGGACAAGTTATTGCCCCTGGTTGTTGACTATTGCAAAACTTTTCGGCCTCCAACTGTGTTGCTGGTTCATGCTGGGGGTAACGATCTTGGTTTCTTACCGCAAAGGGAGCTGGTGAGAATCATGAAAAGGGACATCGGGAGGTTCTTGGTTTTATACCCTGAGCTTAAGATTGTTTGGTCTGACATTTTGCCAAGGGGATTTTGGAGGGCAGCTTGGGATCCTGTCCGGCTTGACAAGAGCAGGAAAAAGGTTAACAAGTTGATGGGTTCCTTTGTTCGGAGATTGGGTGGCTTGGTAGTGCATCACCCGGACTTGGCTGAGGTAGGACAGGGTGAGTTCTATTCCCCGGACGGGGTACATCTTAATGATTTTGGTTTACAGCTCTTTATACTTGACTTTAAGGAGACTTTATGCAGAATTGAGGGGTTGGCGGGACTAGCCTGAGGTGTCAGTTCAGTCGGTGGCGGGGGTGCTAGCCCTTACAAGTGCAGCAGGTTATGGCCAATTGTTAATGCGGAGGTATTTAGAATTCCCATGGGGGGAATTCTATTTTTTGGGTTCCTAAGGGCACGGGGTTCCTTAGAGGTTTTATGTGTTGGTATTGACGGGCCCAATCATTTGCACGGTTGGGTCCATTGGTGGTTTGACGGCCATTTAGATATAAAGAAATAAATAGGGGCTAGCACCACTGGTTTTTGGGTTGTTATGTATATGTGGTTGCAATACTTGTTGTTATTTATTAAGTTATTAAAGTTATTAAAGTTTTTTAATATTTATTAAAATAAAGGAGCTGCGGCCAATTTGTACCAAAGCCAAGTCTAGTGTCTTTATTTGTTTTGTGTGTATTATAAAATGTTAAAAGATGGTGTTAAAAAGGTAAGGGCCGGTTCTTGACGAAATAGCAGGTCAAGGGGCTCCTGGAAGCGGTGCAAAGCTGGCTGGAGGGAGCTTTGACCGCAGAGGAAGTAGGCAGTGTAGTTAGGAGGAGTGAGGGGCGGAGCAGGGTAGGAGGTTATTTATAGCGGAGCTGAGCGGGAAAGCCAGCAGTTGCAAAAAAATTTATAGCAGAAAGCATCTCCCTCCCACCCGTCCCTAATTTATATGGTTCTTGTTATAGGTTTATTGTCGCAGTTTTGGGCGGGGGTGCTAGCCCTTACAAGTGCAGCAGGTTATGGCCAATTGTTAATGCGGAGGTATTTAGAATTCCCATGGGGGGAATTCTATTTTTTGGGTTCCTAAGGGCACGGGGTTCCTTAGAGGTTTTATGTGTTGGTATTGACGGGCCCAATCACTTGCACGGTTGGGTCCATTGGTGGTTTGACGGCCATTTAGATATAAAGAAATAAATAGGGGCTAGCACCACTGGTTTTTGGGTTGTTATGTATATGTGGTTGCAATACTTGTTGTTATTTATTAAGTTATTAAAGTTATTAAAGTTTTTTAATATTTATTAAAATAAAGGAGCTGCGGCCAATTTGTACCAAAGCCAAGTCTAGTGTCTTTATTTGTTTTGTGTGTATTATAAAATGTTAAAAGATGGTGTTAAAAAGGTAAGGGCCGGTTCTTGACGAAATAGCAGGTCAAGGTTCTAGGATGTATTTTATATGTATATAAGACAGTATAACTTAGCTACACATCTTTTCCAGTTATGCGACCCTCTACAGTTTCTTCACAATGGATTTCAGCAAAGTCTTTCTTTAGCTACATTCAAGGTACAAGAAACAGAAATATCTGCAGTATATGGAATTAAATGACCTCATGATCTCATAATGTATTTCAAAGTCTTTAGCTACATTCAAGGTACAAGAAACAGAAATATCTGCAGTATATGGAATTAAATGAACTCATGATCGCATAATGTATTTTCTATCCAAATCATGAAAGAGAATTTTGCAGTTTCATGTCCTTTTAAATGACCTCATGATCTCATAATTATTTAAGCAGTTGACAATTAGATTATAAGCGCTAGAGAAGAACAGACCGGCTTAACTACTGAATTCCCCTCCAGGAAAGCAAGAAATCGAGAGCAAAAGGTCAGAAGGTAGTTAAGCGCTAAGAGCAAGGTTTATATATATATATCGGTGTATATAGTGGTGTATATAGTGGATATAAAATCTAATACTGGATAGGTGAAACTGGTACATTCACTTTATATATTTATTTCCAAATACTGGTACGTACACAGCACTTATCACCTATCCAGTATTAGATTTTATATCCACTATATACACCGATATATAGTTTTATCTATAGATATATAACATCCTCCCACAAACCTTGCTCTTAGCGCTTAACTACCTTCTGACCTTTTGCTCATAATTATTTAAGGTGAGGAGGCTGCATTCCTTTGCCCAATACATGTATAACACCCAAAAAACCATAACCCCACGATCCCCGTTTCTCTTATCTAATTCTTATCTAAAATAAAAACACAGACACAGTAGTTATGGCGAAATGTGGAAAGGTCACGATTTTATTACTTAATTGAATTTTGCCACCTTTAACTATATCTTGCAAAATTCAGCCATAAATCAACTCAATAAAACACCAAATAATGCCCTTGCATTAAAACCAGAATTTTGGGAACCACGCCTAGGGGGGTGTAACAACTACCCCCCCCCCCCTGGCAGGGCAGCTTGGAGAAGGGAGAACCCACGGCATAGCCCTCCCCCTAGATAGACCACCGGATCACCCCACAGGGCTGGGTATGCCGCGGGATCCTCCCACCTCCCCTTCTGCCCCGCCCACGTGTCGTGCACAAACTTCACCGCTTGCTGCGATTGTATGCTCAATACTATGTCAAAAACAGCTGCCGTTTTCTATCCTCCAGTCAGCGTAGACCGCCAGGTCACCTGCTGCCCTTCGGTTGCGCTGTGTTCTTCCCCTTATTGAGGAGCACGGGCGGTCTTACTGCGACTCAACCAATTAGTCAACGTCCTGCCCTTAGCCGTGCAAGTACTGCCTTCTCACGTGACCTCTCCGGTTATTGCATCGTGCTCTGCTGCGTCTAGGGTGGGAGGGTGGGAAACAAAGAAAAAAGGTTAGTGACTCCCTCCTGCACTCCCCTTCCTTATAACACCTTTACCTCCAGTTCCACCCCTGTCCCTACTCCTGACCAATGTCTGCTCTCCTTATCTCATGCCTCTACCCCCCACCTGGCACACCTAGATCACCCTTTGTTCTCTCCCAGCAGCCCCTCCCTTATGACGTTCCCCTCACATACGCTCCATGCACTAGTTTAAGGTGAGGAGGCTGCATTCCTTTGCCCAATACATGTATAACACCCAAAAAACCATAACCCCACGATCCCTGTTTCTCTTATCTAATTCGTATCTAAAATAAAAACACAGACACAGTAGTTATGGCGAAATGTGGAAAGGTCACGATTTTATTACTTAATTGAATTTTGCCACCTTTAACTATATCTTGCAAAATTCAGCCATAAATCAACTCAATAAAACACCAAATAATGCCCTTGCATTAAAACCAGAATTTTGGGAACCACGCCTAGGGGGGTGTAACAACTACCCCCCCCCCCCTGGCAGGGCAGCTTGGAGAAGGGAGAACCCACGGCATAGCCCTCCCCCTAGATAGACCACCGGATCACCCCACAGGGCTGGGTATGCCGCGGGATCCTCCCACCTCCCCTTCTGCCCCGCCCACGTGTCGTGCACAAACTTCACCGCTTGCTGCGATTGTATGCTCAATACTATGTCAAAAACAGCTGCCGTTTTCTATCCTCCAGTCAGCGTAGACCGCCAGGTCACCTGCTGCCCTTCGGTTGCGCTGTGTTCTTCCCCTTATTGAGGAGCACGGGCGGTCTTACTGCGACTCAACCAATTAGTCAACGTCCTGCCCTTAGCCGTGCAAGTACTGCCTTCTCACGTGACCTCTCCGGTTATTGCATCGTGCTCTGCTGCGTCTAGGGTGGGAGGGTGGGAAACAAAGAAAAAAGGTTAGTGACTCCCTCCTGCACTCCCCTTCCTTATAACACCTTTACCTCCAGTTCCACCCCTGTCCCTACTCCTGACCAATGTCTGCTCTCCTTATCTCATGCCTCTACCCCCCACCTGGCACACCTAGATCACCCTTTGTTCTCTCCCAGCAGCCCCTCCCTTATGACGTTCCCCTCACATACGCTCCATGCACTAGTTTAAGGTGAGGAGGCTGCATTCCTTTGCCCAATACATGTATAACACCCAAAAAACCATAACCCCACGATCCCTGTTTCTCTTATCTAATTCGTATCTAAAATAAAAACACAGACACAGTAGTTATGGCGAAATGTGGAAAGGTCACGATTTTATTACTTAATTGAATTTTGCCACCTTTAACTATATCTTGCAAAATTCAGCCATAAATCAACTCAATAAAACACCAAATAATGCCCTTGCATTAAAACCAGAATTTTGGGAACCACGCCTAGGGGGGTGTAACAACTACCCCCCCCCTGGCAGGGCAGCTTGGAGAAGGGAGAACCCACGGCATAGCCCTCCCCCTAGATAGACCACCGGATCACCCCACAGGGCTGGGTATGCCGCGGGATCCTCCCACCTCCCCTTCTGCCCGCCCACGTGTCGTGCACAAACTTCACCGCCACCAAAAGCGCCCCTCTTTCGGCCCACCATTCTCCGCCATTCGTGACCTTTCCTTACCTCCACCAGCTCTTGGCACATCCCTCTGATGTCCGCCAGCATGTGGTCATTCCCCTCATCCATGAGGTGTACTCCATCCCGTCTGAGCAGCTCCTCCTTTTTGGCTGCTATCAATGGGTGCTCTACTACTCCGCCCCCTATCTCCTTCATTACCTTCGCTGCTACCTGATTCACCTTTCTCCTTGATCTATACTTACTCGTATATGAGTTCCTTCAGTACAAGCTTGACACTATGTTGGACCATATCACCAGCACTGATGGCCCTGCTACCTTTAACCATCTCATTCCTTCTGCCACTTTCTCTTCCGGCTCTCTGAGCGGGTATGCTCCTATATTGTTTTCCCCGAGGTGTATAATCAGGGCATCAGGACATCCCTATCTTAACCTTGCCTGCTGTACTGTTGGCACTAACTCATCCCACCTTATCCCTCTTTTGCCTATCCATATGATGCTAGGTTCCTTATGCAAAAAACCTATGTGTACCCCTTGCCCTGATGCTGCTGCCCTAGCCTGCGCCCAATAAACGTAGGAATGCCCCACTATCCAGACTCTTAATGTTTTGCCTGTAATAAAACAAATTTCACACGTTAGTAACTATTCATCTGTGCTTTTCCAAACCTCGCCGCACACCAAACCAACACATCAATAATAATACCATCTTATCTATATCCCTCCTGCCTTACTTTCTCGCATCCTAATGTATGACTTATAGGCTGCCGATTTCCATCTCCCCAGTTTTTTATCTGTTCCTCTGAACCGCCTCTGCTCTCTGCAGCGGTTGCCGCACCTATTCTAAAGGAGTGTGGTGCAAAGTATGCACTCCCCCACCCTAGCTTCCTCACCACCCTCTGCAGTACGCTCTTGAATTGAAAGTTTGTTACCTCCGACCAATCCGCATGCCGCAGGAATGTTCGCCCTTTGCCCCTTTGAGTTGCTAGATAACTTTTCACACAGGCCACCGGGCACAGTGTCCCTCCTGTCCCTACCATATTCAACCATGCCCCTTTTCCTTCTGTATCTGTCTTGGATCGTCTTACAAATACCAGCACTGCTTCCTCCCCGCATCTCACGTCCCCTGTTTCTACTCCCCCTTTTCCTACCTTCCTGTTTTTGGCAGCAGCTCCCCTATCCTCATTGCTCTGTGGAAAGCCACTATGAATGCTGTCCTGAAAATTATCACCTCATCTGTGCTTGCGCAACCCCCTGACAATACCCCTACCATTCTTTCCAATCTATCTTCTGTTACTGGTTCCCTCCTATCTGTTACCTTATCCTCATCTCTCCCCCATGCCCCCACAATCTTTTTCACTATGAACTTCTTAGTCCAATCTATTCCACCATATAGCTGCGTGCAATATGCTATCCCCGCTAGCACTGATCCTAACCGCTCTTTTTTAACCCCTTCTCTCCTTAGCTCCATCAACCTTTCTAGGAATCTTCCTTCCTCCCCTTCTCGTGTCCCCTTCCTATACTTGCACCATAGTTCCCCATATTTTCTGTAAACCGCCCATTTACTTGGTGCCAGGGCCTTCGACGAGTTCCTTGATTCCGTCTATCCGTTGCCAATCTGCCAAAGAAGTCCAGGGCAACATTCACCTTCTTGTCTGGCATTGGGGGCTAGACCCTAAACTTCTCCCATTTAAAACGGGATAGCGTGTCCGCCACTACATTTCTGAAACCCGGAATATGTTTGGCCCTGATACAGATGTTATGCTTTAAACATTTCAGACCCAAATACCTTAGGTACCTAATTACTGGTAGCGATGATGCCGATAGAAGGTTGATGACCTCTACCACTCCCCTGTTGTCCGACCAACAGATTACATTTCTATTTGCCAACTCCTCGCCCCATAAGTCTATTGCTACCACTAAGGGGAATAGCTCCAGCAGTTCCAAGTTCTTAACCCAATCCATTTCCTTCCATCTTTCTGGTCACCCTCCTGCGCACCACTTTCCACCTTTCCATAAAAAACTCAAGCTCCTCCGATAGAATTTCCTTCTCCCAAATCCTCACCCCATTAAACTGGATCAAGAATGAATCCCACACTTTGAGATCTTCCTTCAATTATTTGGTTATTCTGATTTTATGTTCTGGCTTCTTTATTCCACAGGTACTCAACTCCAATCTTCTCTTAAATACTCTGCCCACTCGTATAACCTTACACGCAAAGTTCAAAAATTCCTAGGACTTTCTCCATTTCCCTGAGCGATATTTTTCTACTCCCTACAATTTCCCTTATCAGATCCCTGGCCTTTTTCCCCTTCTCCTCTGGTAACTCGCATTGGGCCTTCACGGAATCTATGACTATACCTAGCAAGACTAGCTTGGTACAAGGCCCCTCTGTCTTCTCCATAGCTACCGGTACTCCCAAGATTTTCCAACATTTGCAAATAATTCACCTTTAACCTTTCGCAATCGTTAGCTCCCGCTAAGCCCATCCACAAAAAAAAATTCATCTAAATAGTGAACAACATTGCCCATACCAGACTTCTTAATGCTTAACCAATGCAAAAAGGAACTAAACGAAATTGAACACCCTATGGGTAAACTTTTATCAACATAATAGTTGCCATTAAAACTTGCAACCCCTTAATTTAAAACTCTCTGGGTTAAGGGGCAACAAACGAAATGCTGAATCTATGTCAATTTTTAATAACAAAGCTCCCTTACCCAAAGCCTGCACCATATGCACTGCCCTGTCAAAAGACTGGTATTCAACAAATGAATCATTTTTAGCTATTGCATCATTTACTGACCCTCCCCTGGGGTAAGATAGGTGTTGGATCATCCTGTACTTGCCCTACTAAATCCTCAATCGTTTTTTCTTTAAATGTGCCTGCCATCCTCCCTAATTTTACCTCCTTGTCCAATTTCTCTTGCAGGAAACTGGTACCACAAAACCCTCAGACAAACTATGCTCTAGAAATTTTCTATCCTCTATGTTCTCATATGCCAGTAGTTCCTGTAACAACCTATCTATCTTCAGTGGTGTTTTGGCCAACCCCCAATCCAACTCCACTACTGGTATTACCCTGCCCTTGAAAGGAATACCTGGGCCTATTCACGTTGCCCCTTTTACAATCCACACCAGAGTGACTTCCGTTACAATATCTACACACATGCCTATATTTACAGGAATTCCCTCTATCACACCTCTTATGGTAAAGACAAAATTATTTTTCTGCCATTGCATGGTGTTTATCAGCTTATATCCCCTATGCAACCCCTCCTCCTAGGACATTACGCATATTAATTAATCAATCCAGGAGAAGCATGGCCATCTGAAACTGTAAACCTGGCTTATCTAGCTTCTAAACAATGCTTAAAACAACAACCCACCCCTTACTTCCCTTTGCTAACAAAGTAACCTCCTTAAGCTGTTCCCTTAGTATTCTGTCAGTACACTGTACTAAGGAATTTAAACTTTAGTTTTTCATTCCCTGCAATCCCATTAATTTATAACCTTCCCTTCTCCCGACTGATTTTCTTTAATTAATAATAATAAAGACCGACACAAAAGTTTGGCGTTCTCTCCCCTCCATTAGATATTTTGTTCATTAGAATATCTTGGAGGTGTATTCAATAAATATTAGTACAATTTAGGAGTGCCCTCCTAATGAGATTATTTATGGATTATAAATATCAATAATTAATTACAATAATACATTTTTTGTCAGCAATACCTCCAATTCATATAGTAGAATCTTAGCAGTGCACACCAGAAAATTGTTATATAATCTCAGTAGCGCACTCCAAAATAATACTATTGAGATATCTAGCAATTAATGACAATACGATTATTATCAAATATTAATATTTAAACCCAAATAAAATATTTCCTAATTTCTGAACAGGTTATTTTTTTTATTTTATAAACACAGTGATTATATTTATGCAGTAAATATAATATTGATTATGACCAGATACATATTAATTAATTTTTACCATATTAAAATTATAATATAAAGCAAGGTATAGAAATATTAATATTAATTAATATTCAATGAAATCGCCTGTATCCTGGATATGGTCACCATATTATTAGGAATTAAAGGGACACCGAACTCAAACCCCCTCCCCCGTGACTTAGACAGAGCATGCAACCCCAAGCAACCCCCTAATCTACTCCCCCCATTAAATGCTCAAGCCCTCCTGCTATCCCTATCCAAAAAAGAAGGCATCTAATCTTATTTTATTTCTTTATTTATAATTCAGAACTTTGAACAGCACTTTTTATTGGTGGAAGAATTATCACCAATCAGCAAGGACAACCCAGGTTGTTCACCAACAATGGGCCGGCATCTAAACTTACATTCTTGCATTTCACACAAAGATACCAAGAGAACAAAGAAAACCCTACTATAGGAGCGAACCAGAGAAGCCGGCCAAAATCTCATGCCCCATCCGAATCACAAAAGAAAAAACCCGGGCCCAGCGTCCCCAGAACCATAAATAAAACTAATAAACTATAAATATCACAATTTAATGCTACTAGATATAACAATTATAATTAGCCAGTAACAATAACCAATTCGGCATATGGCTTATTTAACAACATTTAGCTAGCAAATGTCCAAACCGAATAGAATTCCTGGCGGTATAATATAGCTATCTAACCAAAATAGTCTTACATGACTTAAATAATCAATCAGAGCAATGTATACCTTACTAACAGATAAATGTATCAACCAATACAGCCTAATAAGTCAGATCAAGCCACAATACAATTTTAAAAACATTACCAGTAACTAAAAATTAACTTATGCTATAAAATACAAAAAAAAACTTTTTCCACAGTGATAAATTCACAATGCTAGGATAATTATTATATAGGATACACTAATATATTAATATAAATTTATAGACATAACAATACACATTTAAATCACAGCTTCGGCTATGCTATTGCTATAAAGAAAGCTTAAGCAGTAGTACAATTTTATACGTTACCAGCAGCAATTTAGCAATGATTGAGCTTTCAACATCCAAAGTTCTTTCCCAAACAAAGAAAAAAGGTTAGTGACTCCCTCCTGCACTCCCCTTCCTTATAACACCTTTACCTCCAGTTCCACCCCTGTCCCTACTCCTGACCAATGTCTGCTCTCCTTATCTCATGCCTCTACCCCCCACCTGGCACACCTAGATCACCCTTTGTTCTCTCCCAGCAGCCCCTCCCTTATGATGTTCCCCTCACATATGCTCCATGCACTAGTTTAGTTTTTCAAGCTGTGTCACAGAACAGACTAAGGGGCAAATATGCAATGTTCTCTGCTCCAGCAAGATGATCTAAGAAGTCTTTTTGAAAGATTCCTTTTAGCTTGAGAGCTGTTTATCTAGCTATGCAGGGTTCCAGATCTAAAAGAGATATCTGTTTGAATTGTCCTATGCATTCTAAAGCCTATCAAATGGATAGTTTACCTGATCCTGAAGGGTTTAAAGGGGCATGCCCCGAAAAAGGCCTTTTAAGGGCTGGTAATAGAGCTGTTAACTTTTGTAATTTAGATTAGGGTAGGGAATTTTTTTTATTTTGGGGGGCTTTGTTATTTTATTAGGGGATTAGAATAGGTGTAATTAGCTTAAAATTCTTGTAATCTTTTTTTATTTTTTGTAATTTAGTGTTTGTTTTTTTTTGTAATTTAGTTTAGTGTATTTAATTGTATTTTAGTTTAGATATTTGTAGTTTATTTAATGTATTGATAGTGTAGGTGTATTTGTAACTTAGGTTAGGATTTATTTTACAGGTAAATTGGTAATTATTTTAACAAGGTAGCTATTAAATAGTTATTAACAATTTAATAGCTATTGTACCTAGTTAAAATAAATACCAAGTTACCTGTAAAATAAATATAAACCCTAAAATAGCTACAATGTAATTATTAATTACATTGTAGCTATCTTAGGGTTTATTTTATAGGTAAGTATTTAGATTTAAATAGGAATATTTTAATTAATAATATTAATATTAATTAGATTTATTTTAATAAGAATTTAGTTAGGGGTGTTAGAGTTAGATAGGGTTATTATACTTAATATATATATAATATAATAACTATATTAACTTTATAAACCCTAATATAATTAGAGTTCATATAGTTAATATATATAATATAATAACTATATTAACTATATTAACCCTAATATAATTAGGGTTAATGTAGTTAATATAGGTGGCGGCGGTGTAGGGGGATTAGATTAGGGGGTAATGTAGTTAATATAGGTGGCGGCGGTGTAGGGGGATTAGATTAGGGGGTAATACATTTATTATAGGTGGCGGCGGTGTAGGGGGATTAGATTAGGGGGTAATACATTTATTATAGGTGGCGGCGATATAGGGGGATTTAGATTATAGGCAAAAGAGCTGATTACTTTGTGACAATGCCCCACCAAAAGCCCTTTTAAGGGCTGGTAAAAGAGCTGATTACTTTGGGGCAAAGCCCTGCAAAAAGCCCTTTTAAGGGCTGGCAATAGAGCTGTTTACTTTGGGGTAATGCCACGCAAAAAGCCCTTTTCAGGGCTATTTGTAGAGTTAGACTTAGGTTTAGTGGTAGGGATAGTTTAATATTTTAGGGGTTAATTAATTTAATATAGGTGGCGGCGGTATAGTGGGATTAGATTAGGGGTTAATAATTTTAATATAGCTGGCGGCGGGGTAGGAGCTCACATTAGGGGGTAGTTAATGTAGGTGGCGGTGGTGTAAGGGGCTCCCATTAGGGGGTAGTTAATGTAGGTGGTGGCGGTGTAAGGGGCTCACATTAGGGGGTAGTTAATGTAGGTGGTGGAGGCGGTGTAAGGGGCTCACATTAGGGGGTAGGTAATGTAGATGGCGGCGGTGTAGGGGCTCACATTAGGGGGTAGGTAATGTAAATGGCGTCGGTGTAGGGGCTCACATTAGGGGGTTATACATTTAATGTAGGTGGCGGCGGGGTCCAGGAGCGGCGGTTTAGGGGTTAAATACTTTATTAGGGATTGCGGCGGAGGATCGCGGTTGACAGGTAGATAGACATTGCGCATGCGTTAGGTGTTATTTTGCTGGTAGTTTAGGGAGTTACGGGGCTCCAATAGACAGCGTAAGGCTTACTATGCCTGCAATTTGTGGCGAAGTGAAAATGGAGTAGGATTTCTCCATTTTCGCCACATAAGTCCTTAAGCTGTATATTGGATACCAAACTGCGCTGGTTTGGTATACCTGTCTATGGGCCAAAAAACTAAGGCCGAAGGCAGAAATCTACGAGCGTAACTTCTAGGTTACGCCGTATATGTGATACCAAACCAGCATAAAATTTGGCGTCGACGGCTTTTGCGGGTGACGCTGCATATCGGATCGAGGCCATATGGCTTTGGCTCTGCTTTTTGGTAATTAGAAGGCCGCTAAATGCCGCTGCGCACCACATTTGTATTAGGCCCAGCAGTGAAGGGGTTAATTAGGTAGCTTGTAGGGTTAATTTTAGCTTTAGGGTTGTGTAGTAGACAACCCAAAGTATTGATCTAGGCCAATTTTGATATATTTCATGCCACCATTTCACCGCCAAATGCGATCAAATAAAAAAAATTGTTCACTTTTTCATTAACTTTGGGTTTCTCACTGAAATTATTTACAAACAGCTTGTGCAATTATGGCACAATTGGTTGTAAATGCTTCTCTGGGATCCCCTTTGTTCAGAAATAGCAGACATATATGGCTTTGGCATTGCTTTTTGGTAATTAGAAGGCCGCTAAATGTCGCTGCGCACCAAACTTGTATTATGCCCAGCAGTGACAGGGTTAATTAGGAAGCTTGAAGGGTTAATTTTAGTTTAAGTGTAGAAATCAGCCTCCCACCTGACACATCCCACCCCCTGATCCCTCCCAAATAGCTCTCTTCCCTCCCCCACCCCACAATTGTCCCGCCATCTTAAGTACTGGCAGAAAGTCTGCCAGTACTAAAATAAAAGTTTTAATTTGCTTTTTTTTATTATTTAAAAAAATAATAATCATATTCTGCTGTGTAGGATCCTCCCCTTAGCCCCCAACCTGCGTGATCTCCCCCAAAGAGATCTCTAACCCTCCCCCCACTAACTATTAGTCACCATTTTGGGTACTGGCAGCTGTCTGCCTGTACGCACTTTGCAAAATAACTTTTTTTTTTTTTTTGAAACCTAACATTTTCTGTAGTGTAGCTGCCCCCCCTCCATACCTTACACCCTCCCCCTCCCAGATCACCCCTTGATCACCCCTCCTGTGCACCCACCACCCTCTTCCAGCGCGAGCTCCACCGCCTGCTCCCGCACGCACCCGGCATAGTAAACAGCCGGAAGAAAGTTCCCCAGTGATGGGTAGCCCACCCACCTCCCTGCAATGGCTCTCACCCACCAACGATCGGCACCATCACTGGCCGATGCAGAGAGGGCCACAGAGTGGCTCTCTCTGCATTGGTGTGCCTATAAAGGTATTGCAGTGATGCCTCAATATCGAGGCATCACTGCAATATCTTGAAAGTGTCTGGAAGCGATCAGGATCGCTTCCAGCCGCTTGAAACCCTTAACGATGTAAAGGGTACGTCGCTGGTCTTTAAAGACCAGCTTGTGTAAGACGTACCCTGTACGAAATGCGTCGTTAAGGGGCTATATGTTTATTTTTGCACAGATCAGTTATTATTTTTTTTTTTATATTACAAAGTTTTTATTGAGGTAAAATTGGAGTACATATATGCATCTAGAGAAGGATCCCGTCAGTCCCAATGGGTTACAGGGGGGACAGGAGCAGTTTAATTACAAGTAAAAAATGTAAGTAAAGACAGAGAATAATGAACATTGAACATCAAACGACCTTCTTAGTACATAAACAATAAAACATCCGTAAGGGGCATGAGCCTCAAATACCTCATTTTACAGCTGGACTGTGTTCAAATGGGTTTAACGAAAATAAAATGGTTCTGCGCAGCACGTCTTTACCTAGCAAGTTTGCCTATAAGTAGGCTTACCATAATTTTTAGGGGTGAAACTGGGACCACCTGGTGCGGTGCCAGTGGGGGTGTGGTCAGGTGCATGGTCAAGGGGGCAAGGCAATTACCGGTCCTTTTAAAGTAGTCGCTTTCATGTGTGTAATGTTTTGTGGATACTCTACCCTTCCTCAGTCAAACAAGTGAATCACACAGTTTAAATAGACCACAACACCACCCCCTAGTGAAAAGGATTCTAAATAATGCCAAACATCAAGCATAATTATCACTTTCATAATTATCAATTTCACAATTTAATATCTGCAGTGTAATATGTGTTTTATGTGTCTAATTAAGGAACAGAGCCAAATACTGATAAGGCATAAATACAACATTGAAAGAAAGTAAAAAAGAAACACGTACCTGCTAAAGCTGTTTAAGAGGCTACTCTATACCATAATGAAGGAATATTATAGCCAAAATGCTATCCTGCATGAAGTAAAGCAAGATCCAGGCCAAAAATCCTGCCTGTCTGTACTTCCTAGTCATACCCATATGATTCCCCTAAAGGTGTATTAGTGGCAATGACACCAAGGGTTGGGGGGGGGTGTTAAATTCTTAGAAAAATAAACCAAGTAGTACTACAAAATTAAAAAAACCCTATGCTGCTCACTCAGCCTGTATTACTAAATGTAAACTTTGAAGGACACAAACGTTAAGCTAAGCAGGGCTGTATGTAACAAAGTACCAGCATCCAACTATGCTGGAGAGCCACAGTCCAGTCATTTTGAATAATGTGTCCGGGTTTCAGGTGGTCTGAAACCCGGACACATGATTTGAAAACTGGAGGTGGCAACCCTACTGGGACAGAATGAACAACTGGGTGGGACACTGGGACAGCGCCCCCAAACCGGGACAATCCCAGTAAAGATGGGACTTCTGGCCTACCTTTAAGCTTTGCATGAGCTATTTTAATCTAATATGTATTAGATACCTTGAAAGATATGGAGCATTACCCAAGTTAGGGTCAGGTAGGAGAGTAGGAAAGACCCAAATGGGTCTCATTATGTTTGACTGCATACATGTCAATTACTGAGTTGCCAACAGGCAGGCGGAGAGCAAGGGATGGGGGAATCAGAAAAGAGGAAAGGAGCAGGTGAAGAGAGGGCTCCTCCAGTTAGGCCATTCTGCAGTACTTGGATGGGATGGGCAAATACCATGGTCCAGATCTATATGGGTCATCCATGATCCTATGCCAAATCTTGTCTATGGAGCCATAGATCCCAAATCCTCCATTAGGAGTCTGGCTTGCTCAGGTGCCAGAAGAAACCACCCTCCATAGAGGCAAATGTCTCCAGGGTTTTCTTAATGGTAGTAATGGGGGGGTTCCGGCAGTCTCCAAGATCTAGCAATCGAGACCTTGGTTGCCGCAAATATGAAAATGGCTAGTTGTTTCATAGATTTTGGAATTTTCGTGGGAAAGATATGAAGGAGAGCAGTTTTAGGTTCTTTCGGGAGTACTATTCCAGCAGATCTGCATAGCTGGAATACCTCATCCCATAGTCTATCCAGCTTCGAGCACGACCACTAAATGTGGAGGTCGTTTCCCACCTGTCCACAGTTTCTCCAACACAAAGCAGAATGAGTTAAGGACATTTGTGCTAATCTTAAGGGAGTGTAGTGCCATCTAAGTGAAATTTTAACCTGCAGTTCTACTGAGTTAGCGCAATGAAGTGTATTCTTAGTAAGTGAGAGAGCACTTGCCCAGGTCTTGTCAGAGATTGTACATTTTAGGTCTTGAGCCCAGGCCTTCAACTGCCAAACTTCACACACTACATCCTTCATGATCAGACTATAGTGTACAGAAAGGGAATGGGTCTGAGTCAAGCCTGACTGCCATCTCCCCTCCCAAATAAAGTGTTGCCTCAGATTTGAGGTTGGGAAGCCACAACTAATGAGGAATTTATGCAATCTGAGGCGTTCAAAATGAAACCAAGGTGGTAAGAGGTTGCGCCTATCCGGGAGCGGATCTGCTAGCTGTAGTGTATTCTGAAGGTATAGGTCAGAAGCGTGGGAAAGATCCCACTTCCTCCATTGTGTAGCGTGAGCGTTTCGGGAGACCACGCAACAGACCGAGGATAGAGTGGATTGTAGACGGGTGAGGAGCTATCTCGGTGTAATGTCTGATAGACTTCCAAATATCAAGGTTCTGAATTTTGGATATTTAAGTGTTTGACTTGGTAGTCTGGAAGCCAGGGTAGGTCCTCCAGGGAAATCCCTGGTGGATGAGAGAACTGTTCCAGTTTTTTCCAACTGCCTCATAGTAAATGAAGAGGTTAGGGAGGGATACCCCTCCTAAATGGAAAGGTTTTTGTAGTGTTTTCTTAGAAACTCTAGGTTTCTTCCCCTGCCACACAAATCTCATGATTAGGGCATTGAATCTCTCCAGGTACTCTTTGGGCAGGTTTAACTGTAGGCATCTAAAGTAGTAAAGAATTTTTGGGAGAATTGTCATCTTAACTGATGCGATGCGTCCCAGCTAGGAGACCTCCAGGAAGGTCCAAAAATTCAGTAAGCCTCTAACTTCTCGCAGGAGCTTATCGTAGTTCCTCTCTCTTAATATGTTGATGTCAGGTCCCAGTTGAACACCCAGATGGGTAATGGTCTCAGACGCCCAATTGAATGGGTATTATTCCTGAAGGATTTCCAGCTCAAATTGGGGGATATGGTAGGGCTTCCGTTTTAGAAAAGTTAATCTTGTAAAAGCTCAGAGAGCCGAAGTGTGTGATAAGATCAAATAGTGCTGGAAGTGGATGGCTTAATGGAACACCCCGAATCAGAGGTGACTGCCTAATGGCTTGGGCTAGAGGCTCAATTGCTAATGCACATATTACGGTCGATAGTGGGCAGCCTTGTCTAGTCCCATTAGTGATGGGGAAAGATGAAGAACAAAAACCTAGTCCCTTAACTTTAGCACACGGGGAGCTGTACAAGGCTTGGATGGCTTTAACAATTTCGCTAGGGAACCCAAACTGTAATAACACTTCCCACAGATATTCCCATCTGACCCTCTCAAATGCTTTCTCTGCATCAAGAGACAGGGCCAGCATGGGTACCTCTAGTCTATTAGCTTCAGAGAAGATGTTTAGTATCCTTCTAGTATTGTCCGGGCCCTCTCTGCCCCATGTAAACCCCATCTGATCAAGGTTGAGCAGGCCAGGAGTAAGGAGGCGTAGCCTATTAGCCCATATTTTGGAATAGAGTTTCACATCGATATTTATGAGTGAAATGGGATGATAGCTGCCACACTGAGATGGATCTTTATTGGGTTTTGGTATGGTAAGTATAGTGGCCTCTAATAACTCACTTCTAAAAGTACCGCTGTCTCTAGCTTCTGAAAAGGCCCTGAGCAGTAGTGGTGTAAGATCATTCCGAAAAGTTTTGTAAAACATGGCCGGAAAACCGTATGACCCTGGGGCTTTTCCATTTTGGAGCTGATTGATGGCTCCCTTTAACTCTGTCGCGGTGAGAGGGGCAGGGAGTGAATCCACATTAGCCTCAGTCAAAGTGGAGAGGCCTAAGTTTGCTAGAAAGCTTCTTATTTTGGTTCGGAGAACGGGGTCTCCAGGTTCCTTGTTATGAAGGTTGTATAATTCAGAGTAATAGGACGAGAAGGCTTCACCTATATCCCTAGGGGAGGTGACTTGTCGGCCTCCTTTGTTTATAGAAAGGATACGAGAACTCGCGCACCTCCCTTTGAGTTTGCGCGCCAAGAGGGTAGATGCCTTGTTCCCCTGGTAATAAAGGAGTTGTTTAAATCTATGTAAAGCCTTTTGAATCCAATTAATGTCTATCTCTTTAAGCTGACTACGGAGGGTTACTACTTCTAGGGAGATCTCAGGGGTGGGGTTAGCTTTGTTGAGCTTTTCTTTAGTTCGCAGTTTAGCGACCAGAAGGCACAATGGGGCACTCTTCCCATTTGTGATGCTAGCTTGCTTGTGAATACAGATGCCTCTAATGTACGCTTTTAAGGTTGCCCAAATAGTCTGCTGAGAGGTGGGAGAGTTAGAGTTATAGGTCAGATATTCTTGAATAGAGTTTTGAATTAGGGGCAGGAAGTCAGGATCAGACCAGAGATGTTCCGGCAGTCTCCAACCCGAGATGACGAGATGACATGCGTAAATCAGAGTCTAAAGAGAGTATCAGAGTGTCATTGTCTGACCAGGAGCAAAGCTTGATTACTGTCTCACGGATTTTATTAAGGGTCCATGTGTCCATAAAAAAATAGTCCAGTCTAGAATAAGACCTGTGTGGCTTAGAGAAGAATGTATAATCCCTAGCAGTGGGATGGCATGCTCTCCAGACGTCATAAAGATTGTGTTGTGATATGATATCTCTAAACCTTTTGGCTGTGGTGGTTGAATACGAGTCAATTGTTTTACCGGCACTTACTTTTTTTTCAAGGGAAGGATCCCAAATCATGTTAAAATCCCCCCATCTGTAGAGTCCCTGACTTGAGTTTGTCAATACTCTGAAGTAAAGTCTTCAGGAATCTAGGTTGACTTTGGTTCGGGGCATAAATATTGACAAGCGTGAAAAGCTGGCTATCTAATTTACAAATTAAAACAAGGAATCTACCCTCTGGGTCTGATTCAAAGTATATGTTTTCAAAACTGACTTGTTTGTGAATGAAGATGGCTACTCCTCTCGACTTATCGGAGTGTGAAGCCTAAACGAAGGGAGTATAGAGTGGGGATTTGAAGACTGGCAGCGAGGTAGATAGCCAATGGGTCTCCTGGGCAAATATAATTTTGATTCTATTGGACTGCATATAATTGTTCAGGAGACTACGTTTGGTAGGAGAATTTAGGCCTTTACAATTTAGTGAGGCAAAAGTGATGGTATTCGGACTGAGTGCCATATTAGGGAGGGGGGGAGAGAGGTTAGGGCAAAGAAGGAGAAGGACAAGATATAGGAAGACAAGAGAGAAAGTGAGAGAAGAGGGAGAAGGAAATCTCTCTCCACCTACCTGTCGACAACTATCTGCAGCTGGAACTTGAGATGGCGGATAGCTGGGTGTTCTGGAATCTAGGTATCAAAGCATATATCTACAAGGACTAGGAATAGGACAAGCAACTGTATAAAACAGGAATAAAAGACAGCACAGATTAAGGATATAAACTTGTGTTAAACCAAATCTATAATGTAAGAGACTGGTTGCACTATTCACCGCCTAACAAGGAACTAGCAAATTTACCAAGAGGTAATCTGATTCCTTGATCTCATCGAGATGAGAATACAAATTGGGGGGGGGGAGTGTGGAGGAAAAATCTAATACATAAACTATAGGGTGACCTCTTATAGGGGGTAAATGAGAGGTCACAGGGGGGGGGAGGAGTGAGACATTATAGAGCCGAAAAGGCTGCAAGACAACATAAAAAAACAATTAAAACTACAATGAGAACGATAACTTCATTAGATAAGGATCATGTTATGGTATTCGGCTTCTAAACCATCTCAGAGGAGTCTCTCTATAGTGAAGGGAACCATGGACTACCGGAAATGAATACAGTAGTAGACCAGGCTAGAGCCCGAGGTTCTTGTTTGAGAGTCTGAGTGACATAGGACCCCAGGACCACAAGAGAAACCTTTTACCATTAAACAATAAAACATATTAGCTTTATCTACAGTGGAAACAGTAACAAATATTTAGGCGGAATGCCCCATGAAAGATGATAATAATGAAGCCTTACAACCTGCATAACTTACTAATGAGACCTGTTTTATCTATACCTGTTATGGGCAGCAGCGGGGGATCCATCCCTGAATAATAGGGTTTAGAGTAGGACGACTAACTAGGAGTTAAGTGTTTTCTTGACCCGATCTTACAGTAATGTGTGGAGGATATCCTGTCTCAGGAGGTAACAGGATCATATATAGGGGTCCTTTCTGTGGGTTTACTTTGATCTAGGGGTATAAGGGAATTGGCAGGATGAGCTGCTTAGGTAAAGGTCCAGTTATAGGAGATATCCCTTTGATCGGGTACAGTTAGGCTAGGCTGGACATACATAGGGTATATCCTAGGTAGTCTCCTGAGTATACTGACTTTCATAATGGGAGTCAAAATGTGGGGGGGCGTGGTAGTAAGGGAGGGTATATAGGTATTAGGTCACTCAAGAAAGAGTGGTCACTTAGAGCAAAACCAAAGAAGCGGGAGGAATTTTTATTAACTATTTGGTTTAATTACGCTAGATTACCCCGGCTGCTTGGCCAGAGTTAATTTCTCCTCTAAGTCGAGACCTGTGCAAGTAAGGAGGGTTATTGTAAGGTAAGGGTTAACGTTAGACAGATACAAGCCCGCCCTAAAAATAAAACAGTGACAACAAATATTTGTACATACCTCAATTGGGGCATGGGACCCACCAGAAAGGAAGAAGAAAATAAGAAAGGCACACATAATATCTAAATTATCAACATTTACAAACAAAGTCAAGGTTCTCAGAACGGCAGTAGGAGTAACTTTTTCCCATCATAGAGCAAGGGGCTTTCAACCTAAGTGTCCTTTTCTGTAAGATTGGTCAAAGAGGCAGTTGAAGGGATTTTCGGAGTGAAGCTCCCAGTAGATCCCAGTAGATCTTTGATCGGGTTCATCTGGAGGGGTGGCGGACCTCCTAAGGTCCCACTTCTTGAGAAGATCCATTCCATCATTTATGGTAGAGACGGTGAATAGAGTTCCATTCCTATTAACAATGAGTTTGGTAGGGTATCCCCATTGATACTTCACATTATGTTGTCGCAAGACTTGTGTGAATGGGGCAAAGGATCTTCTCCTCTGGAGAGTGAGAAAGGTCTGGAAACACTGAGATGGACTGGAATCTTTCAGGCATAGTTGGTTTATTAGCTAGCTCTCTCAATATCCTTTCTTTATGTGTTAAAAAGTGGACCTTGGCCAAGACATCTCTGGGTTTATCAGCAGATATGTTCCGGGGTCTAGGTGTACGATGGACCCTGTCTAGGAGAAAACTTGGGGTATCCATATCAGTTAGGAATTGAGTGCAGAATTTGCAAATAAATTTATCCAGCTCTGTTGGGGTAATCTCTTCAGAAACTCCTCTAAACCTTAGATTATTTTTTCTGGACCTGTCCTCAAGGTCAGAGAGTTTCAGTTCCAGATCCGAAATCTGGACTGCCAGATTTTGCGAATAAAACAAGAGATGCTCTTGATCAACAGCTAAGTCTCCTTGTTTCCTCTCTAATGCCTCTGTTCTTTCACCTATTGCAGCAATATCTCTACGCAGTTCTGCTGCAGAGCCCTTAATAGCCTTGGTTAGAGAATCTTGGAGGTTATTCATCCGTTGGGAGAGGGTGTCTACAATGCTAGCTGCTATATTGTCCAGTGGAGGAGCTTCACCAGAGGCCTTAAGAGAAGGGTCAGTTTCCAGATCCTCCATGGAGGTAGCCCCATCAGGAGGAGAGTCGTAGTCATCTCTGGAGGGGTTTCTAAAATGATCTACCACAGTCCTTCTGGGAGGTCCTATAGGCCTTGATTTTTTCCTATTAGACTGGGACATATAAGGGTTTGGACAGCTTAGGCTAGGTTTACCCCTGCTTTGTTAGGATAGAATGATTCTCTTCATATGTGGGTAGTTGAAACTGTTGGTCTCACTCCCCCCATGTGCCCACCCGCCCCACTAGGCCATTCCTTAGCACATCTTAAGCTGGGAATACAGTCTTAGTTTCCTGAATAGAGGATAGCCTCTCCCCCTGGGGAAAATGTCACCTTATGACGATGTGGGGTAAGGAGCGTGGATATGACCCACCGAGTAGGCCTCGGTGGGAAATGGAGGGGGAGAGGTACCTATAGATCAGAACCAGGGGGCCCCTGCAGGATGTTCACAACCTTGCAGGAATGTTAACTAGTATGAGGAAAATTCAGAGGTCTATTGGAGCACAGCTTCTCTCCTTTTTCAGTCCCAACAGCTCTATCTGACCTCTCTTGTATGCGTGTGACCTTTATTTAGTATTTTCCCTTTTATCAATTCTTATCTCAGACCCCTCTTTATGCTGCAATTATTTTAACTGGATATTCTTACACTATGCATGTGTCCAGTTGCCTCTCTTCAGCTGTTATGCCCTAATGTGATTAGCAGTTCAGTGCTTATGAGAGCTGACCCAGGAGAGGACCTCCAAGACCTGTGAGAGAGACAGTGCTCACAGCTAGATGGCTGCAGGGGCCATTACAGCCACGTGGGATAGCTAATCATTGCAAATGGAAAAGCGGGTTATATCGAGGGGATAAGGTGTATGTGCAAGGATCTTACCCTCTGTCAAAGGCACATAGATCGGAGACTGTTCCTGTGTCAGGAGCACTGAGAGCTGTTATGGAGCTAGACGGACTGTGCACAAGATGGCGGATGTTCACGCCAGAATCAAAGGGGCGCACCCCGGTCTGGAGGTCTCTTTCCCAGCTCGCCAAGATAATCCGCCGGTGAGTGGTAAAGGTGAGTGGCAGGAGGTGTCCCAGGGAGGGTAGTCTTATGAGGAGGAGTGGAGCTGTGGGTAAACAGGCAAGACGGTAGGCCATGTAAAGTTCAGGGCCTCTCTAAGCCAAAGGATCTCCGACACTTCTATGCTGGTGTTAGATGTACTTTGATACTCCGGAGCGGAGCCCTGACCCTCTGAAGTATAGTAACTCGGCAGCTACGGGTTTCCTGGCCTCAGGGTAGATGGATCAAGTTTGTGAACGCTGTGACCCTGTATTAGAGGCCTGATTCTAAAAGCACCATCTTCCTCAGTTGCGAAGTAAAGATCTCCCTTCTTGGACTCTTGATAGTGAGATAAAAGAAAACAGTCACCTTGACTACAAAATTAACTAAAATTAGAGCTATTTTATGGAGAGATGTGAGGAGTTCCCTCATAACACGTCTTCCCAGCTTGACCTTTGTGGTTTATTTTTATCCCACCTTTACGTTTCTGACCTGCTTTGAACTCATCTCACCTGGTAAATGTTAGTTAGGTAGGCCAAGATAATTAGAATTTAAATCATAAAAAAATAAAATTCTATATCTTGTCCTATGTCCAACTAACATTTACCATGTTTAAAGGGACATAAACCCAAATGTTTCCTTCGAGCTTAAGATAGAGCATACAATTTTAAAAAAAACTTTCCAATTTACTTCTTTTATATAATTTGCTTAGTCCTCTTGCATTTTTCAAATGTATACCTAGGTAGACTCAGGAGGTGGGAGTTAGCTGCTGATTGGTGGCTGCACATAAATGTCTCTTGTCATTGTCTTACCAATGTATTCAGCTAACTTACAGTAGTTCAATGCCGCTCCATCAGCAATGGATGCCAAGAGAATGAAGAAAGATTTACAATAGAAATAAATTGTTGTCATTTAAAAATATATGCATAGGTTGTATGTCCCTTTAAGGGGCGCTTCTCTGTCCATACCACTTTGGGAAGAAGGAATTAAAAAGCTAGGATAAGGGAAAAGATCTAGAAACTGTTTTTTTTACTGTTTTAATTTCTAATATTTCTTATTTTTTTACCTTTTTCTATAAATTATTTTAATAAGCCTCCTGATCAATTCTAAAATGGTTCCATTTCTCCAAGAAAGTGTCGATTTGGCATTGGATTTTTGAAAGACTTGATATTTGCCCTTTTCATTATTTTTCACTGTGAAGTTCAATTTTTTTTTCTTCTGATAGTAAAACATTCTCGCCTAGATTTACAGTTCTGCGTTAGCCGTCCAATCCAGCGTTAGGGGGTCCTAACTCTGGTTTTGGCCGCCCGCTGGTATTTAGAGTCAGTCAGGAAAGGGTCTAACGCTCACTTTCCAGCCGCGACTTTTCTATACCGCAGATCCCCTTACGTCAATTGCGTATCCTATCTTTTCAATGGGATCTTTCTAACGCCGGTATTTAGAGTCTTGGCTGAAGTGAGCGTTAGAACTCTAATGACAAAACTCCAGCCGCAGAAAAAAGTCAGGAGTTAAGAGCTTTCTGGGCTAATGCCGGTTCATAAAGCTCTTAACTACTGTGCTCTAAAGTACACTAACACCCATAAACTACCTATGTACCCCTAAACCGAGGTCCCCCCACATCGCCGCCACTATAATAAAAATTTTTAACCCCTAATCTGCGGACCGCACACCGCCGCCACCTACATTATCCCTATGTACCCCTAATCTGCTGCCCCTAACATTGCCAACCCCTATATTATATTTATTACCCCCTAATCTGCCCCCCCCAACGTCGCCGCTACCTACCTACACTTATTAACCCCTAATATGCCGACCCGACCTCGCCGCCACTATAATAAATGTATTAACCCCTAAAGCCAAGTCTAACCCTAACACCCCCCTAAGTTAAATATAATTTAAATCTAACGAAATAAAATAAATCTTATTAAATAAATTATTCCTATTCTAAATACTTACCTGTAAAATAAACCCTAATATAGCTACAATATAAATAATAATTACATTGTAGCTATTTTAGGATTTATATTTATTTTACAGGCAACTTTGTATATATTTTAACTAGGTACAATAGCTATTTAATAATAATAATTTTTATTAGTGTCTGCGATGTCGGGGAGTGACTAACTAGGGGGTTTTAGACTAGGAGCTTATATTAGGGTGTTAGGTTTAAACGTAACTTTATTTTCCCCATGGACATCAATGGGGTTGGGTTATGGCGAACTCCATTCCGTGATCGCAGGTGTTTTTTTTTCTAACAATTTCTCCCCATTGATGTCTATGGGGGAAAGCGTGCTTGAGCATGTAAACTCAGCCCTTGGCTTTTGTGTGGTATGGAGTTTAACGCACCAAAACGCACAGCACAAGGAGGCTTTTCAGTAACTCGTAATGGCAGCGCTATGGAGAGTGCAATAACGCATTTTTTTGGCATTAGTTTCGCTCCCTGTTTAGTGCAAAACTCGTTATCTAGGTGATTGTGTTTTATCATTACTAAGAAACTACTTAGGATATCAGAATAGTTTACTACAATTCATCCTTTATTCAGGTTGGAATAATGGACAGAAAGCATACGAAGTCTCTGTAGTTGATATTTGTGTATGGTTTGTGGTTTCAAAAGGAAGAAGCCTTCAGTTTGTAAGGAGATGACTTATTCTTCTATGGTTAATGCTTCATCATAAGCTGAATATAATAAAACTGTTAAACTAGTTATTTGGATTTTCATACACATAATTTAATATGTTTGGAACACAAAAAATCTTAAAGTTTAGGAGTGGAACAGCACATTCAGACCGGACCGGGTACACATCCCATGACCCACAAACAGGCTCAGCTTTGGTTGCTATCGCACTCACATAAAGCTACATCTACTTGCAGAGTCACAGGCAGTTAACCCCAGGCCTGTCTGGGTGCAGGTCCAAAGGGTGAATTACAGAAACAAACACTGTTCCACTCCTAAACTTTGCTTACGCCCGGAGTGATTACATAAGTCTGTGAACCCTGACTTGTTCCCAGTTTGTTTATTAGCCTGCATTTGTGTGTGTGGCTGCAGTTGTGTGGTTGTATTAGGGACTCAGGCACTAGGAAGAGACCTTGACGTGGTGCCTGAGCTTGTCCCATTTGGCCAAATGCGGTAACTAACTCTTCCAGTTTTGCTATTAGTCTTAGCTGTGAGCTTGTGATCGAGTGCTAGACTTTTTTTTATGTGTGTAACAGTATATATATATATATATACACACATACATATATATATATATATATATATATATATATATATATATATATATATATATATATATATATATATATATATATATATAAGAAAGTTCCAGAATAAAAACATACTGTGATGATGCACTACTGAGAAACATAACTAGCAATTGTGAAAAATTATAATACCTTAAAAATCACCATAGATTCTAAGTGCATCAAGTATCAACTAAAGTGAAGAAAAATATACTACATCCTTAAATGGCAAAAATGCACTCAAAATTATGAATGATCTATTCCCTTTTATTAGAAAGGCTTTGGCGGCACAGGAATAAAAAAGAGCACTCTTTTACTGTCAGATTGTAAAACTTTCATCCCAAAGGATGCCTCAGCAGAGACAAATACATTGAAAGTATACAACTTGGTAAAGTTGTTTATCAATGACCAAGTGGCTGCTTTACACAACTGCTTGAGTGAGGCCTAATGGCATTTCACCCTCACCCACAAAGATCCCCCACAGTGAAAAGAGTAGTGAACAAGAAATGAGGATATTGCTCCACTAACTGATGAGCTAGTATGAAAAAACAAACCTTGGGAATATAATAACCCTTATAAGGTCACCAGTGGATGATACAGAAGATATTAGTTTTACAGAAACATGTTGCAGCTTAGTATTTGAGGGCTTACACCAAATCAAGGCTGCATAAAAGGGACTTACAAACAATGTTGGAGCAGTACAATGACAGTAGAATGAAATCTCATGCTTCTTTACTGCCTTTTCACATTGGCTTTGAAGTTCTGGCTTTCAGTATACCTGATCTAATCTTCATTTACTCCTCTGTTGCACCAAGCTTCTGAGAAGACTAACTATATCTCAGCCCCTATGCCTTAGTCCTGTTTTTGAATACCACTATCACTCTAGTTACTTCCTGACAGACGCAATGCCAGGGTGTGCTTATCCCTGCAGAATTATTCCATCTTTTACTTACAGATAATCTTTTTACATGTTACCTACAGGACCTTCACAGACAAACAGTGCATGGCTTGTGCTTGAAAAGGAGATATTTCAGATGCCAGATGACAGTGTTAAGGTATTGAGGAGGAATTTGAGTCTAGAAGGAAGTATAAATATTGTTTGGATACCTAACAAAGGATCTTATATATGGGTGGAAGGTCAGACAAGGTTGAAAGCTTCATTTTTGTTGATCAGGTCTTAAAGCTGTATGAGCCTGCAGTGCTACGAGATGCACTGCAAATTAACAGGTTATTGGACACAATGGGACTGATTTTGTTTACAAGTTTAGATTAAAAGTCCAACAAAAAATCCAGGCAAATGTCAATGGCCTTGTCTACACAAGTAGTAGCTACTGTGGGACAGAATGAGGAACCTATTACTTTAAAGAGTTTATGTGGAGGCAATTATATTGTGGCCTCTGGGGTCTGTGTAACTTTTTCTGAAGGAATGCTGGTTCTTTTCACAAGTAGTGAGAGGGGGCATCCACTACACCAGTGTTTTTCAACCAGTGTGCCGTGAGAGATCCTCAGGTATGCAGCGGCAGACTGACAACAGTGCAGGGGTGTCCCTCTTTCAAATTTTGAAATATTGGGAGGTATGTGACAGGCTCATCAGGCGTAATTTACAACCATGACATTCATTCACAGACAATCATTATGATTGTTTGTGAATGAATGTCAATATGTAATGTATAGTTTGTAGGAGGCATGGCATGCCAGCACAGTACAGTGTGTATATATATATATATATATATATATACACTGTATATATATCCTGTATTAGGCTACAATGTGTGATTTTGTAAAATTTTGGGACGGTGGTGTGCCACAGGATTTTTTAATGTAAAAAAGTGTGCCACGGCAAATAAAAGGTTGCAAATCACTGCACTACACTACATATGGAATTTCATAGATCACAAAATGTAGAGATTCGGTAGGCTCAGCCATTCTTCCTTAAAGTATTGGACAACTGCATAATAGAGGCAGACTTTATCAATAGTATTGATATCCTCTACATCCTCATTTTACACTTAGCCTAAAAGCAATTTCCACAACTCATGATGCTTAGGAAATGGCCATAGACTATTAGACTGGACTACCTAGCTCTCCTCTGATGAAATACAACATGAAGCTACATGTGAGGATACTTCTGACATATCTTAGCATTCTCTATTTAAGTTTAGATTATCTTGAGTAATCAAATAGCTTGTGTAAGTCACAGTTTAGTTTCAAATGATGGTTCAAGATTCCCTCATGTTAGTAAAATCACAGGCCTATTACTTTATAGTGGTGTCGGTTATGCAGATTCATATAAACTCTGGCATTGGTAACTCAACATGGACCCTGATCTGCTCACACTGACATATTCAGTTGTATATTGTGATGCTTTTCTGTCAGAAGACCCTGTAGAAGTATATTCCTGAGCATGTTCATGCTTGCTTGTCCTGTATTTTTCCTAGTAACTGGATATAAGCAAAAAAGAACCCAAATAAAATGCAGGGCAGGTGAAGAAACCAAAAGTAGGATAGCAAAGAGAATTAGACTGGGCAAAATTAAAGGAAGAACGTGGGGCCAGAAAACCATGAAAACCTTCCAAATGTTTATTGGTCAAATAATCTAGTTTAATGCACCTCATATCAATAATATTTATTCATATACAGTACATTCAGTGAATACTTTTAAAATATTAATTGCAATTACATATAAAACAATATTTTATTTGCTTTATAGATATTGATAGGCTTTGACAAATGTTTGGTTCTGAGGACATTTTTTACATTATACTTTAATCTAGAACATCAAACAACCAGGTAACACTGCTTCTTCTTAAAGGCATTATATAACCAGATTACAGAACATCTACTCATATTCAGTTTATCTACATATATATGTATAAAATAAAATTACATTTATTATTGTTGTTGTCAGTACAGAGGTAATGGATAACTGATTTTGGCTGTTACATATATATGTGTGCTTTTCTAAAAAAGATGGTTGCTTGTTTAAGAACAGTGGTTTAAAGGTAAATTGTACAATTAAATGCACATAATTTAAAAAAACAACAACATACAAACACACACATGTGTATTCCCTAAAGGCACACAAAAATCCACAATTTCAAATGGTGTTCTTTATATATTACAAAAGATTTTTTGCATGGAAATGAGTAATCTAAGGCCTTCACGTCTCACTTGATATGCTGCAGCAAAAATATGCCCTCCTTCAATAAAACACAGGGTACCTAATACATTAAAAGCAATGAGCAAAATAAAATGCTAAAATGAACACAAAAAAAATAATACTTTTGAAAAGTGTAAAACCTTAATTGAATTAAATAAAAAGAGGATTTTTCATAACCCATATAAATATATACTGTATAGATATAGACAGACAGATAGATAATGTATAGATAGACAGACAGATAGATAGATATTTATTGTATACTTTGTATACTGTGATGAGTAACTTGAATCTGCAATAGGATACATTACTTTAAATACTTATCTTTTTTCTGTTGAGTAGGTATCAATTGTTGTTTTTGCAGTAAAATTTTATAAATATAACAGTTAGAAATTCCAAAACGTTTTTGAAAGAAGAACAAATTAACAGGCTAGGCCTCGGTTGTTTGAATGAGCTTTTTTTTGTATCATAATACGGCAGGGAAAAACTAGCTGGCTGATGGATTATGATACCATTTAATGGACTCATTACTTCTTTCAATCTTTGCTCTTCGTACAAGATCATATTTTTAAATGGTTTGGCTTGGGGATACCATGTTGACAAGCTCACACTAAAGGCCAAACACACAACAGGACTAACAAAATAATCAAGAAAAGTTCTGCTTGGACATAGCAAGTAAGAGTCCAGTTTTGAGTGCACATGATGCACTGGCACAATATATATTATTAAAGTGATGGTAAACTCTCCCATTTTTAAAATCATATCCAGAATGTCAGTGATATTTTAGATGGCGTTTAATTAATCAGTTGTAATGAAGATGCACTATAACTTACTTTTTAATATAGATATGAAATTCAACAACCCGCACTCCGCCACCCACTCCAAAAGTCAATTTTGTAAAATAAAGGTTTGAATTGTTCTCCAATCAGCACTATAGCTACAACAAAAGTTCCATATGGGGAGAGTGCTGAATGGACAACAATTCAAATCGTCAGCTCACAGAAAAATTTACTTTTGAAGTAGGAGTGCGGGGATTTTGAATTTCATATCTATATTAAAAAGTAAGTTATAGAATAGAGCAACTTCATTATAACTGATGAATTCCATCTAAAATATCACTAACATTCCAGATCTGATATTAAAAAGGAGAGAGTTTACCATCACTTTTAGTATACAGTACATTTGCATTCAATGTTGCATTCACAACTGAGCATTTCTGATGTGGCAGTTTCTCTCTGCACATTAAAATTCCCCACATTGTACTTTATGTATCACTTAACTGTTGGGTTGCTGTGTGTCCAGTATTGAATTGGGCAGTACACTAGAACTATCTAGTAAAGAATCTGGAGACTTAAATGACCAGCTGTTTAAAGGCTGCCTATGCCACAATCCTTTACATAAATGGTGCCAGCAGGAGGTACCACTGCTGATTTTCTACATTATTGCTTATAAACGGTGTCACTTTTTCCTGGTGGTGGCCATATTTGTAAAGGATTTGAGGCTTCACTAGTTTGTATGTGAGAAGACTGGAATGAAGAGACTGGCAAGAACAAAATGTAAATTACCACAGCATTCGAAAACTCATGGCTTAATCTTTTAAGGACACTAAGAGGTAGAATTATCAAAGCCATTCTCCTTTAATTCCATCCAAAATTGCGCATACAAACTGATCGTCATATTCATCAAAGCACTCTGCGCCTATAATTACGCAAATCTGAAAGAAACTTCTTCGCACTCCGCTTGCATTCGCCTAGGCGGGGCGCGCTCCAGAGTGCAACAAAATACATTAGTAATAGGCGTAATTTAACAGCCTGACCTACAAATACGCCCAGTTTCTTATTTATCATTGCTTTGCACTTATAGGGAACTGAAATTTCGGCTTCAATTGTGTGTTCTATATTTCGCCATACAGACTGATGGGCGAATGTGTTTATATTCAAATTATTAGAACAAATATTATTGTAGAAATTCGATTTACATAATAGAATGTTGATAAGAACGAAAATTCTTAAAAATTCTATTTCCGAATGCTATTTACAGTTTTCGAATGTCACATTCGAATGTCACTTTCGAATTCGAATATTACATTTATAAAACACAATTGTAGACTAGAAACACTATTTCGAATTTGAATGTCACATTCAAATCGAATATCACATTCAAATCGAATATCACATTCGAATTTGAATATTACATTTATAAAACACAGTATTAGACTAGAAATACTATTTGGAATTTGAATGTCACATTCGAATCGAATATCACATTCGAATCAAATATCACATTTATTAAACACAGTTGTAAACTAGAAATACTATTTCGAATTCGAATGTCACATTTAAAAAACACAGTATTAGACTAGAAATACTATTTCAAATTCGAATGTGACATTAGTTGCCTAAAAAACTATTTAAAAATATTTATAGGGATGTACTGTGATAAATAGGGAGTAAATGCTTTTTCCGATAGGCGAAATGTATCATTATTACGCCCCAGCTTGCCTGCGCAAAGTTACGTCTATTTTTTTTTATAAATTCAGGCGCACATGTGCGCTTCTCCAGAGGGGAGCTGGGGCGCAGTTACAGGTGAAGCACATACAGAGTTCACTTAGCCTTTGATAAATCTAGCCCTCACTAATGGGCTAAAAAAAAAAAAATCAATGCTGAGTAATAGTGAAGCAAACAGGTTAAGTCACTGATCCTACTGACATACTGGGGTGTATTACTATCAGCCTTTAAGGGTAAAACCACTGTTGTGTTTATCAGTGACCAAAGGGATTAAATCACTGATTAGTTGTAAGACCTCCCTTTAAGTATAGCAGTGTGTTGTTTTCCTCCTATTCCTGTCCCATAGCTGTGTTCCACCCCACATATAGTCCTGTGTGGGAAGACACGCATAAAGCAATAGGCTTTACAGCGAAAACTGGTATGACATTTTAGAAGGGAGATATGATTATTAATTAGTGAGCTTCTTAAGGAGATACAGGGTGACTATGTTTGTAGCCTAATAAGGAGAAGAGAGAAAACTGAGTTTTCTACATGCTGTGTAAACATAATTAATGACCACATTATTACAAGACTGCAATAGAGGCTACTGCAGAGCACTGTGGACCTGTTCACAGCAGCTAACTTTCAGAAAAATAAACATTGTTTTTTTTTAAATCAATTTCAGTGCTGCTTTATTCGCACTGGGAGTGTAAGTGCTATGGAGTTCGAGCTGTAACCCTTTGAGTTCTCGGTCTCATGGAGTATTGCTATTACCTAATTAAGCTTTTGAAATACATATTTGCTGTTTTGCTACATATTCATCAGAAAGCATGAATATGGGGTATGTGCTTGTATAGCTATGTAAACCTAGACCTGTGTGTAAATATAATGTTTAAGAGCATTCCTCATTTGTGTATAGTAATGTGTGTGTGTATATATATATATATATATATATATATATATATATATATATATATATATATATATATATATATATACACAATTACATACACACAGACACCTACAAATGAACATATACAACAACAACCAGACTATATAGACATAGACACCCAGACACATATATACACATACACAGAGACATCTACAAATGAACATATACAACTACACCCAGACTATATAGACATCAAGACGCATATATAAATGCACATACACAGAGGCCGCGTTCGGGCAGCGCTCAGGAGCTAGTGGAGGCGCTTCACTCCCAGCGATGACGTGGCGCTAGGTGACGTCACAAGCAAGGGAGCTTAGAAAAAATGTTTGCATGCGCTCCCTTGTAGCTGTTACACAACACTGTTGTTATGCCGAGAATGATTTCCCCAGTCTCTTCCCAAACATCGGAACTCTGACCCACCTCCATTCAGCTGCTCTCAGCTCAGCTGTAGCTTATCCTGCACTGAATAGAGGTGGGTCAGAGTTGCGATGTTTGCCAATAGACTGGGGAAATCATTCTCTGCATAACACCGGTGTTCGAATCTGGGGGTCTATCAAAATCGTGAATCGGCAATTCCCGGAACCCTGCCCACACATCTCTAACCCGCCCACACATCTCTAGTAAGCTAACACTATGCCTAACCTCCGCCCAGGCTACCTCCCACTTCTACTAAACTCCACCCAGGATACCTCCCCACTCCTCCAAAATCTCACCCAGCTACATTGGGACAGATGAGCCGTTACATTTACTATGTTGACAACATAGTATTTGTGACAGCTTGTAACGTACAAGGCAGGGTATTTATTAGCCGTGTATTTCGTACTTATTATATAAAGTGGCATATGGCAGCATTTATAAGTCATTATTTAAAGAGCATATTTAAATATATCACCTATACTTATTGTGTTTATTTGTAACGGCTCATCTGTCCCAACGTAGCTGGGTGGCATTTTGGAGGAGTGGGGAGGTATCCTGGGTGTAGTTTAGTAGAAGTGGGAGGTAGCCTGGGCGGACGTTAGGCATAGTGTGTGTTGGCTTACGAAACCTCTCGGAATAACACCGGATAAGTCTGACAGCAACATTTAGTACAGGGCAAATCTCCACTTTGCCCTGTACTAAATGCTGCTGTCAGCGCTGCTGGAAGCGCTGGGACTTACGTCATCAGAGCGCTCAAAAAACGCCAGGCATCTCACTTGCAAGTGTGAGGAAAACGCTCCAAGCGAGTCCCAGTTCGCTTGGAGCGCTGCCCGAACGCGGCCAGAGACACCTATAAATGAACATATACAACTACACCCAGACTATATAGACTCCCAGACACATATATACAAATACATACACATACACAGAGACACCAACAAATGAACATATACAACTACACCCAGAGTATATAGACATAGACACCCAGACACATATATGCACATACACATACACAGAGACATCTACAAATGAACAAATACAACTACACCCAGACTATATAGACATAGAAACCCAGACACATATACAAATACATACACATACACACAAACACCTACAAATGAACATATGAAACACCCAGACTATATAGACATAGACACCCAGACACATATATACAAATACATACACCTACACAGAGACACCTACAAATGAACATATACAACTATACCCAGACTATATAGACATAGACACCCAGACACATATGTACAAATACATACACATACAGAGATACCTACAAATAAACATATAAAACTACACCCAGACTATATGGACATAGACAGACAGATAGCTCATCATGCTAATGCACTGTTACAGAGATCTGTGGCAACACAAGGGTTGCAGGTTCGATCCCGGGATGTTCCACTCAGCCTTTCATCCTTCTGAGGATGGTAAAATGAGTACCATTAGGTTGGGTAATAATACCTGTTAACAGTGCCGCGAGTTGATTAAGTTTGAGGTTGTGCGCTATACAAGTATCTATTATTACAGACACCAACAAATTAACATATACAACTACACCCAGAGTATATAGACAAATACATACACATACATATCTACAAATGAACATATACAACACCCAGATCATATAGACAGACACATATATACAGACACCTACAAATGAACATATACAACTATACCCAGACTATATAGACATAGACACCCAGACACATATATACAAATACATACACATACAGAGATACCTACAAATAAACATATAAAACTACACCCAGACTATATGGACATAGACAGACAGATAGCTCATCATGCTAATGCACTGTTACAGAGATCTGTGGCAACACAAGGGTTGCAGGTTCGATCCCGGGATGTTCCACTCAGCCTTTCATCCTTCTGAGGATGGTAAAATGAGTACCATTAGGTTGGGTAATAATACCTGTTAACAGTGCCGCGAGTTGATTAAGTTTGAGGTTGTGCGCTATACAAGTATCTATTATTACAGACACCAACAAATTAACATATACAACTACACCCAGAGTATATAGACAAATACATACACATACATATCTACAAATGAACATATACAACACCCAGACCATATAGACAGACACATATATACAGACACCTACAAATGAACATATACAACTATACCCAGACTATATAGACATAGACACCCAGACACATATATACAAATACATACACAGAGACATCTACAAATGAACATATACAACACCTAGGCAATATAGACAGACACATATATACAGACACCTACAAATGAACATATACAACTATACCCAGACACATATATTCAAATACATACACAGACATCTACAAATGAACATATACAACACCCAGACTATATAGACAGACACCCATACACAAATATACACACACTGAGATATACACAGATATAATAAACACATACAGATACACAGACGCCTACATACAAACATAAGGGCAGACACAGAGTAACATACACTGGACATAGATATAAGCTCTTACATACATAGGGGCATATATACACAATATATCTTTTTGTATATTGTATCTTTATTTTGATTAACTAATAATAGATGTTTAAGTTATTTAATCAGACATCAAAAAGCCCTGTTAGTTAATTATGCTGTTTCTGGGTGTCTTTTATTAATGTTATAATTTTAGTGCTAAGTGTGTGGCCTACAGATGATTCCCATGCACCCTTATGCTTTCCTCTAGAGCAGAGAAGATTGTTACGTTTTCTTAATCTTCTCTGTGTAACCCCACAAAACACTGCAGGTGTAATAGAGGATCTGAAAGTACACTATAGCTATACTGAGGATTTAGCAAATGCTTATGAGTGCAACAGTAGAGATTACATAACAAGTTAAAATGTCTTGTTTAACTGGCATTAACACTGATAAATGTTAATGCTTCTAAGTGGAGTTTGGGTTTCATAGTTCTGGGCATTGGGTGGGGCCTAAGGGAGGGAGGGTCTTTACTAAAGTTTTTGGAGAACCATTTCATTTAACTATGGGCTGTGCTTTGTGCAACCCAGCAATGACCCTGTCTACTTGACTTCTATTTATCACATAATTTGCTGATAGCCTTCTGTGTCTGTCCTTTCTTTCCAACAAGAAGTGGATGACAGCACCTAGAGCAGCAATATGGACCCTGTTTCTCCAAAGGCAACACCTAATCATTTTGTTCAAGCAACAGTAAAACCATGACAAATCATAAGTGAGGTCACAAGTCATCTCAGAAGTTGACATAACTCCAAAGAGAAAAGAGATGAAAGGAAAGAATAATTAGGGCAAAATGAGGTAAACAGAATTTATTTGATCTGTGTAACTCTCTACAGCCTTAATGATAGGATAAAGGCTGCAATGAAAACTACAGAGGGCCACCTCTTGCCCAAAGATTATATAGATCAGAAAGGAACTAGTCAGCTGTTCAATGAGTTTCTTGGAGCAGAAGTAAAACTACATTTCTACAAAACTGTGCATTAATACCTAAGGTATTTTATTAAGGTCCTAGGGATGTGGAACACCTATATCTTCTACCCTGATTCCATGACCTTTCTGTATTTAATTGTTTTTCTTCAGTTTTATTTTAACTGCTTGAAACAAAATATATATACTTTTTTTATAACTTGGGTATATGATTGTGAGATACTGATGTTACTATCATTAATTTTGGTAAATATTGAACACCAATCCTTCAATAACATACAATGATGCAACACATATATAAGTACATTGCGCTTAACTCATTTATTGTACGATAATAAAAGTAAACTCACAGATATTTGCTATTAAAAATGTGGTTGGATATATTATTGCAGATTTCACTCCCCGTAAACACTATTAAAACCATTACACTTAGTAAATATTCTTAAACTCAATATGTTATTTGAACAAAACTACAATATTGAGTTGAAAATATGTAAAAGCAGAAAAAATCTAAATATTTTCAAACAAACAAGTTACCTGTCCAGACTGGAACATTGCTATATGTTATTATTAGTATTTTATATTAATAATGATAATAATAATAATGCTCACATTTTTTAATGCTTAAAGTATTTAAACTATTAGGTGAATTAACAAGTTTATATAATGGCTAGTTTAACTTGACTTTGTTGTCAAATCTTCATTATAAATTTAGAGGATAGATCCCATTTATCTAAATACAGAATTCTGATTATACTTCCTCTAGCAAGCACATGACAAGGTCAGCCAGGCAGGTCAGTGCCACTGCATTGCTACAGGTTTCTGGATACATTTCTGCACATACATTTAAATGGGTAAAAGTTGGTGATTTATAACGCACTGACTTAACATTGAAGTGTTAGCTGCTGTCAAATTTGACAGACAGCAGCAGTATTAGTGCTCCATGATGAGAACCACTGACAGGAATAAGGAATTAAAGAAACATAAATACTGTAAATTGTAACTCTCTACTAACACCATTATTTGATGGATCAGATGTTTAAAACCGTTTCTAAAATGTTGGAGGCAATGAGGACCAGCAGTGCAACTCAAATCATCACCTAATAATAATTTATGCATAAAAAAATCTATTAAATATGTCACTCCCAGAGGGCCCTAGCTAATCACAAGCAATATTTATTGTATATCTTACTTCATATTAACAAAATGGCAAAAAAATTATAAATGCATAAATTTATGCATAAATTTGTGCACACCCCTCCATTGGATAGGAGATAAAATGTCAGAAAACAAGAGTTTTGAAATGCAAAGTAGTGCATTCTACATCTGATTTGAATGTTGCATTTATTGACACAAATCTTAATTTGCAAAGATATCTTAGTAATAGATATAACTTCTCTGTTTTTTCAGTAATACTGTGCTCAAAAAGCTATCTGGAGCGTCAGGAATGTTAAGTACAGCACAGTCATCATTAAATCTAATCTTAGTTTAGACTAAGAAATGATCGTTGGTTTTGTCTTACAATTTTGCTTGTTAGTTTGGAATTTGCAGCATGAACTGATTCTCTTATGAAATGTTACAAATCTCCGCCTGCTAAGTTTGGCATTTAAATAAGCATGCCCATTACTACAACAGGTTTAAAGGCACAACATGCCTATAATTGTAGGTGTCTGTGTGTGTGTGTGTGGGGGGGGCGTAATAATCTCACTGCAAGAAAATAATGTACTTTGTCATTTTGGATTACTCTGTAGATAATTATTTACTTCTCATGAGAAATTATTTGTGCTTTAGGGAGGTCTGTTTGAAATAAGGCTTTAAAAATAAAAATGATCTGCTAGTTAAATAACTATTCATATACATCTATAAATATGCAGCTCATAAATATAAACCTATAATAATGATATAATAACTATTTTCCACTAGAAGATTCTTCAGAGTGGCGCTTTGCAGTATGGCAGAAAGCTTGTTAAGATGCAGTAAATATTTTTATTTGTGCTTTCAATATACTTTGGATATATATTTTTAATCACGTTGAGCTAAAATAAGTGTTCACAGTTACGTGAATTAGTATTGTGTGTGTATTTTACATATAAAAATACTTTAAAAATAACTATCTGAAGTGGCATCTAATTCACTTTCCCGATGTGTATTCTAAAAATGCCTCTTCCTCTGGATTTTTCAGAAGACGGTCCACATTATAGATACTTCTTCAGCAAAGCAATAAAAAAGCAAATGCTTGCAGTCTTTCGTACAAATTTCAAAGCAATTTCCATGTAAATTTGGCATTTGTTCAAAATAGTTTCACTCATAATAAGATGAAGAAGTGTGCTACCATCACATACCATTTCAATGACAAAGACACGGATGTGCTGACTTATAAGCAGGTCACATCTTCATTTTTTTTTTTTTTTACAGCTGAACATTAAAAGAAATTCCCAAGTATGACTTTTGGGAAGAAGTGTCCCATTCACTTATATACTGATGCCATTAATTGTCTCAATCTATTTGTGCAGGATGATAGTTGGGATAGATATCCATCGACACAACTAGTGATCCTAGTTTTCTTCATTCGAACATCTCATAATGACGTGTTTGTCGGACTCGGGGAACCATGTCAATCAAGAGTCTGAAAAGGAGAACAGATACATAATGTAATTACTTTCCATATCACAGTAAAGTATTGGAGCCCAGTGGTATCATTACGTCTAAGCAAATTACAAATTACATACTTATTTTATCAACTATTTTAAAGGGACACTAAACCCATATTTTTTTTTCATGATTCAGATAGAGCATCTATTTTACTCCTATTATCAATTTTTCTTCATTCTCTTGGTATCTTTATTGAAAAAGCAAGAATGTAAGCTTAGGAGCCAGCCCATTTTTAGCTCAGCATCCGGGGTAGCCCTTGCTTATTGGTGGCTTAAAGGGACAGTGTACTTTAAAATGAGTTTACCCTTAATGTGCTTCCAGTGACTTGTTATACAAGCTGCAGAGTATAAATGTATGGGAAATTGCTCCATTACATATATTTTTGAAATAGCTATTTATATTAATTAAAATGGGCTTAGCTTGCAGGGAGAGCAGACCTCGGACCTCGTTAGCTTATCTCTTTATATTTTAACAAAATCCTCCTTAGCTAAATATACACAGTGAGACCAATAATTAGAGACAACCTGGGAAAGGGAACATTTTAGTATAAAGCTAATTGTTTACAAGGCTTTTCTTTAACCATTACTTAAGTATTGACATTTGCAATATAGGTGGGGATACAACAGACAAAATCAACTATTTCAAATGACAAAACAAGGTAAATGAGCTGTTTGTAAACTATTTAATACACTCCAGCAGGTAAAATGGCCCTTTGGGAACACATTAAAGAAAAGAAAAGAAAAAAATCATCCTACATTGTCCCTTTCAGGTTCGAGTGATCACTGTTATGTTCCCTACTTTTGCTTTTTTTATTTAGTAAGAAATTGTAGCAATCAAGTAAGAAATAGGCTTTTGCTTATATTTAACACTGAGTAGACTAGTAACTGTTCCCCTTATTGGTAGCTACTGGCACTAACAGGTCTTAAACAAGCAGGGGGTAAGCAGATAGTAAAGACATTCCACAGCAGCAATACACTGCTGATTCTGAGCTGAACACAGTCAGTAAGTGATGGCTACACACATATGCTCCCCTTGACTGACTAGCAGTTGTTTTCAACTCTGCATGAGTAGTGCATTGGTGCTACGTGTAAAATGTGTATTTGCAAGGGTTGAACATGTAGGTCTGTGTAAGCAATAATGCTCTGATGCCTTACAGCACTATCTTATTCTAGCATTACATCAAGATAAAGACTAAACAATCACACCGTAATATGTACCTTTACAAACAGCCATCACTACACATAAGATCAATGCCACAAATAAAATTAACTTACTTGACACCATATGCCATGATTATCAGTCCAATTAGGATCCCTACTGAACCATCCAGGTACCACACAGTGGAATTGTGCTTATATACTTCTGCACTTATCAGTATGGAAAACCCCATAACTCCACCAACCAGAGAGTTAAATCCTAGAAATCCAAAAAATGAAAATGAAATATGCATTTGCAAATAGCTACAGCAATGTCATCATGAAAATAATCAATATTATAAAATCTGATTGGTAATGATAAATAGAAAAAAATCGAGCCAAATTGTTCTTAAATTGGTAATGTCATAACAGATCACTTTATTTTTCTCTTGTTTTTTTCTTCTTATTCATACCCACTACAGCTGCTGTACAATGAAAATATACACAAACTGAAATTATTTGCTAACCAATGAGAACATTCTAAAACCATGTCAGAGCTAGATTACAAGTGAAGCATTCCGCAAACAAGCACAATAATTAACCAGTCATGACAAGTGGCTGTTTATTGCTACTGTGAGTTTGCGGTAGCAATTAGCGCTCCGAAAATTAACCAGCAGTCAGACCTCTGGGTAATTTTCTAAAAGTGCCCCAAATGCCCTCAAAAAAAAATCATAGGCCCTCAACAACTTTACTAACTAAACAGTTACACAGAGATTATTATTTCTCTGCAATACAAATCAGTGTCCCCCATTGCTTTATGGGTACTAACATTTTACATGTATTTGTTTAATATTTGAACAGCTAACTTACAGCTAGATTACAACTTTGGCGTTATGAGTGAAAAAGCATTGTTATGTTTCGTAACTCTGGTTTTTCCCTAACGCTGCTATTACAAGTCTTGTAGGTACAGGTGTACTGCACACCTTTTTGGCCGTCACGCAACGTCAGTATCGCACTTTTTAAAAAGTCCTTTTTCCCTAATCTGCTGCCCCTAACACCGCCGACCCCAATATTATATTTATTAACCCCTAATCTGCTCCCCACAACGTCGCCTCCACCTGCCTACACTTATTAACCCCTAATCTGCCGACCGGACCTGAGCGCTACTATAATAAAGTTATTAACCCCTAATCCGCCTCACTAACCCTATAATAAATAGTATTAACCCCTAATCTGCCCTCCCTAACATCGCTGGCACCTAACTTCAATTATTAACCCCTAATCTGCCGACCGGAGCTCACCGCTATTCTAATAAATGTATTAATCCCTAAAGCTAAGTCTAACCCTAACACTAACACCCCCCTAAATTAAATATAATTTTAATCTAACGAAATTAATTAACTCTTATTAAATAAATTATTCCTATTTAAAGCTAAATACTTACCTGTAAAATAAATCCTAATATAGCTACAATATAAATTATAATTACATTGTAGCTATTTTAGGATTAATATTTATTTTACAGGTAACTTTGTATTTATTTTAACCAGGTACAATAGCTATTAAATAGTTAAGAACTATTTAATAGTTACCTAGTTAAAATAATTACAACATTACCTGTAAAATAAATCCTAACCTAAGTTACAATTAAACCTAACACTATACTATCATTAAATTAATTAAATAAAATACCTACAATTACCTACAATTAAACCTAACACTACACTATCAATAAATTAATTAAATACAATATCTACAAATAACTACAATGAAATAAACTAACTAAAGTACAAAAAATAAAAAAGAACTAAGTTACAAAAAATAAAAAATATCTACAAACATAAGAAAAATATTACAACAATTTTAAACTAATTACACCTACTCTAAGCCCCCTAATAAAATAACAAAGACCCCCAAAATAAAAAATGCCCTACCCTATTCTAAATTAATAAAGTTCAAAGCTCTTTTACCTTACCAGCCCTGAACAGGGCCCTTTGCGGGGCATGCCCCAAGAAGTTCAGCTCTTTTGCCTGTAAAAAAAAAACATACAATACCCCCCCCCCCAACATTACAACCCACCACCCATACAATTTATATTGTAGCTATATTAGGATTTATTTTACAGGTAAGTATTTATCTTTAAATAGGAATCATTTATTTAATAAGAGTTAATTAATTTCATTAGATTAAAATTATATTTAATTTAGGGGGGTGTTAGTGTTAGGGTTAGACTTAGCTTTAGGGGTTAATACATTTATTTGAATAGCGGTGAGCTCCGGTTGGCAGATTAGGGGTTAATAATTGAAGTTAGGTGTCGGCGATGTTAAGGAGGGCAGATTAGGGGTTAATACTATTTATTATAGGGTTAGTGAGGCGGATTAGGGGTTAATAACTTTATTATAGTAGCGGTGCGGTCCACTCGGCAGATTAGGGGTTAATAAGTGTAGGCAGGTGGAGGCGACGTTGAGGGGGCAGATTAGGGGTTAATAAATATAATATAGGGGTCGGCGGTGTTAGGGGCAGCAGATTAGGGGTACATAGCTATAATGTAGGTGGCGGCACTTTGCGGTCGGCAGATTAGGGGTTAATTATTGTAGGTAGCTGGCGGCGACGTTGTGGGGGGCAGATTAGGGGTTAATAAATATAATACAGGGGTCGGCGGTGTTAGGGGCAGCAGATTAGGGGTACATAAGTATAACGTAGGTGGCGGTCGGCAGATTAGGGGTTAAAAAAATTTAATCGAGTGGCGGCGATGTGGGGGGACCTCGGTTTAGGGGTACATAGGTAGTTTATGGGTGTTAGTGTACTTTAGAGCACAGTAGTTAAGAGCTTTATGAACCGGCGTTAGCCCAGAAAGCTCTTAACTACTGACTTTTTTCTGCGGCTGGAGTTTTGTCGTTAGAATTCTAACGCTCACTTCAGACACGACTCTAAATACCGGAGTTAGAAAAATCCCATTGAAAAGATAGGATACGCAATTTATGTAAGGGGATCTGCGGTATGGAAAAGTCGCGGCTGAAAAGTGAGCGTTAGACCCTTTTTGAGTGACTCCAAATACCGGAGTTAGCCTAAAACCAGCGTTAGAAGCCTCTAACGCTGGTTTTCACGGCTACCGCCAAACTCCAAATCTAGGTAGACTAGTTAGTAAATAGTTATTAACTATTTAATAACTACCTAAAATAAATACAAATTTATCTGTAAAATAAAACCTAACCTGCCTTACACTAAAAACTAACATTACAATAAAATTAAATAAATTAAGTTACTAAAATACAATTTTCTAAATTACAAAAAAATAAATAAACAATAAATTACAAAAAATAAAAAAACACATTATCAAAAATAAAAACAAATTACTCCTAATCTAATAGCCCTATCAAAATAAAAAAGCCCCCCCAAAAAATAAAAAAAATCCTAGCCTACACTAAACTGCCAATGGCCCTTAAAAGGGTCTTTTGTGGGGCATTACTCCAAAGAAATCAGCTCTTTTACCTGTAAAAAAGAAATACAAACACCTTAACAGTAAAACCCACCACCCAACCAACCAACCCCCTAAATAAAAACTAAAAAAATCTAAATTAAACTAAGCTAACCATTGCCCTGAAAAGGGCATTTGTATCGGCATTGCACTCTTTTATGTTGCCCAAACCCTAAGCTAAAAATAGAACCCACCCAATAAACCCTTAACAAAAAACCTAACACTAACCCCCGACGATCCACTCATTACAGTTTTCGAAGACCGGACATCCATCCTCATCCAAGCGGGCAGAAGTCCTTATCCAAGTGAGCAGACGTCCTCATCCAAGCCAGCAGAAGTCTTCAAACGGTCAGAAGCCTTCATCCAAGCGGGCAGAAGTCTTCATCCAGATGGCTTCTTCTATCTTCATCCATCCGGTGTGAAGCGGGTCCATCTTCAAGACATCCGGCGCGGAGCATCCTCTTCCTTCGATTGTCGCTGTAAAATGTAAGTTCCCTACAAGTGACGTCATCCAAGATGGCGTCCCTTACATTCGGATTGGCTGATAGAATTCTATCAGCCAATAGGAATTAAAGGGGAAAAATCCTATTGGCTGATCCAATTAGCCAATAGGATTGAGCTCGCATTCTATTGGCTATTTTTTCCCCTTTAATTCCTATTCATCCATCCGGTGCGGAGCGGAGCGGGTCCATCTTCATGACATCCGGCATGGAGCATCCTCTTCTTTTGATCGTCGCTGTAAAATGAAGTTCCCTTTAAGTGACGTCATCCAAGATGGCATCCCTTACATTCGGATTGGCTGATATAATTCTGTCAGCCAAATTAAAGGGGAAAAATCCTATTGGCTGATCCAATCAGCCAATAGGATTGAGCTTTAATCCTATTGGCTGATCCACTCAGCCAATAGGATTGAGCTCGCATTCTATTGGCTATTTTTTCCCTTTAATTACTATTGGCTGATTTCTATCAGCCAATCGGAATGTAAGGGACGCTCGAAAGAAGAGGATGCTCCACGCCAGATGTCTTGAAGATGGAAATGCTCCGGGCTGGATGGATGAAGACTTCTGCCTGCTTTGATGAAGACTTCTGCCCGCTTGGATGAAGACTTCTGCTGGCTTTGATGAGGACTTTTGCCCGCTTGGATGGGGACTTCTACCTCTTGGATAGGGATGGATGTCCGGTCTTCGAAAACTGTAAGTGGATCATCGGGGGTTGGTGTTAGGTTTTTATAAGGGTTTATTGGGTGAGTTTTAAGGGCAATGCCCATACAAATGCCCTTTTCAGGGCAATGGTTAGCTTAGGTTTATTTAGATTTATTTGGGGTGTTGGTTTGTTGGGGGCTGGGTTTTACTGTTGGGGGGTGTGTTTTTTTTTTACAGGTAAAAGAGCTGATTTATTTGGGGCAATGCCCTACAAAAGGCCCTTTTAAGGGACATTGGCAGTTTAGTGTAGGCTAGGGCTTTTTATTTTGATAGGGCTATTAGATTAGGAGTTATTTGTTTTTATTTTTAATAATGTGTTTTTTATTTTTTGTAATTTAGTGTTTATATTGTATTTTAGTAATTTAATTTATTTTATTTTATTGTAATATTAGTTTTTAGTGTAAGGCAGGTTAGGTTTTATTTTACAGGTAACTTTGTATTTATTTTAGCTTGGTAGTTATTAAATAGTTAATAACTATTTACTATCTAGTCTACCTAGTTAAAATAAATACAAACTTACCTGTGAAATAAAAATAAAACCTAAGATAGCTACAATGTAACTATTAGTTATATTGTAGCTAGCTTAGGTTTTATTTTACAGGTAAGTATGTATTTAGTTTTAAATAGGAATTATTTAGTTAATAATTGTAAGGTTTATTTAGCTTTAATTATATTTATGCATTGCTTGTATTTCGGTGCGGTATGTAGCTCAACACCACCATATCACATGCACAAGCCTTCTTTTTACAAACTTGTAATAGCAGCTCTATAGGGAGGTGAATTAACGCTGCTTTTGTGGCTGTCGTTAATTTCCTATAGCGCTCAAAACTCGTAATCTAGCTGATAATTATTTATATATATTTATGTATATATATATATATATATATGTGTGTGTATGATAAAACAAACAATACAATAGTAAAAAAAAATCAAGAAGAAAAAAGAATTCAAGGTGTAAGTTAATCATGTTACTTAAAGGGACAGTCTAGTCAAAATTAAACTTTCATGATTCAGATAGGACATACAATTTTAAACTACTTACTTTTATCATTAAATTTGCTTTGTTCTCTTGGTATTCTAAACCTAGATAGGCTCATATGCTAATTTCTAAGCCCCTATCTCAGTGTATTTTGACAGTTCATGTGTGCCATATAGATAACATTGTGCTCACTCCTGTGGAGTTATGAGTCAGCAAGTTTGTAAAAAAAACTGAGATAAGGGGTCAGTCTGCAGAGGCTTAAATACAATCACAGAGGTAAAAAGTATATTAATATAACAGTGTTGGTTATGCAAAACTGGGAAAGGGTAATACAGGGATTATCTATGTTTTTAAACAATAGCAATTCTGGAGTAGACTGTCCCTTTAATACTGAAAATGGGGGGGGAAAGGGGGAAAAAAACATTTTCGTTTTCTTTATATTCATTTCAAAACTAGAAAAATATATGATAAATAGGTTATTGACAAGTGGACAGAGGATGTAGAATAGGTAACTCAATATACAAAGTAGGAATTGCATTGATTGGGATAGCGCTAAAGTGCTGGTCAGATACTTTTTAGTAGACATGCAGGGCATTCATATTTGTACCACTGTAAAAAAACAAAAACAAATTAATGTTCCATATTTGTTACATTGTTACATTTTGCTGTTCTCCAGCTGCTCCCTGAAGACGTAATCCATAAGGAACAGCTGAGAAATTCATTTTCATTACCAAATATCAAATGACCCCAGGAACACATATTGGATGAAATGAAACAATTTTTTTCTGTTATCCAAAACAAACTTTGTGTGTGTGCGTTGACATTTTTGCAATGTATCAGTACATAAATATATATGTTTAATAAAATATATCATTTACTTGCATCAGCAAGCAAATATTTTCAATTACTTTAAAGTGTTTCTCAATTCTGTGATTTAATAAAATATCTACAATTTTATATACTTTGTTACAAATCTGCAATTTATAACAGGAAAAATTAAACCTGTCCAAATACATTGGTTAATTGCAAACATGAAAGCATTTGCTACATATTCTTAGCACATACAGCTAAACAAAGCTCATTAGTAGAACAGTAGCAAAAGTAAATGAACAGCTGCAAAATGGTTGAAAAACAATAAAACCCAATTAATAAAATATACATGATTTTTTTATTACATTTTAATTAGTTATTTTAGTATTGGCATATGGCCAGCCCTGTTCTCACTGTTATCTTTTGCTGATGGATGGAGAGAGCAGAGGACCTTTATTGCAATGTTTTAACTCACAGAAATGTCATTGTAATCTCATAACAGTGTGATATATTATAAAAATCATGTCCGCAGTTGTACAGCCTTGATGATATCTGGAGGGATGAAAACTTTATTTGGTCCGGGCTTGTAATGTATTCAGATTGTCATATTCATATTTAGCATTTGATATATTAGAGGCTGCTTCATTATTTTTTTTAAATGCGGTGGTGGAAGAACACACCCTTTAAGAATGGAGACTGCTCAAATTGCAAAGCTGCCACAACCAATCAAACATGACAATATTTCAGAGATTGATGGAATAGGGTAGAAATATATTTTGAATAGCCACTGACTGTGCCAGAAATATCTTAAAGGAATGTTAGGGCTGTACAATCCTAGTACATTATTGTAACACACTTAAAAATGTAAAGTGTATTACAAAATACTAATCAGCAGCCAAGTACCCTCTAAACTTGCAAATAGTGTAGAACTGTGTGTTCTTCCTTTTACAGATATAACTAAAGACAAATACATTTTTATTAACTGTACAACCTTCTCTTTCTCATGAGCCATTTAATTCTTAAATAGCCGTTAACTCTCCCTTTGCTGGATTCTATTGCCTCCTCTCATTGAATCTGTGTATACTCCTTGTAAACTATCGGCTAGATTACGAAAAAGCAGCGTTAGCAGGTCCTAATGCTGCTTTTTCACTACCGCAGGTATTACGAGTCTTGCAGGTTTAGAGGCACCGCACACTTTTTTGGCCTTACCGCAAACCGACTTACGTAAACTTAGCGCCGGTATTACGAGTCTGTCCTGGGAGGCCAAAAAGTGAGCAGTACACCCTCTACCTCAAAGATGACTAAAACATTTTAAAGTCAGTAGTTAAGAGTTTTACACTACAACGCCGTAGCATAAAAATTATAACTTAAGTGCTAAAAAGTACACTAACACCCATAAACTACCTATTAACCCCTAAACCGAGGCCCTCCCGCATTGCAAACTCTATAATAAAAATTTTAACCCCTAATCTGCCGCTCCGGACATCGCCGCCACTAGAAATAAACATATTAACCCCAAAGCTGCCCCACTCCCGCCTCGCAAACACTAGTTAAATAATATTAACCCCTAATCTTCCGCCCCTAACATCGCCGCCACCTACATTATATTTATAAATCCCTAATCTGCCGCCCCCAATGTCGCCACCACTATATTAAATTTATTAACCCCTAAACCTAAGTCTAACCCTAACACCCCCTAACTTAAATATAATTTAAATAAATCTAAACCCGCTCCACGCCGGAAGGATGAAGATAGAAGATGCCGTCTGGATGAAGACTTCTGCCCGTCTGGAGGACCACTTCTGCTGGCTTTGTTGAGGACATCTTGCCGCCTGGATGAAGACTTCAGCCCGTCTGGAGGACCACTTCTACCCATCTGGAGGACCACTTCTGCCGGCTTCGTTGAGGACATCTTGCCGCTTGGATGAAGACTTCTCCCGGTAAGTGAATCTTCGGGGGTTAGTGTTAGGATTTTTTTAAGGGTGTATTGAGTGGGTTTATTTTTTAGGTTAGGGCTTTGGGCCTGCAATAGAGCTAAATGCCATTTTAAGGGCAATGCCCATCCAAATGCCCTTTTCAGGGCAATGGGGAGCTTAGGTTTTTTTAGTTAGTATTTTATTTGGGGGTTGGTTGTGTGGGTAATGGGTTTTACTGTTGGGGGGTGTTTGTATTTTTTTTACAGGAAAAAGAGCTGATTTCTTTGGGGCAATGCCCCGCAAAAGGCCCTTTAAAGGGCTATTGGTAGTTTAGTTTAGGCTAGGGTTTTTTTTTTATTTTGGGTGGGCTTTTTTTTATTTTGATAGGGCTATTAGATTAGGTGTAATTAGTTTAAAGATTTTTAATTTGCTTTTTATTTTCTGTAATTTAGTGTTTTTTTGTGATTTAGCTAATTTAATTTAATTTATTTAGTTGTATTGAATGTAGGTAATTTATTTAATTGTAGTGTAGTGTTAGGTGTTAGTGTAACTTAGGTTAGGTTTTATTTTACAGGTCAATTTGTATTTATTTTAGCTAGGTAGTTATTAAATAGTTAATAACTATTTAATAACTATTCTACCTAGTTAAAATAAATACAAAGTTGCCTGTAAAATAAAAATAAACCCTAAGCTAGATACAATGTAACTATTAGTTATATTGTAGCTATCTTAGGGTTTATTTTATAGGTAAGTATTTATTTTTAAATAGTAATAAATTAGTTAATGATAGTAATTTTATTTAGATTTATTTAAATTATATTTAAGTTAGGGGGTGTTAGGGTTAGACTTTGGTTTAGGGATTAATAAATTTAATATATTGGTGGCGACGTTGGGGGTGGCAGATTAAGGGTTAATAAGTGTAGGTAGGTTGCAGCGACATTGGGGGTGGCAGATTAGGGGTTAATAAATATAATGTAGGTGTCGGCGATGTTGGGGGCAGCAGATTAGGGGTTAATAAGTATAATGTAGGTGGCGGCGATGTCCGGAGCGGCAGATTAGGGGTTAATAAGAATAATATAGGTATCGACGATGTCGGGGGCGGCAGATTAGGGGTATTTAGACTCAGGGTTCATTTAATGGGTGTTAGGTGTAAACATAACTTTAGTTTCCCCATAGGACTCAATGGGGCTGTGTTAAGGAGATTTACGCTGCTTTATTGCAGGTGTTAGACGTTTTCTCAGCTGGCTCTCCCCATTGATGTCTATGGGGAAATCGTGCACTAGCACGTACGACCAGCTCACCACTGACTTAAGCAGCGCTGGTATTGGAGTGAGGTATGGAGCACAATTTTGCTCTATGCTCACTTCTTGCCTTTTACCGCCGGGTTTGTAAAAACCTGTAATACCAGCGCTGCAGGTAAGTCAGCGGTGAGAAAAAACTGCTCGTTAGCACCGCACAGCTCATAACGCAAAACTCATAATTTCGCCGCTTATTTCTGTGAATATTATTTCTCTGAAGAACCATATCTGTGGCATTTCTCTTTTACAATTACAAACATACAATCTTGCCATAAGCAACCTGTAGCTATCTTGTTTCAGCTGTCTCCCCTGTTCTTTTGCTCCATAAAGCAATAAGGATCATTTTTAAGAAGTACTGAAATATATATTTCCATGTGAGAAAAACAATCAATCCTTCTAAAGTCTAACACTTTTGTTTTAGTTTAAATACACAAGGCTGGCATTTGAATACTAAAGCATGACTTATGAATACAGGACATACAGTGGGGCAAACAAGTATTTAGTCAGCCATCAATTGTGCAAGTTCTCCCACTTAAAAAGATGAGAGAGGCCTGTAATTTTCATCATAGGTATACCTCAACTATGAGAGACAAAATGTGGAAACAAATCCAGACAATCACATTGTCTGATTTGGAAAGAATTTATTTGCAAATTATGGTGGAAAATAAGTATTTGGTCAATATCAAAAGTTCATCTCAATACTTTGTTATATATCCTTTGTTGGCAATGACAGAGGTCAAACGTTTTCTGCAAGTCTTCACAAGGTTGTCATACACTGTTGCTGGTATGTTGGCCCATTCTTGCATGCAGAACTCCTCTAGAGCAGTGATGTTTTGGGGCTGTCGCTGGACAACATGGACTTTCATCTCCCTCCAAAGGTTTTCTATGGGGTTGAGATCTGGAGACTGGCTAGGCCACTCCAGGACCTTGAAATGCTTCTTACGAAGCCACTCCTTCATTGCCTAGGTGGTGTGTTTGGGATCATTGTCATGCTGAAAGACCCAGCCACGTTTCATCTTCAATGCCCTTGCTGATGGAAGGAGGTTTGCAATCAAAATCTCACGATACATGGCCCCATTCATTCTTTCATGTACACGGATCAGTCGTCCTGTTCCCTTTGCAGAGAAACAGCCCCAAAGCATGATGTTGTCACCCCCATGCTTCACAGTAGGTATGGTGTTCTTTGGTTGCAACTCAGCATTCTCTCTCCTCCAAATACGACGAGTTCTGTTTCTACCAAACAGTTCTACTTTGGTTTCATCTGACCATATGATATTTTCCCAATCCGCTTCTGGATCATCCAAATGCTCTCTAGCATACTTCAGATGGGCCTGGACATGTACTGGCTTAAGCAGGGGGACACGTCTGGCACTGCAGGATCTGAGTCCCTGGCGGCGTAGTGTGTTACTGATGGTAGCCTTTGTTACGTTGGTCCCAGCTCTCTGCAGGTCATTCACTAGGTCCCCCCGTGTGGTTCTGGGATGTTTGCTCACCGTTCTTGTGATCATTTTGACCCCACAGGGTGAGATCGTGCATGGAGCCCCAGATTGAGGGAGATTATCAGTGGTCTTGTATGTCTTCCATTTTCTAATTATTGCTCCGACAGTTGATTTCTTCACACCAAGCTGCTTGCCTATTGCAGATTCAGTCTTCCCAGTCTGGTGCAGGTCTACATTTTTGTTTCTGGTGTCCTTCGATAGCTCTTTGGTCTTCACCATAGTGGAGTTTGGAGTGTGACTGTTTGAGGTAGTGGACAGGTGTCTTTTATACTGACAGGGCCGCCACTAGGAATTTTGGGGCCCCTGACTTAACCATTGATCAGGCCCCCCCTTGACATGTGCAATTTTTTACCAAGTTACTAAAACGTATTTGCACTTTATTCTTAAGTGTCTATATAAACTGCGAAATGTTGTAAAGGTAGTAATATACAAACACACAGACACACTCATACATTGAAACACACACTCACACATAAGGATTCACATATAGACACTCTAGCAGACATGCAAAGAAACACACTCAGACACAGACACCCAAACAGACACTCAGCACTTGTTTACATTGACCTGACAAGTAATGAGGTAGACTAAAGTTTTGTAAAAAAGGAGATTTAGAAAACAAAATATGGAGTTCTGATTATATTTTTGTAAAGGAAGATGCCAACTAAATGATGACAACAGCATGCAGTGGCTGAAAGGAAGGGCCCTGAACTGCCTAAACAATAATTTAAAGGTTAAATGATGGATTGGTGACTTCCGGAAAGGTCTTATTAGTCTCAAAGTCTGTAGAAAGATGTGAATAATCAGTAGTAAGGTCAAAATGTCCTAAAAAGGAACAGACAATGGACACACACACACACAAACTCAAACTTGCACATACACCCAAGGAAACACCGACAGAGACAGCCTCAGAAAACACACAAAGACACACACACACACACACACACACAGAGAAACTCACAGAAAACACACAAAGACATACACACACAGAGTGAGAGACAACCACATAAAACACAGAAAGACATACATACACACACCCTCACAGAGACACCCACAGAAAACACACACCCTCAAAGAGACATCCACAGAAAACACATACATACATACACACACCCACCCTCACAGAGACATCCACAGACATACACACCCACCCTCACAGAGGCATCCAGAGAAAATACACAAAGACAAACATACACACAGACTCACAGAGACACCCATAGAAAAAGCTCAAAGACATATGCACACACCCTCACAGACATCCAAAGAAAATGCACAAAGACATACACACCCACCCTCACAGAGAGACACAAACCAAAGCATAAAGACAGACACCCACAGAAACACTCGCAGGAGGAAACATTGATGCACCTTGCATCCCCTAAATCAACGTTGTGTGACATGCATGATAAAAAAAAAAATGCAGAAATGAAGAGATCACTTTTTAAAGAATCATATTTGTAAATGTGCAAACAAAAATAATTCTGTGAATTCAAAATTGTACATTAATGATCTGGGTAGATGGCTAGATGAAGAAAAGTACTTTTAAAAGGTTGACACATGTTTGTTTTTTCCCCATTTTCCCCAACCAAAAGCACCACTTCAAATATAGTGTACAAATGTTCCCATCTGTCAGCTGTACTTATGGATTTTGAAAATGCTGTACTCTATATGGTCTTGGTGGAACCATAAGCTGTGGTACTCATACCATTAGATCTGGTTAAATGCAGGATTTAGGCTTGTTGGTATGTATTTCAAAATTAAGTCAGCTGTAGTGTAAACTGAACAGTTTTAAGCTAACCTGTCTCATTTCAAACACTGAGCAATCTTAGTCTGAGAGTATAACATTTTATACAGATGCAAAAATCTTAGATAAAATGCCTCCTTGCATCTGGAAAGTCCTTGCATAAAGTGGCAGTAAACTGGAATGTAATATATACAATGTATATAAATGCATATCTGCCAAACGGGCACCTACCATTTGTGTATTGAGGAGGAAACATTTCTGCATGGTTTTAAATATAGAATTTCTACAACATTGTCAAATAATCATAAACACACTGCTGCTAAAAAAATGTGTTTTTATAGACCCCTGGCCCCACCATACAACTACTACCACACTGAAGTTACAATCCGAAATTGCACAAAGAAATAAAAAAACATTTGCTAAATAAGTCCTACCCTCTCTGCAAATGAAAGTGATCTGCTGTCTGACTCAGACACACACTGTACAAAGTGCCAAGTCTGTCTCACACTGTGCACAGTGGTTTAGTGCACACTCAGAAATCCTCTCAAATGCTAATACTTTACTCCTTGTAAAAACATTTCCCATGCTCAATTAGTACTCTGCTGTAGTACCCACTGGTTGTTGCCAAAATTAAAAAAAAAAAAAATTTTTTTTTTTTTTTAGTTTTTGCCTCATGGGGCCCCCCTGGCCCACTGGGCCCCTGACAGGAGTCACCCCTGTCACCCCCTGATGGCGGCCCTGTATACTGATAACAAGTTCAAACAGGAGCCATTAATACAGGTAATGAGTGGAGGACAGAGGAGCCTCTTAAAGAAGAAGATGCAGGTCTGTGAGAGCCAGAAATCTTGCTTGTTTGTAGGTGACCAAATACTTATTTTCCACCATAATATGCAAATAAATTCTTTCTATATCAGACAATGTGATTGTCTGGATTTGTTTCCACATTTTGTCTCTCATAGTTGAGGTATACCTATGATGAAAATTACAGGCCTCTCTCATCTTCTTAAGTGGGAGAACTTGCACAATTGGTGGCTGACTAAATACTTGTTTGCCCCACTATAAGCACTGACCCACTACAATGTGTCAACTGCTGTTGTTTGTTATTGTGATTACTACAGAAGAATATGTATGTCTTGTGTATTTGTATCCGTTTATTTATACTTAGAAGTGTGCTATAAAGGTTTTATGACAACTTATATAGGGACAAAATACAAAAATACATTATAGATTTTGTTAATATTAATCAAATGTTGTTAAGACTGTCTTGTTTATATGAGGTGCAAAATGCCCCCTTTAAGAATGGAATCAAGCCTGTAAAATGTAATAATGAGGCTGTGACATCATATGTTGCTGGTCAGTACAAAGTGCAAAGAAAAATAAAGAACTTACCATCTGTTATTAAAGCCCTGCTTGTTAGGACTCTTCCTAACAAAAACTTCACTACTGCCAAGAAGGTGCAAAGGATACCACTTAAAATGGAAACGCTAAAGAGGAATCCATCCTGCAAAAGAGAAAATCTAAATTAGAGAATCTCTTGGTATTAATACACTTATGAGACATATTGTAAAGTGTATTTGTAGACCAGAACAATGCTTTGACAACTCTGGAATACAATGTGATGCTTTATTATGTTATATTCACCAAACTTGTAACCAATATTGTAATGTCTAATGCTTCTGTGGTATACAGACTGATTACCCTGAGTTCAGTGACTGATCTTCAGATAAGTTAAACATTGGATGGTTACAGCCAAGTTCAACCCATCAAAACATCTGATGATTACCATATAAATGGCAGCTTGAATTTGATTGCACTTGTCCGAGTGCAAGCTTGTCATTCATTTTCCGTTTACCAGGCAAATGACCAGATATCCAGGACTATTGAGAGAACAAGAACAAACCTGGTCTTGTTCCTCTGAGTATGGGGACATATACCTTGCTACCTTACACACAGTATATCAAATCTCACCAATTCTCAGATTCTCACTATGCAAAACCATGTCATATACAGAATTCTAAGTAACATTCCATTTTAACTGTGATTGCTATTTGCTTTAGTGCTAAAACAGATGGCAAGTGGAAACCTTACAATTTAAGACAGCAAAATTATTGAGTTGCTTTACTCTTCAGTGTTTATCTTAGATTTCCATTAACACATAACAAAACCATAAATCTGATCATTCTTGTTACCTACTTAGTTTAAGGTCAAATATTTATGAAGTCATATAGCGTAGCAATAGTCAAATACAATTTTAATGGCACAATTAGTCATCTAGCGCTAGCAGATAATACAGAATAGGTATAACATTCCAACACACACTTTTGCTAATTTTATTATTTATGAAGCTTAATGTCAATGTAGAAATAAAGTTTCTGTTGTAATGAAATTTTTAAGTGTGCTCAACTCTAATTTTGATAATTTAAAGTCAACCCTACCAATTTCCTCATGACCTATTATCATTTAGAAACATAGAAACATAGATATTGACGGCAGATAAGAGCCATAGGCCCAGCAAGTCTGCCCGATATTTCCTAAAAGTATAAACGTATCTAGTTCGTAGGATAGTTTTAAAGTCCCCCACAGTGTTTGTCATTACTACCTCTTGTGGAAGTTTATTCCATGAATCAATCACCCTTTCTTTAAACAAGTGCTTCATTGAAACACATTGATGCTAATTAGCATGGTTGGGACTTTTTCCTAAGGATACCTGAGACCTTCTAATGCAATGTGCAGCAAATAGTGGTTGTCTGCAACCCTTAGAAGATTTTCACTTTGTGCGATGCTGTAGATATTTTTAGCAGTGTGAATATAATGTCCTGAAACCTGTGTTACTTGATACTTCTCTCTTATTATTCAGCTCATGGATTCTGGTAACAATTTATGCACATGATGACACATAAAATAGAAGAATGGTGCACAATATTCTCTGGTGCCCAATCCCTTATTGCAACTGACACTTTATTATGGTTGAACTATTTAACATGCAAAAAGAATACACAAATATAGAGCATACATTGCACAACATGTATATAAATGCATTGCTAAACTGATTATTATATCCCACATTTGTTCGATATAAGCAGCTAAGGATTTTTTTTCTTCAAATTACCTTACTATTACTCATAGATAGATAGAACAATTCTCTTTAAGAGTAGAGATTATAGTATACAAGAAAAGGAACAATTAATATTCTCTACCAAATATAGTAGACAATCATAAGATCTGCAGTATTGTGAAGAGATATTTACCCATTCTACATAGTGATCCACAACTAGAGAGGGTAGTGGATCAAGGGATAAAATGTGCAGCTAAAAGAGCACCCACATTAGGAGAAAAAATATAAAAGTTTCAAAATAAACCTGATTTAAAATCCAATTGGTTAAATAATATCGAAGGCTTTTTTAAATGTGGTCGTTTGCCATGTAAGAGCTGCACCTACACAAAAAAACCCACAATCTTTTAGTTCTTCACATAATAGAAAAACCTTCTGGATAAATAATAAAATAGACTGTAATAGTGACCATGTAGCATATTTAATTACGTGCTAACAATGCCTTTTTCAATATGTAGGGATCACGATACGCCCACTGAAAGAAAGAATAAATCAACATTTGTTATCTTTGGAAGAGGACGCACCGAAAACACCAGTGGCCAAATATTTTCACACAGATGGTGGCAATGTAAAAAATGTATTTTTCTTTGTAGGTATAGAAAAAATTAATAAGAACATAAGAAGAGGAGACAGATTAGCTAAGCTTCTTAATAAGAAGGCTTACTGGATTTTTACCCTAGATACAAAATCCACTAATTGAATTAACATGATAAATTATGTGGATCTATTTATAGATTGATCCACTTTTCCTCCCAACTAATTCCCTTCTATACTAATAATAAATCTTTCCTTAGTAGACTCCGCATACTATTTCATTTAGCAGATATACATTTCTTACTTATTTCAAATCAACTATAGGGTCATATCCCTTTAAATATCTTAGGCACACTGTTTTCAGTGTAAGTCCTATTATCAGGACCATGATCTATTGGATTGTATAATTAGTATCTATAATTAGTATGTATAATTAGTATGCCAGTTTTGGTTAGTTTTTGATGATCAATTACTTTGAATTTCTAATTTGTAATAGCAGTTATTCTTTTTAATTTAGTTCTATACATAATATATACTATGTGTATAAACTTTGCATGTTGATTATTTAGAGATTATGTATTGTTTTCGTCATCTTATTCTCAAATAATTAATTTATCATTTGTATTAATCTCTAGTTGAGTATATTCTTTGTATATAATAATGCTGTTTGACTGAGTATAAGTCAAATCTAGTTAATGTTGGTTTTATTTATTGCATATAACTTTATATATATACAATATTATATATATATAACAGCCAATAATTATTAGACATGTTTAATTTTAATTTATTGGCAAAAGAGCTGTTAACTTTAGGGCAATGCCCTACGAAAAGCCCTTTTAAGGACTATTGGTAGTATACTATAGATTAGTTTTTTTTTTATTTTGGGGTGTTGTTGTTTTGTGTTTTTTTTTAAACAGGGGTATTAGAATAGGAATCATTTTTATTATTTTGGATAATTTAGTTTTGTTATTTTTTGTAATGGTAGTTTTTTTTAATTTTTTGTAATTTTAGTGTTTATTATTTTTTGTAATTGTAGTTTTTATTTTTTTTTGTAATGTTAGGTTTTATTATTTTTAGTGATGTTAGTTTTTTATTTTTTGGATTTTGTTTTTTAAAACAAGTAATGTTAGGTTTTTTTAAGTTTAGGCTTAGATTTTATTTTTATTTCACAGGTAAGTTTGTATTTATTTTAACTGGGTAGTTAGTAAATAGTAAAATTGTAACTAGCTTTAATTTTTATTTCACATATTTTAATAGCTAGTTAGTTAGTAATTGTAACTTTAATTTAGGTGTATTTTAATTATGTTAAAGTTAGGGGGTGTTAGGTTTAGGGGAGGGTTAATAGTTTAGTTTAGGTAGTTGCGATGTTGGGGGATGGCGGTTTAGAGGTTAATCATTTTATTTAGTGTTTGCGATGTGGAGGGACGGCGGTTTAGGGGTTAATAGGTTTATTTAGTTTTGCCGATGTGGGGACAGCGGTTTGGGTGTTAATACTTTAATTAGGTGTTTGCGATGTGGAGGGATGGCGGATTAGGGGTTAATACATTTTATTAGTAATTGCGATGTGGGGGGATGGCAGTTTAGGGTTTAATAGGTTTAGTTAGTGTTGGCAATGTGGGGGATGGCTGTTTAGGGTTTAATGGGTTTATTTAATTTTGGCGAGGTGGGGGATGGTGGATTAGGGGTTAATAAATTTTATTATTGATTGTGATGTGGGGGCGGAAGTTTAGGGGTTAATAGGTTTAGTTAGTGTTGGCGATTTGGGGGGACAGCGGTTTAGGGGTTAATAGGTTTAGTTAGTGTTGGCGATGTGGGAAACAGTGGTTAAGGGGTTAACAGGTCTATTTAGTGTTGGCGATGTGGGGGGGGGGGCGCGGTAGTTTAGAGATTAATAGGTTTATTTAGTGTTGGCGATTGGGGGGGCGAGGGTTTAGAGGTTAATAGGTTTATTTAGTGTTGGCGATGTGGGGGGACGGCGGTCTAGAGGTAAATAGGTTTTTATTTAGTTTTGGCAATGTGGGGGAGGCAGCGGTTTAGATCATTTTGTTTCAACATATTCCTTATGTTAAGTTAAATAGTTTTTCGGATTTATTTGTTATTTCGGATCAATTCTTTATGCATATTCATTATTCTATTCTAAACTTTTTAACATAAAAAGTTAGTTATGTTAAACTATTTAACATAACTAACTTGCCGAAATGAAATTATTTATTTAATTTAACTAACTGCAGAAACAAAATTATTTATTTAACTAATGAAAATGACACTAAACTAATTTTTTCGCAGTGCACATGTCTAATAATTATAATCATGAGAGCACCACTGACAGGATTAAGTTGTTACAGTCAATTCAGTTAATGTAAGCATTACTATTGTATATTACTTTGTGTAAAACTAGTACAGTATTTGGTTTCACAGTTAATAATTAAAGTGCACTTCTGATTGGATAAAACTGTGGTTAAAAGAACCTTACAGAAATCAGTTAGAGGACTCTGAGGGAGCGCATTGGTGCATGCACAAAATGCGTCAGATACAGTGCTGCTGCCTGACACACTGTTTGTATTATACTTTTGTATGAATAAATAAACCACCAAGCATTGAAGGACAACGGCCCATCTGGTTTATTATTTGCCTGTTTAAAATTTTAAAAGGGTGTCAGGGTTTTTTCCCTGTTTTGTTTGCCTGCTGCTGGCAGCCATTTTACTCACCTCTTTTGCTGACTCTGGTGCATACTGTGTGATGCTGCTCATTTCCTGCACTTCCTTTTATGGACAAACTGCTGTGCATCATCCATGTGAGACAGGATGCAGTCTCAGAATTGTGATGTCATCACTTATTATTTAAAGGGCCTCTGTTCAGTATGCTTTGCCTTTGCATTGTCTGAGACCTGTTTGTGAGAGTTCCTCTGTATTACCTGGCTGCCTGACGTCCTTCCTGGTTCCTGATCCCTGGCTTGTTCCTGACTCTGCTGTTTTCCTTGTTCCTGATTCCGGCTCGTCTGACTATTCGCTTTGGCTCCTGACTCGGCTCGTCTGACTACCAGTTTTTGATTCCTGGCTTGTTATTTGACTTGTGGACTTTTTATTATTTTTTGCTATTAATAAAGGTGTGATTATTTTTGCACTTCTCATCTCAGTCTGATTCCTGGCACCCTGACATTACGCAAAGGCCATGAATCCTGATAGTGCTAATAATCCACCTTTACCTGCCATTATTTCCAGGATAGATGTACAGGATCACCGCTTGGATCAATTTGCACTAGCCCTGCAAACCCTGCTGACTCGCACTGCACATTTGGACTAAAGTGTCCCGCAAGTTATGGCTGCTCCTGTTTCCGCTGATGCACCTATGCCTACCAGGAGCATGTCCGGTTCTGCAACTCTACCTTAGTGATATGGAGGCGATCCTATTCAGTGCAGAGGGTTTTTCAACCAGGTGGGCATTTACTTTGAGATGTTACCTCAGGCGTTTCCCTCTGACAGAGCTAAGGTGGGATTTCTCATCTCGTTACTCTCTGAGACAGCTCTTGCCTGGGCTAATCACTTGTGGGAGACTAATAAACCTGTGATTTCAAATTACCCTGAATTTGTGGCCTCCTTTCGAAGGGTATTTGATGTTCCGGTTCGCTCCTCCTCTGCTGCTAAACAACTCATGTCCATTCAGCAAAGTACAAGATCTGTTGCTCAGTATGCTATTGAGTTCCGTACACTTGCCGCAGAGGTAGGTTGGAACAATGAAGCCCTTGTTGCCGCCTTCTTTCATGGGCTCTCTGATGCTGCCAGAGATTTACCAGAGGATCTTGAGGCATTGGTGTCTTTTTTTATCCTAATTAACATCAGACTCAGAGAGAGGCCCTCTTTCAAGGAACTCTTGCGGAATCCTCCTGTTCCGTTGTTTCCTACGTGTTCGTTCCCACCCATACCTCCCTCTCCTCCCATGCCTCCTGGTCCCGAGTCACCAGGTACTGCTAAGTCGATGCAGCTGGGATTCACGCGCCTCTCTGTGGCGGAGAGGGGCTTTAGGAGGAGGGAGGGGCTCTGCCTCTATTGTGGGTTACAGGGCCACCTTTTGAAGTCTTGTCCTACACGGTCGGGAAACGCTCACACCTAAGGTCCTGTTGGGGGCAGACCTTGGGTGGTTTATCCTCGTCCCTGGAACCGCTGAAGGAGAAACCTTTGGTCATGGATGTCCTTTCCTGGGTGGACTCCTCCATAGTCACCCAGGCTCTTGTTGACTCCGGTGCTGCGGGCTATTTCATTGACAGTGCTTTTGTATCAAAGCACTCCATTCCTGTTTTGCCTCGGTCCGTACCCCTTGCTATTGAGGCCATTGATGGCAGGCCCCTTCAGCCCGCACTCGTTACTCACAAAACTGCTCCATTGTCCATGGCTGTTGGGGCTCTCCATTTTGAAACCTTCCAGTTCCAGGTGATAAACTCTCCGCATTTTCCGGTTGTTCTGGGTTATCCCTGGCTCCAAAAGCACAATCCCAGTCTCGACTGGCGCAGGTCCGAAATGTTGTCATGGTCCCCGCAATGTATTTCCTCTTGTCTTCGGAAACCAGTTAAAGTCTTGTGCACTTCTTCGGTTTCTCAATTGCCAGAGGAGTACAGAGAGTTCCTAGATGTGTTTGACAAGGTGCGTGCTGGTACGTTGCCTCCTCACCGGTCCTACGATTGTGCCATAGACCTGCAACCCGGAGCCATTCCTCCTCGGGGCCGGGTGTACCCTCTGTCTGTTGCAGAGAATTGTGCTATGGAGGAGTATGTTGCCGATGCTCTGTCGCTTGGGATTATCCACAAATCCTGCTCTCCTGCAGGGGCTGGCTTCTTCTTTGTGAAGAAAAAAGGTGGCGAGTTAAGACCATGTATCTATTATAGGCGTCTTAATCGTCTTACCATTATGAATGCTTACCCTATTCCGCTTATTACGGAACTCTTTGACCGCCTCAAGGGAGCTTCGGTCTGTACTAAACTTGATTTGAGAGGAGCGTACAATCTCGTTAGGATTAAGGAGGGCCACGAATGGAAAACAGCATTTAACACCAGGAGCGGGCATTATGAGTATCTTGTAATGCCCTTTGGCCTATGTAATGCTCCTGCAGTTTTTCAGGAATTTATTAATGATGTCCTACGAGATATGTTGCAACAGTGTGTTGTGGTGTACTTAGACGACATCCTCATACACTCACCCACACTTGAGGCGCATCGTTCTGATGTTACACGGGTTCTTTAGAGACTACATGAGAATGGCCTGTTTTGTAAACTCAAGAAATGTGAGTTCCATCAGACTCAAGTAGCCTTCCTAGGTTATGTTATCTCTGTTGCAGGGTTCTCCATGGATCCTGACAAGTTATCTGCAGTTCTGCAGTGGCCTCGCCCAGTTGGTCTTCGGTCTATTCAATGTTTTTTGGGGTTCGCCAATTACTATAGAAAGTTTATTAAAAACTTTTCTTCCTTGGTCAAACCTATCACAGACATGACCCGTAAAGAGAATGATCCACTCCATTGGTCACCTACTGCCATTAAGGCCTTTGATAGTCTTAAGACTGCCTTTGCTGCCGCTCCAGTTCTGGCTCATCCTAACCCTGTCCTGCCTTTCGTTCTTGAGGTTGATTCATCTGAGACTGGAGTAGGTGCCCTTTTGTCTCAACGTCCTACGCCTGACGGTTCCTTGCATCCGTGTGGTTTCTTCTCTAAGAAATTGCCTCCAGCGGAGTGCAATTATGAAATTGGCGACAGGGAATAACTGGCCATAATTTTGACACTTAAGGAATGGAGGCATCTTCTCGAGGGTACTAGCGTGCCAGTGCTCATTCTTACTGATCACAAGAATTTAACTTATCTATCTGAAGCAAAACATTTGTTGCCCCGACAGGCCAGATGGGTGCTATTTTTGTCTCGGTTTAATTATGTGGTCTCCTACCTGCCTGGTAGTAAGAATGTTAGGGCTGATGCCCTCTCTCGACAATTTGCACCTCTGTCCAAGGTGGAGTCTGTACCTACTCCTGTTATACCTCCTGACCATATTTTGGCTACCATACGTACTAATTTGACTTCTCCCTTGGGGAGGAAATCCTGGCTGCACAAACCAATGCACCTCCTGAGAAACCTAGTGGTAAGCGTTTTGTTCCTGAGAATCTTCTAACTAAACTTTTGCACACTTACCACTATCCTAAAGCCGCAGGTCACCCAGGCAAGAACCAAATGATTTGGTCCGTCACTCGACAATTCTGGTGGCCAGGTCTTCGTTCTGATTTTGCTGCGTATGTTGCCTCCTGCTCAGTTTGTGCACAGAATAAGACTCCTCGACGTCTTCCTGTGGGTCTTCTTCAACCTATTGCTAATGGTGAGCGTCCTTGGACACATCTTTCCATGGACTTCATTGTCGAGCTCCCTGTTTCCAATGGCAATACTGTTATCCTTATTGTGGTTGACCATTTTTCTAAAATGTCACATTGCATTCCCTTGATTAAGCTGCCTACCGCTCAGGAGCTTGCTTCAATTTTTGGCCTGGAGGTCTTCCATTTACATGGGTTACCCAAGGAGATAGTGTCGGACCGGGGTAGCCAGTTTGTCTCCAGATTTTGGCTTCCTTTTGTGCTCAAATGGGGATCCAGCTTTCCTTCTCCTCGGCATATCACCCTCAATCCAATGGGGCTGCGGAACGGTCTAATCAAGCTCTGGAACAGTTCCTCCGTTGCTATGTCTCAGATCACCACAATAATTGGTCTGAACTGTTACCTTGGGCAGAGTTTGCTCGTAATAGTGCTATTAATGCTTCCTCCAAGATATCCCCGTTCATGGCAAATTATGGGTTTCAACCATCCTTGTTGCCCGATTCATTCATGTCTCAGGGTATTCCGGCTTTGGAGGAGCATCTCCGGCAACTCCGTTCCACGTGGGTGCAGATTCAGGATTGCCTTAATCGTTCTATGCAGCGCCAAAAGTTCCAGGCTGATCGTAGACGTCTGCCCGCACCTTCCTACCAGGTTGGTGAGAGAGTTTGGCTGTCCTCCTGCAACTAGAACCTTCGTGTGCCTTCCAATAAATTGGCTCCCCGTTATGTTGGTCCTTTTCGAATACTCCGACGGGTTAATCCTGTGGCCTACGCTCTTGACCTTCCTCCTGCTATGCGCATTTCCAATGTTTTTCATGTCTCCCTCTTGAAACCATTGGTTTGTAATCGGTTTACCACTGTGTTGCCTCGTCCCCGTCCTATCTTTGTTGACAACCATGAGGAGTATGAGGTCAGCAGCATTATTGACTTACGTATGTCCAGGGGACGTACAGTATTTGTTTCACTGGAGAGGCTACAGTCCAGAGGAGCGTTCTTGGGTTCCCTCCTCTGATGTTCATGCTCCCGCCCTCCTCGTGCCTTCCATGCCCGTTTCCCCAATAAGCCTTTTGTCCTCCCGCGGGGGAGGGGTCGTTGAGGGGAGGGTACTGTCAGGGTTTTTTCCCTGTTGTGTTTGACATGTGCTGCTGGCAGCCATTTTACTCACCTCTCTGCCTGACTATGGTGCATTGTGGGGGATGCTGCTCAATTCCTGCACTTCCTTTTATGGCCAAACTGCTGTGCATCATCCATGTGAGACAGGATGCAGTCTCAGAATTGTGATGTCATCACTTATTATTTAAAGGGCCTCTGTTCAGTATGCTTTGCCTTTGCATTGTCTGAGACCTGTTTGTGAGAGTTCCTCTGTATTACCTGGCTGTCTGACGTCCTTCCTGGTTCCTGATCCCTGGCTTGTTCCTGACTCTGCTGTTTTCCTTGTTCCTGATTCCGGCTCGTCTGACTATTCGCTTTGGCTCCTGACTCGGCTCGTCTGACTACCAGCTCTGGTTTTGATTCCTGGCTTGTTATTTGACTTGTGGACTTTTTTTTTTTTTTTGCTATTAATAAAGGTGTGATTATTTTTGCACTTCTCGTCTCAGTCTGATTCCTGGCACCCTGACAAAGGGGAACTGCGTCTCTGATTAGCCAATGCCAGCTTAAATACACTTGGGCAATCTTTCTGTACAAATATGGTAGCAAAGTTTTCTGTACAGCAAGACTGTGGCAGCCATCTTGGAAACTCTGTCATAATATTGTAAAATCAAATCCACACACTTTCCTGAAACTGTGTGACATGTTTTGCAGCTATACACTGATAGTGGGTCATTTGACCAGCATTATGGGTATTTGTTTTAACCAGATGAAATAAATGCTAAATTTTATAAAATGTGCTAGAGAGTGCAATCTTAACGAGGAACAAATATATATATATATATATAGTATATATAGTGTGTGTGTACATATGTATTGAAATGTATGTATGTGTGAAGGGTTTTCAAATATATATTACTATACTCTAATATTGTTTAGTGATGCTAATAGGTCATATGTGAGTAATTAACCCACGTGCTCCAAAACCATAGTGTGAATGTCTCTCTAAGGGATTTTAACAGGTACATGATAAGTATAGTAGAGCATATAGCATTTTTGTCTGTCTGGTGATATTGCTTACTATGTTATCCAATATGACAGTGGTAATTTCAATGTGTTTTGCCCAATGTGCAAAACTAATGTCATATTTACAAACTTTTGGGGGCATTCAGTAATAACTTGAAGAGTGTTGTCTGGAAGTTTATCATCTCATTTTAACTGTGGAATTTGATAAATAAAAAATGGCTATGTAAATGTGTCATCAATAAACAAGAATTTGGACTGTGATTAGTCAGACAAGACTGACCATTTTTTTTTAAAAAGTGTCTGATTGTGATCACATTAACATAGATAAAGCACAACAAAGTAGTCTCAAGCGCTACTGCGGGAATAAAACTTAACTTTTATTGATGCTGCATAACATGTGTGCCAGCTACATCAAATTCAGCAGAAGATCAGAAATACAGCATATGTGTTTTATGCCGCTATTGGCACTTTGTCAGGGCTAGTTAGCTAACGTCTTCGTGCTGTTTAAATGTCTACGAGTTAACCATTTAGGTACTGTTTTTAAAATAGTTACATCAAATGGACAATATGTATCACAATAAAAAATATAAATCCTAATAAAAGATATAGTGAAAATTGGTATACATATAAGCTATATAGTCCATGATTATAAAACCACAAATAAAATACTATTCCAAGAAATAATTATCAATAGTTTTTTTGTTTGTTTTTTAAATATAGAAACTAAACGAAATATCACACTGAATTGAATTTGTCTGGGGAAATACACTGGTGATCTTTAAAAAAAATGAAGAATAAAGAAAAGAGTTTAATGTATAGTGAGAAAAAAAGGGTACAGTGAAAATGTGTAAAACAGAGGTGAGTAGATATGTGAAGATAAAGTGTAAAAAAAATTATGAGATAGGTTTTACTGTGGCCTTAATATTCAAAACCTCTCTGCTCAGGTGAGATATTCTAAAATGATTGTGCTTTGCTTCTCCAAGGGGCGTTCCATGCATTTCTGTATGTGAAGGACCAGCCCAGTACAATATAGCATTAACATAGAAATGGACTCATCTGCAGCCTTTAACATGGCAATAATTACAAAAGAGTAGATTGTGATTAACCAGTATGTGTTTAACACCTGCACAATAGACAACTTGTCTATTTGGGAGTTTTGTGACTAGCCATGCCCAGCTTGGGAGCTTCAATGCTATCAGCTCCCAATCATGATTATATCAATTATTTAACCACTTTGCAGTTGTTAAACGCATAGCTATCTGGGACCAGTAAAATATCATGATCTAACAAAAGCATCAATTTTTGGAGAATGTCCCCTTAAAGTTTAGATTCCACTAATTTCAGTTTTTTACAGAACCCAGGGCCTTGCTAAAAACGAAATTGTACATATTTTTTTTTATAAATCCTGCAATGTAAGTTATGGTATATGGAATGTGTGCAGTTTCTTGCCTCTCCCATCTATCTATAAGCGCGTTTGTAACGCGTCCGTTGCCAGTTGCGCACGCATCCTCAAAGGAATGTTGGCTGCTCGGGCAGCCAAAAGAATCCACCGGGATGCAGCTTTGCTTTCCGAAAATGGCAGGGCAGGGTGGTGAAAGAATCCTGGCAGGGTGGTGAAAGAATCCACCGCAGGCAAGTAACCGCCCGCAAGAAATAATAATAAAAAAATAATGAACCGCCCACACAAAGTATTAAAAAAAAAATAACTAACCACCCAAACAAACCCTTACACCGCCAAACCCCACAACTCCAACTAAATAAACTACAATTTTAACCCCTAAACCACCAAACCCTACAACGCCAACTAATTATACTATTAACCCCTAAACCGACAAACCCCCACATTGCAATAAACCTAATTAACCTATTAACTCCTAAACCGCCAACCCCCCACAACGCAAATAACTAATTTAATTACTAAGCCCCCTAACCTTACACCCCCTAAATTAAACCCAATTAATACGAAGTTACACTTAAAATAAAAAATCCTAACATTAAATTACAACAAATTAATCTAACATTACAAAAAATAAAAAAAGTCTAACAAAATTATCAAAAAAAAAAAATTATACCTAATCCCTATTAAAATAAAAAAGCCCCCCAAAATAAAAAAAGCCCTAATCTAAACTAAACTACCAATAGGCCTTAAAAGGGCCTTTTGTAGCGCATTGCCCTAAGTTAAACAGCTCTTTTACATTAAATAAATACTAAGTCCCCCCTAACAGTAAAACCTCCCACCCACCAAACCCCCCAAAATAAAAAAACCTAACACTAAAAAAACCTAAACTACCCATTGCCCCTATGGTCATTGCCATTAAAAGGGTAATCAGCTCTTTTACAACCCAATAAAATCCCTAATCTTAAAAAAAAATCAAAAAAAATCTTAAGACTAAGCCCCAAATAGGTACTCACCATTCCTGAAGTCCAGCGGAAAAGTTCTTCTTCCAGGTGGCTCCATCATCTTCTATCTTCATCCGGAGCGAAGGTGGCGCGGAGCGGAGGTGTAGAGCTGGCTTTCCCGATGCATGGATCCTCAGCGGCAGTCCTCAGCGACGGTTCTCAGTGGGCGGTCCTCAGCGGCGGTCTTCAACGGCGGTGGTCCTCAGCGGCGTGGAGGCTCCTCTTCATGCGATCGTCCATCGCACACTGAAGATTATATGTATTGGGGTACCTTGCATTCCTATTGGCTGAAATTTTTAAATCAGCCAATAGGATGAGAGCTACTGAAATCTTATTGGCTGATTTGAACGGCCAATAGGATTTCAGTAGCTCTAATCCTATTGGCTGATTTCAAAATTTCAGCCAATAGGAATGCAAGGTACCCCAAAATGATTGCGGTACCTTCCATTACATTTTTAGTATATGCTGGAGATTGGATGAAGAGGAGCCTCCACACCACTGAGGATCGCCGCCTCTGAAGACTGCCGCTGAGGACCGCTGCTGAGAACGGCCGCTGAGGACCGCCACTCTGAATCCGCGCATCGGGAAAGACCGCTCTGCACCTCCGCTCTGCCCCGCCTTTGCACAGGATGAAGATAGAAGATGATAGAGATGCCTGGAAGAAGACCTTCTCCGCTGGACTTCAGGAACGGTGAGTACTTATTTGGGGCTTAGTTTTAGGATTTTTTTTTATTATTATTTTTAAGATTAGGGAGTTAATGGGCTGTAAAAGAGCTGATTGCCCTTTTAAGAGCAGTAAAAGAGCTGAATGCCCTTTTAAGGGCAATGCCCATACAAATGCCCCTTTAGGGGCAATGGGTAGTTTAGTTTTTTTTAGTGTTAGTTTTTTTTATTTTGGTGGGGTTGGTTGGGTGTTTTTTTGTGGTAATTTTGTAAAGTAAAAGAGCTGTTTAACTTACGGTAATGCCCTACAAAATGCACTTTTAAGGGCTATTGGTAGTTTAGTATTAGATTAGGGGGTGTATTTTTTTGGGGGGGTATTTTTATAGGGGTATTAGTTTAATTTTTTTATTTTGGATAGCTTTGTTTATTTTTTTATGTAATTTTACATTTTTTATTTTTAGTAAAATTAGCTTGGGGGGTTTGTATTTTTTTAAACATAGACTGCCCTCTGGGCAGGCTTATCTCCTAGTCTAATATAATGCAGTTTAAATCAAAATGCAGGGTAATCTACTTGATAGGCTTTGAGGTCTCATTGCTGTTGTTTCTTTAGGGATCGCTAGCTTGTCCTGTCTCATTTAATCTATGATAATCAAGAGACAGAAGCAATAAACATGTAAGTAATGAATACATGAAGAAAGAAGCTGTCCAAGACATATGTAATAGACACAGAGTCATTATTTCAAACCCATGGCTCAGGTTAGCAGTAATGACCCAGATTGAACAAGCAATTTCATCAGCAGAAAACACAAGCGCATCAGCAGCAAACACCAGCCTATGTGATCGAAACTTGCAGATAGCATCTCAAATTGCATGTATCATTGGGCTGCCAACAAGACACTTAAATGAGATTTATAGATATAATTATTTACAGATGCACAGATTGTATCTTGAAGTGTGGTTCCAAATAAAAGCTGTATATTCCAGACTTTCAGAATTTGCTATTGAATGCACATGGGCTATAAACTAGCAATACCAGATTGTTCATATCATGTTCATGTTAGCCACTGGATTGCACTGCTATTCTTTAGTGATATTGTGTGAAGGTTACTAAATAATTGACACCTGACAGTAATCACTTTGACCAGATGCCAGGGAGTTTCTGACATAATATACATGCACATAAGGACAGTCTACTTGAAAATGTTAATTGTTTAAATAGATAATAAATGCCTTTATAATCCATTCTTCAGATTTGCACAAACAACATTGCTTTATTAATAAACTTTATAACTTCTAAACCTCTAAATCTCTGCATGTTTTTAAGCCCCAGCAGGCTGTCTCTTTATGCATTTTATTAACTTTTTACAGCCAGACAATTCTAGTTCATGTGTGCCATATAGCTAGTACTGTGCTCACTCCTGTGGAGTTAGCATGACACATCACTAACTGGCTAAAATGCAAGCTAAGAATCACTAAGGGCCCCATGTACTAAGCAGCAAAAGCTGCTCCGGAGCCCTTGCGGGGCAGGTTTGCATATGCAAGCCTGCTTCCCGCAATGAAAGAATCAGTGGTCATTAGACAGCTGCTTCTTACACCCTACGTCACCTCTGAGGTGGTAAGGGAAAATCACAGAGAGCTTGCTCGCTCTCTGTGCTTGAAATCCCTTCTCTCACACAATAGGTCACTTGAGATTGTAATGATACATACGGCAGTGGATCCTGTTGGTCTGCTGCCCGTATGTTAGCGAAGGCGAGCAGAGAACTTCTCAAGTTAAGAAGCTTGTCTGTTCGCTCCTTCATGCATGGGGCCCTATGATAAGGGGGCAGTCTGCAGATGCTTAGATACAAGGTAATCACAGTATATTAAAGGGCCATAATACCCAAATGTTTAAACACTTGAAAGTGATGCAGTATAGCTGTAAAAAGCTGACTAGAAAATATCACCTGAACATCTCTATGTAAAAAAGAAAGATATTTTACCTCAAAAGTTCCTCAGTAGCCACATGCCATTGTAAAGGACTTCTGAGCAACAAATCAGTATGTCTGTCCAGGGACAGCGGAAGGAGCAAGCTTTCATGCACTCTCATGTTATTTCCCTATTCAGTGTAAGGAAGTTTACAATGAAATCTCATGAGAGTTAAGTGAAATCTCATGAGATAACAGTAAAAGAGTTAATGACCTCACCACTGTTGATGCTGATTGGCTGCAGTTCATTTCTTCGTTTTTTTGGTTTTTTTTACCTGCAGCTGGGCAGTAACTGAGTATAACCTTTTACACAGAACTTACTCTGCTGAGCTGAAGAGAATGTAATTTAAAATATCTTCCATTTATACATAGAGATGCTCAGGTGATATTTTCCTGTCAGCTTTTTACAGTTATACTGCATCAGTTTCAAGTGATTTAGCACAGCGGTCGCCAACCAGTGGTCCATGGACCACTGGTGGTCCACGAGAAGATGTTGGTGGTCCTTGACACCATCAAGCAGGAATTTGTCTCCTCTGATGGTGTCACCCTGTCGTGCCGCAACTCCCTACAGTGCCTAGCTGGGCATCAGTGAAAATGGAGGAGGAGTTAAATTACAATCTCCCTACTCATTAGGAAGTATTCTCTCAGTTTTGTCATTCAGTTAGTTTATTCCAAAAAATAATTCTTAAACATGTAAATATATACATAATGTAAACTTAGCTATGGTTATACTAGTTATGTACAGTATGTGTGTGTGTATATATATATATATACACACACACAATAAATATATATATATATATAACAATTATTATTATGTTAGTGGTCCACAGGATTCAAAATTGTGAGTTTAGTGGTCCCTGAGGTCCGAAAGGTTGGCGACCCCTGATTTAGCATATGAGTATTATGTCCCTTTAATATAACAGTGTTAAGCATGCAAAACTGGGGAAAGGGCAATAACGGGATTATCTATCTTTTTAAAGAATAACAATTTTGTACTTTTTATTGTTAAATATATATATATATATATACAGTATATATATATATATATATATATATATATGTATATATGATACTGCTCAGGTAAACTGCATATATATACCTATATATCTAAAGGTATATATATATATACACACACAATAAAAAGTACATTATCCTGTAAGTGAAGAACATTGGGATGTTAAATATGTACAGGAAATTTACAGGAAAACCTATAAATACATATGTACATATATATATATAAATACACATACATAGTTAACCAGAGCTCTGAAGTTGTGCTAACCTGATTAAATTCGATTGCACTCAGGTGAACACATTTACTTTCAACTCATAAAACCTGCGCTATTTCCAACACACTTAAAGAGCTGTGAAATACCTCTTGTTGCTCGTGTGCTACACTCGTAATCTAGCCCAGTATAGGGTGTGTAATCCTTAGTGCAACCTTGCTCTAAGAATAGTGCACAATATGGTGAATGGTAAAAACGGTTTACCAGAGAATCTTCACATTTCCTACATTTTTTTAAGAGTGACCTATACTTTGAATGGATAGCGCAAAGTGAGCTATTTTTGCTCAAATTTCAAGTGGCGTGTTATATGCAGACTTCAATGCATCGTAAAGTGAAACCATTAGCATTAAAGATATCATAGACTGTCATACCTTCACTTAATAAGACATTCAGGGAAAGGGGTCAATTTATTAAATGCCGGGCGGACATGATTAGCCCACCTGGCATCGCTAAATGTCGACAGCATACACGGTCGGCATTTAACATTGCACAAGCATTTCTTGTGAAATGCTTGTGCAATGCCGTTACCTGCACATTCACGGCCAATTGGCCACTAGAAGGGGGGTGTCAATCATCCCGATCATTTCTGATCCGGATGATTGCAGTCCGCCACCTAAAAGACGGAGAAGTTAAGGAGCAGCAGTCTTATGACCGCTGCTACTTAACTTCTGTTTCCGTGAGCCAGAAACTTCACGTGGAGAAAGCAACATCCACTGCTTATTAAATCTCCCCCAAACTGTACTGCGGGTAGATTAACCCTTAAGAGCCCGTTGTATACATACACATTGCGTGAACTGCCATATAAGGAACTCTTTCTAGATTTTGTATGTACAAGTTTGATCTATATGGTCGGGTGGATTAACCCTTAAAAGCCTATATCATATATACACATGATATGAACTGTGCTACACAGGACTTCTATATATACTCTGTCGGTACTCTGGGATATTTCTTGCAGTCTGATGGGTTGGTACCCTTAAGAGCCCGGTAGAACTTTATTTTTCATATTATATATACAATACCTATGATTACATTTAACAGATGTAACTGTGTAACTAAAGAAACTGATTTTTTGTATATTACAATATTTGTGGTACAATATTTTGTATGTGTGTATACATTATGTGTGTATGTGTGCAGTGTTATACACAGGCCCGGACTGGCCATAGGGCATACCGGGCAAAAGCCTGGTGGGCCGCTGGTTACTTTAGCCCCGCCCACCAATAACATTGTGTGTGTCAACTTAGCACACAGTGATTAGCGTTGCAGCCAGGGCAGCCATCAGGGAGTGAAAGGGGTGACGGGTCAGGGGCCCCGGGATTGCAGGGGGGCCGCCCACACCCCAACCACCAGCAGAGTTTTTTTAAATTGTGTCAGTCAGCGCTGCAGAAATCTTTGCTCTACTTATCGCAGGTGCTTTGAGTGACTCGCATAATATTTTGTTTGGAGTGCACTGTAATTTAGTAAGAGCTGATCCAACCCTGACTTTCCCTTTATTACTGTCCAGCAGTGATCCTAGAGTGAGCAGCCCAATAATTTTAAAAGTAAGGGTACAAATAAACACAACAGTTGTACTTGTTACACTTGTATTTGATACATACATATATATATATCCTCCATGTGTGTCTGCACTCTCAATGCAATAGGGTCGTCAACCAGGGTGCTGAGTCGATTATACAGACAGTCACTGCTATTGCACTTGGCACCTAGCAACATGATTTGTCTATTATTTTATATACCCAACATTGGCAATCTTAGAGATATGCACATTTGATTGATATGAATTCGTGATTTGTGAGCTGTAATCAATTATGCAGGTATAAGCATGGGCACACGGATTAACTATATATGCATGATTTTTACTGTTCTGTTAGGCAATTTTCAGTGAAATGTACACACTATTGTATGTGGGCACTTGTTTTTTCGGTTCACATCAACATGATTTTCTTTATGTATAGATGGTGTACATATATATTTTCTATACTGCTTGCATACTTTATTATTATGTAATTGATTCACATTTTATGGTGTTAATATTGCAGATTGGGCAATTTGCATATTGCCATGGTTACATACTTTTGGCGCAATTGTCAGTAATGGTTTAATGAGTGGGGCTTAGTTGCTATATATTGCACACTGTTCACTTGCACTGTTATCTTGTCTGAGGAAGAGGTTTGCGAACCCCGAAACGTCACCGTAATAAATATTTAATCATCTTTTGAAACTAAACCCAGTGAGTGCAGTCCTTTTTTGAAATAGACTACATATATATATATATATATATATATATATATATATATATATATATATATATATATATATATGAGTTTTTAAAAAATGCACAAGTATTTTTTTTATTTTTTATAATAACGTTTTTTTGTTTTACCTTAAAAAGCACACAATTATCTTGCATGTGAGCTATAAATTTACTGTGATCAGGAGCAGGGCCGTTTTTAGAGGGCCAGGATAGTTGCTACTCATCATCCCAACCACTGCCGATAGATTAATTTGTATTACATGTGACACTAGTAACATCAAACACAAGCTAATCTATAGGCAGAGGTTGGGATGAGTAGATAGAATCCTCCAGTATCTTTTCTGATGGATACATATCCCAACATGCCCCAAACACAGGTGAGAGGTGTAGTTGAGGGGTTATTCACTCTAAGAAGCTTACCCACCCACCCTGCTGGATCACATTTTCTCGCTCCTGGTTTAAAACTGGAGCATCAATGGTGAGGTACTTTATTGCTGGCCCCTTCCTGTGCCCCAAAATCACTTCCCCATCTCACATACTGCAGGGGCACAGCTGCAACAGACCCTCAAACTGAGAGTGGGAGGCTGGTGCTAAAATCGGCAAGTGTGGATTTAATTTCTGTAAAGCATAAGGAGCTCTGGATCTGTCAGGATGGCGGCCCCTAATGGTGAGAGCACTGCAGCTAATATATTCCTGGTGGATTATATTTTTATTTCTTTATGAATATTTTAGTGTTGTTAATATTCATTTGTTAGGAACTTTGAATGATAGATAACTAGATAGAAATACATAAACTTTTTCTTGCTAATCAAAAGGACATAAAAGTTAGAAAAACAACATATGTATGTTGCCCTAAAATGACCGGGCCTCTTTTTGGTCCAAATCCAGCCCTGGTTATACACTTATATTTCAATCTATAAAATTAGAGAAGTGTTCAACCAGGGAATGAACACCTTGTTCTATGGCTAGTTAACAACCCAAAAGCAGCCTCATTTTCCCAGCATCTGCCATAAGAAACCCTGGGGAAAGTCTCCCTAAGGGTGATAGGGGAAACCAGACGTGGACTCCTTGTCCATTGCGCTTAGAGGGATGTTCTGTATGTATTTATATTTCTATATAAAATCATAGTTTATGGAGTGATAGTTTGCGCTTCCACTCGCTCGTTAACTCCGCTAGAAGCTTTTTGAGCACATTGGGTAGCTCGTATATTACAATTTGAAAGTAAAAAGTTTTCGCATGAGTGCCAACATGATGTGCGCTAAAATGCAAACTTGGAATATTGGACCGTGTTAACGTATTCCCCCATAGACTTCAATGGAGCTGGAAAAGTGGAAAAAAAACAAGTCACTTAAATCCGATCGCGTTTTCTCAAGTGTACTAACCCCATATCAAATAAGAACATTTTCACATTCCAATGTTCTTCACATATATGTTCTATTTATTCATAAATACATATATATATATATATATATATATATATATATATATATATATATATATATATATATTTATATATATATAAAATGTTTTTTGGTTAAATATATATCTATATGTATATATATATATATATATATATATATATATATATATATATTGTGAGACATAACAAGAGAACTCATCCTGGAAAGTAGCCAGGTTGAAGAAAGACAGGGAAACAGCACTCTTTTGAAAATAATCAATATTTTACTAGCACAACATAATATACATAAATGGTAAAGGAGATGGCATACGGGAGTCCCCCCTCTGCCTCTGCACTGCAAGGATAGGCAGAATTCACCGTGTGAAAAAATACAAAATCTAATTGCAACAAAAATATATTACAAAGAAATAATAATATAGGACCTATCGAGTCCAATAGACAAAACCTGACCGGTCAGGTTTTGTCTATTGGACTCGATAGGTCCTATAGTATTATTTCTTTGTAATATATTTTTGTTGCAATTAGATTTTGTATTTTTTCACACGGTGAATTCTGCCTATCCTTGCAGTGCAGAGGCAGAGGGGGGACTCCCGTATGCCATCTCCTTTACCATTTATGTATATTATGTTGTGCTAGTAAAATATTGATTATTTTCAAAAGAGTGCTGTTTCCCTGTCTTTCTTCAACCTGGCTACTTTCCAGGATGAGTTCTCTTGTTATGTCTCACAATACATTACTATATAAGGGTCTGCACCACATTTATTTAAAAGCCAAATAAGGGCCGATTGCGGCATCCTTCGCTTTACTAGCCCATAGCAACTGCTTCTCTCCCGTATTTATTTCTTGATAAATATATATATATATATATATATATATATAATTATATATTGGTATAGATATATACAGATATAAATAGGAATATATATTTAAAAATAATTAGAACATATTTCGCTATGTGAAGAACTTTGGAATGTGAAATATTTACAGTAAGTACATATTTAAAACCATTATTAAAGGGACATAATACTCATATGCTAAATAACTTGAAACTGATGCAGCATAACTGCTGACTGGAAAATAACACCTGAGCATCTCTATGTAAAAAAGGAAGATATTTTACCTCACAATTTCCTCAGCTCAGCAGAGTAAGTTCTGTTTAAAAATTTATACTCAGTTGCTGCCCAGCTGCAGGTAAAAAAAAGAAAAGAAAACGAAGAAATGAACAGCAGCCAATCAGTATCAGCAGTGCTGAGGTCATGAACTCTTTTTTCCTGTGATCTCATGAGATTTTAATTAAATCTCATGCGATTTCATTGTAAACTTCCTTACACTGAATAGTGAGATGAGAGTGCACAAGGCTCAATACTTCAGTTGTCCCAGGACAGACATACTGATTTGCTGCTTAGAAGTCCTTTACAATGGGATGTGGCTACTGAGAAACTTTTGAGGTAAAATATCTTTCTTTTTTACACAGAGATATTCAGGTGATATTTTCTAATCAGCTTTTTAGAGCTATACTGCATCACTTTCAAGTGTTTAAACATTTGGGTATTATGGCCCTTTAAATATAAATATTGCATAAATATGATTTTTCATGTTTTCAGCTACTTGACTGCAAAGGGCTCCAATGCACTTATGAATATGTCTATATATTGTATACATATTTATATATGTGTTTATATGTTTATGTATGTCTGTAAATACATATAGACACATATAAATACATAAATGCATCTGTACACACATATATACATATTTATATATATATGTATATATATATATATATATATATATATATATATATATATATATATATATATATATATATATATATATATATATATATATATATATAAAAGAAGAGATGAAAAAAAGAGAAAAAGCAGAAAAGGTTAATTGATAGGATTAATTGGCCAACACTTCCCATATGATTACAATGTAATTAAAACAGAGAGTCAACACCTGAGGGAATATCGAAGATACAGCAAAGACAAAGAATCAGAATGCACAAATATTATGTGAAATATATAAATTTATTAACTACCTTAGTCTAAATCATATAAACAATCCTTGTTACCCCTAAATATATTAAAAATACGAAACCATGGCCATGGCTGAGAGGCACTCAATTAAGACGTCTATAGTATGCCTTAACACACCATTAATAAAAATTGTATCAATATAAAGCCTAGATAATATACAATAGGCATCCAAACCACAGATACTCTTACAAAACAGACATTTGATAATTCTTATGGCATAGATACTTAATTCCAATAAGCAACATGCATGTCAAATGCAGACGTCAAGATTAGTACAGTCCAGCAATATTCAGCAGGCACTTGTAGTGCACATTCAGATGGAGCAAATGAATAGCTCTTATAATAAGCAGTTAGATACGAGTTAATGACTGTTTGTAGTTAGCAGTTCATGCAAATCAGTCGCAGTCATATGTAGCAGCAAGATGTAGCGGAATTACAGTCCCATAATATCGTCATATGTAAATAAAAGACCATAAATCTAGCACAAGTCTATGCAGAAATTGTGGTTATTCAAGGAAACTCCTACTGAGAGATGTACTCTTGCTCAAGGATCCTTTTTCAGATCTCACCACTTCCCAAATGGTCTGTGTTCCAACGTGCTGTTTATAGTCTTAATCCTGCAAATGTTGTCTCCATACAACCTGTAATGCGGGCTGTAATGCGGGCTGTCTTTTCCTTCTCTCTAGGTGGTTTGTATCACAGCAGACTCCACTTTTACTCGGGTGGTCCACCCCAAGTCATATTAAACACATAACACGTGTTTCGCTGCTAGGAACTTCCGGTGCGGCTTCTTCAAAATGTATAAGTGCTACTATTTTTTCTCCCTTACGGGAATTTAAACCCTAAGTATCGGAGGCCTAGGTGTTTTTTATTCCTCCATTCAGTATGTCTGTATCTGTGATGTCATTATTTAAGGTGGAAAAATACAATCCTTATTCATTGTCAGCAATCATTTGCTTATATATTTGTTAAGTTAATACTTAGACATTGGTAGTAATGATTAAACCATTATAATATCATTAATCCTATTTATATACAATTACAACATGTGCATTCTTCTATATTAAATATCGGCTAAGCCAGGAGTGATATATATTACATGTAAAAATATTAAACTTAAATAGTACCAACTACTCAGGTAAGATGCATATATCATTGACAACGTTTTTGGAACATAAATGTATTTTGTTATGGCACTTATAAAGTACCACATCTAACCATCAACTATATATTGCGTTTAGGGAGTAGACTAATAAGGTTCACTTATTATGACAAGTGTAGAATAGTCATATAGAACAGATTCGCTATCTAAAGGATAGACATTAACTCTGTATTACAATCTACAAAAAGGTGGATTGTTGATCCCTTCATTTAGGCCTTTTGGGCTCAGAGTATTCATATTATAGATCCACTTACATTTAGCTTGTAATAGCTGTTTATCTAAATCCCCACCTCTAATCTGAAGATCTATTAACTCTAGGCCTCTCACCTTAAGTGAGGAGGCGGAGCTATCATGATGGGTAAAAAAGTGTCTAGCCACATTGCTGTTACTTGACAGTTGACTCTATCTCTAAGTTCCCTATAGGTTTTTCCTATATAGAAAGTAGGACATGAACATGAAATCATGTATAATACCCCCTCACTGTGACATGTAATGTGTCCTCTTATTTTGTATTTATTGTTAAGTTGATCTAACACTGTATCACCTTTTAGCATATTTTTGCATATACTACATTTACCACATATAAAATTTCCATCTTTCTCCTTGTACTTAGCAAGCCATGTACCTTTCTGTTTAGTGTGTTTAAAGTGGCTATGGACAAGTTTGTCTCTTAAACTAGGGGCTCTTCTTGGACTCATTGTAGGTCTCTCTCCTACTATATCTCTAATAATGGGATCCGTATGTAATACATCCCAGTGTTTGGTAAAAATTGCCCTAATATCTTGCCACTTATTGTTGTAAGCAGTTATAAATCTGATTCCCTCTTTGTCAGCACTGCCCTCATTTTGATTTTTAAAATCATATAGAGTCTCACCTCGTGTTTTTTTACGCGTTTTCAGATGTTTGTTTCAAATGTTTGTTGGAGTACCCTCTCTCTGTTAGTCTTTCTCTCAAATCATCTGCATGAAATTTGAACGACTCCGCAGTGGAGCAATTCCGCTTACATCGCAAGTATTGGCCATATGGAATGCCTTTTATCACTGAACCTATATGATGACTATCAGCTTTTAGAATCGTATTAGCTGAAGTCTCTTTCCTATATATTTCAGTTTCCAACACACCATTTTTAGCTGTAATTGCCAAGTCCAGAAATGTTATATTGGTAGTACTGTAGGTATATGTAAATTTGAGATTTAGATTCAATCTCTCAATAAAGTCCTTTAACTCTCATTCTGTTCCATTCCATAAGACCAACACATCATCGATGTAGCATACCCAAAGTTTCATCTTATCTTCATACTGTGATGCAATATCTAAGACATGATCTGTCTCCCACTTGCCTAATTATAGGCATGCATAAGTGAGAGCACAGCTGAGCTAGCTCCCATGGCTGTGCCTAGAGTTTGGCGATAGTATTTACCATCAAAAGTAAAATAGTTGCTATTGAGGACAAAGTCCAAAATTTACAAAATAAAGTTTGTATGTTCTTTATATTTTGGTCCTTTCTGTTCTAGATAATATTTACAGGCTTGTATCCCCAAATTATGGGGAATTGAGGAATATAAAGATTCCACATCTATAGCTACTAAGATGGTATTTTCCTCTATAGTTAAGCTGTCCAACTTTTTAAGAGCATCACTAGAATCCTTTATAAATGAGGGCAATGTTTCCAAGAAAGGCTGCAGACAATAATCTATTTACTGAGATACATACTCATTCAGGCTCCCTTGATCCGAAATAATGGGCCTTCCAGGGGGTGGATTTTTGTTTTTATGTAATTTAGGTATAGTATAGAATGTTGCTATCTTGTTTTTTTTTGTATACATAAACTCATATTCTGCTTTATTAATTATTTAATTTCTCATAGCCTGAGTGAGAATGTAATCCAGCTCAATTTGATATGGTCGGATCACTGTTAAGCAAAGAGTAGTGTGTGCTATCTGAGACTTGTCTAAGACATTCTTTTTTGTAATCAGTAGTGTTTATCATAACTACATTTCCACTCTGGTCTGATGGCTTGGTAGTAATGTTGTTGTCTTTTATTAGGTCATTAAGAGCCCATCTCTGTTTTCTAGTTAAATTATCTTGATAGCCTGTGTAAATATCCAGTTTGGCTATATCCTTTTCAACCAATTTGACAAAGCTACTTACTGGTCCTGCCATAGACAAGGGCAGCATGTATTTTGATTTCTTTTTAAGTGGTGTGTAGCCTATGTGTTCTCCAATTACTTCTTGTTGTACAATGTCTAGATCCTCTGATGTATTTATTTGTTGCTGCGTATTCTCTGTTTCATTCTGTAAATATATTAAGTTATCTATGAGTCGTCTATCTCTCATGTCTAATGTTTGTTGTTTTGGTTTTCCTGTATGTAATTTCTTCAGAACTGTTTTAGGCGCAAATAGATTTAAATCTTTAATAATTAGTAAATTTATCTATTTTATTAGTTGGAGAATAAGATAAGCCATTTCTCAAAACTTCTTTATGCTCCTTTCTTAGATGTTTTTGTGATACATTCACTACCTTTAAATCATTTTTGTATTTTTTTGAAGAAGTGTTGTTGTTCTTCTATTCCTGGCTTCTCAGATTGTATGTTTTTTTCACTGTATCTCCCCCTTCTGTGTTTTCTCCCTGCTCTACGTTTCTTTCTCCGTCCTTGTCCTTGTTCTTTGTCTTGCCAAAAAAAGAACTCTGATTAAGTCTATAATTTTTGTTCCTATTTTTATTTCTACTCCCTTCACTTGTAGTTGATTTGTCTGTGTCTGATGATGTATCTGTGTTCCATTCCCGTCCAAAATCATAAACTTTATTTGTTTGATAATCTTGATAATCTCTCTGGAATTTTCTCTTTTTACGAAATTTAGTCTCTTCCGGAATTTTCTTTAATTCTAATTTTACCACATTCATTAATCTCTCATAGCTTTTTCTAATCTTAATTCATTCTCCCTAACTATTAGTTTCATCAAGTTAAATGAACAGTCTGACAAATGATCATACCATAATTTAGTAAAGTCTATCAGTAATGGGTCTCTCAGGTTATTCCCTGGTCTCATTTAAACCTAAGTACCCTTGGGATCATTTTTGATTCCAAGTATTTATTTAAACTTGATCTTTCCCATTTTAACTTCAGTTGTTTAGATGAACGGTTCTTATATGTCTTAAATGACTTATAAATGTTTGTATTAGCATCATCCTGAGTAGTGGTAGTAGTTTCTATATCTAATGAGAAAGTTTCTGATATATCGCTTTTCCATTCCTCCTCATTTATAATTGCCATATTCAATGCTTTGCTGTGGCTAGGTCATCCCCAAATGTTGAATTTCTCTGTATATTTCAGGGAGCTCGGAATGATTTTAGAAAGAGTATAGTAGAAAGAAATATCACACTCAAGGATTATAATATCTTAAAGATTCAATCAAACCAGCTCAAAGAACAACCTGATTTAGTAAGTTAATATTATTATTATCGGTTATTTGTAGAGCGCAAACAGATTCTGCAGCGCTATAAACAAAGGTGGAGTACAACAAAACAATTATAGGGATCAAATGGGTAGAGAGCCCTGCCAAGAGTTGCACTATTGTAGTCAGCTCTTAAGAAGTTGAGCTACAAACAGCTGGACTCTTAGGCTTACATGCTAAGGGGGTTCAGGGGATAGCAATGGAGGAGAGGAACTGGTATAAAGAAAGGTTAGCATAGGTTGTATGCATCCCTGAACAGTAGAGTCTTTAGGGAGCACTTGCTTCGCTCCACAAGACTCTCTTCTAGTTTTAAAAGCTTTTAAAACTAGAAGAGAGTCTTGTGGAGCGAAGCAGAGAGTTCCACAAGATGGGAGTCAGTCTGGAGAAGTCCTGTAAATGGGAGTGTGATGAGGTGACAAGAGAGGAGGAGAGTAGGAGGTCATGAGCAGAGCGAAGGGGACGGGAGGGAGAGTATCTGGAGACAAGGTCTGAGATATAGGGGCAGTTGAGGGCTTTGTATGTCAGAATGAGAATTTTGTGTTTGATCCTAGAGGCAAGAGGAAGCCAGTGAAGGGATTGGCAGAGAGGTGCAGCAGATGAAGAGCGACGTGTAAGGAAGATGAGTCTGGCAGAGGCATTCATTATGGATTGTAAAAGATCTAGGCAGCAGGTGGGGAGACCAGAGAGGACAGAGTTGCAGTAATCGAGGTGGGAGAGAATGAGAGAGTGGATTAAAATCTTAGTTGTGTCTTGTGTAAGGAAGTGTCTAATTTTAGAGATGTTTTTAAGGTGGAAGCGGCAGGCTTTAGCCAATGACTGAATGTGAGGAGTGAAAGAAAGATCTGAGTCAAATGTGACCCCGAGACATCAGGCATGCGGGGTAGGGGTAATTATGGAGTTGTCGACAGTTATAGAGAGATTGGGGTGGAGAGTTTAGAAGAAGGGGGGAAAATAAGGAGCTCAGTTTTGGAGAGATTTAGCTTGAGGTAGTGAGAGGACATCCAGTTGGAGATGTGAGAAAGACAGTTAGTGACAGGGGTTAGCAAGGAAGGAGATAGGTCTGGTGCAGAGAAGTAGATTTGGGTGTCATCGGCATACAAATGATATTGTAAACGGTGGGACTTTATTAGGGAACCTAGTGATGACGTGTAGATTGAGAAGAGAAGGGGACCGAGGACAGAGCCTTGCGGTACTCTGACAGAAAGGTGTGAGGGGGCAGAGGAGGCCCCAGAGAAGGCTAAATTAAAGGTACAGTTTGACAGGTAGGAAGAGAGCCACAAGAGGGCTGTGTCACAGATGCCGAAGGATTGGAGGGTTTGGAGCAAAAGAGGGTGGTCAACAGTGTCAAAGGCTGCGGACAGATCAAGGAGGATAAGCAGAGAGAAGTGGCCTTTTGTTTTTGCTGTAAGTAGGCCATTGGTAACCTTAACAATTGCTGTCTCTGTGGAGTGATGGGGACAAAATCCAGATTGCAATGGGTCAAGGATGGAGTTTATTGTAAGGAAATGGGATAGGCGTGCATAAGCTAGTTTTTCGAGAAGCTTTGATGCTAGAGGGAGGAGGGAAATAGGGCGGTAGTTGGATGGGGATGTAGGATCAAGGGAAGGTATTTTGAGGATAGGTGTGACCAGTGCATGTTTCAGCGAGGAGGGAAATATACCGGTGCTGAGGGAGAGGTTGAAAGTGTGTGTGAGTATAGGGGTAAGGGTGGCAGAGAGGGAGGGGAGTAGCTGTGAGGGGATAGGGTTAAGGGGACAGGTAGTGAGGTGAGAGCACAGTATAAGTGCCGAAACTTCTTCCTCAGTAACAGGGGAGAATGAGCTAAGTTTAAGATTATGTGGGTTGTGGTTGATTGAGAGCATTTGAGGGGGGGAGAGAATGGAATTATGTTGAGAGCTGATTTCATTTCTGATGGAGTCGATTTTGTTATTGAAGTGGTTGGCAAAGTCTTGAGCTGACAGAGAAGTTGTATTAGGAGGTGGGGGAGGGCGGAGAAGAGTATTGAAAGTGGAGAACAAACGTTTTGGGTTTGAAGAAAGATTAGAGATAAGAGTAGAGAAGAAGTGTTGCTTATGGAAATTAAGGGCAGAGTACTAGGAGTTCAAGATAGATTTTTAATGTTGAAAATCAGCTGAACTCCTAGATTTTCTCCAGTGCCACTCAGCAGTACGGGAACATCTTTGTAGGTATCGTGTCAGAGGAGTATGCCAGGGCTGAGGATGAGTGTTTGATTTCCGAGCTATGGTAAGAGGGGCGAGATTGTCAAGGACAAATATAAGGGTGGAATTATAGTGGCAGATTGGTCAGGGCAGGAAAAGGAGAAGGATGAAAGGAGAGGTTTGAGGGAATTAGAAAGCTGTTGTTGATCTAATGACATAATGCTTCTGTGAAGTTTGGTGTGAGGAGCAGAAGGAGGGAGAGTTGTAGGGAGGGATGATATGCTGCAAGTAAGGAGATGGTGGTCAGAAAGAGGAAAGGGGAAGTTTGTGAAGTTTGAGAGAGTGCATCGATAGCTAAAGATCAGGTCAACTGAGTGACCATCTTTGTGAGTGGGAGAATCAGTCCATTGTGACAAACCGAAAGAGGAAGTGAGTTGCAGAAGTTGTTTTGCAGAGGAGGCAGTGGGATTGTCAAGAGGGATGTTGAAGTCACCAAGAATGAGGAAAGGAAATAAGGTAGCCAGGCATCCAAGTGATCTAGAAATTGAGTTGAGGAGCCAGGAGGACGGTATATGACTGCAACACGTATAGAAAGAGGAGAGAATAAGCGAATCATGTGGGCTTCGAATGAGGAAAATGTGAGGGAACAGATGGGATGTATTTTTTGAAAGGTGCAATGAGAGGAAAGTAAAATACCTACACCACCTCCTTGTCTATTACCAGACCTAGGAGTGTGGCTGAAGTGGAGACCACCATGTGACAGAGCAGCAGTGGATGCTGTGTCTAGGGGAGAGAGACAGGTTTCTGCTAGGGTCAGAAGGTTGAGGGAGTGGGAGATAAAGAGGTCATGTAGGGAAAACCTGAGACAACTAGTGGTATGTGTCTAAGTGTGCACAGGAGGAATCAAAATATCATAATATCCAAAAAAAGAAGAGATGAAAAAAAGAGAAAAAGAATAGGTTAATTGATAGTATTCCTTGGTCAGCACTTCCCATATGGTTACAATGTAATTAAAACAGAGAGTAAACACCTGAGGGAATATCGAATATATATTTAAATATACATTTACCGGCCACTTTATTAGGTACACCTTGCTAGTACCGGGTTGGACCCCCCTTTGCCTTCAGAACTGCCTAATTCTTTGTGGCATAGATTCAACAAGGTGTTGGAAACATTACTCAGAGATTGTGGTCCATATTGACATGATAGCATCACGCAGTTGCTGAAGATTTGTTAGCTGCACAACTATGACACGAATCTCCCGTTCCACCACATCCCAAAGGTGCTCTATTGGGTTGAGATCTGGTGACTGTGGAGGCCATTGGAGTACAGTAAACTCATTGTCATTTTCAAGAAACCAGTTTAAGATGATTTGAGCTTTGTGACATGATGCATTATCCTGCTGGAAGTAGCCATTAGAAGATGGGTACACTGTAGTCATAAAGGGATGGAAATGGTCAGCAACAATACTCAGGTAGGCCATGGCATTTAAACAATGCTCAATTGGTACTAACGGGCCCAAAGTGTGCCAAGAAAATATCACCCACATCATTACACCACCACCAGCCTGAACCATTGAAACAAGGCAGGATGGATCCATGCTTTAATGTTGTTTATGCCAAATTCAGACCCTACCATCTGAATGTCATCAGACCAGGCAACGTTTTTCCAATCTTTTATTGTCCAATTTTGGTGAGCCTGTAAGAATTGTAGCGTCAGTTTTTTGTTCTTAGCTGACAGAAGTAACACCCGGTGTGGTCTTTTGTTGCTGTAGCCCATCTGTTTCAATGTTCAACATGTTGTGCATTCAGAGATGGTATTCTGCATACCTTGGTTGTAATGAGTGGTTATTTGAGTTACTGTTGTCTTTCTATCATCTCAAACCAGTCTGCGCATTCTCCTCTGGCCTCTAACATCAACAAGGCATTGTCGTCCACAAAACTGCCACTCACTGGATATTTTCTCTTTTTTGGACCATTCTCTGTTAATTCTCTGTTGTGCATGAAAATTCCAGTAGATCAGCAGTTTTTTAAATACTCAGAGCAGCCCGTCTGGCACCAACAACCATGCCACGTTCAAAGTCCCTTAATTCCCCATTTTTCCCCATTCTGATGCTCTGTTTGAACTTCAGAAAGTCTTATTTCCCACGTCTAGATGCCTAAATGCATTGAGTTGCTGCCATGTGATTGGCTGATTAGCAATTTGTGTTACCAAGCAATTGAACAGTTGTACCTAATAAAGTGGCCGGTGAGTGTATATATACATACATATCCATATTTAAACATGTATATCTATGTTAAAGCCCTCATATCTTTGAGCCCTTATAACTTTTATGAATTTTTTATTAGATAGTGTTATTATGAGTGTAACTGTACTGTGTAATGTATTTTTCATGTGTTTTGTGCAACTTTTTATTCAAGCGTAACAATTAACAAGAGCTCTGAAGTCACGCTAACCCAACGAGCATAAATCGTGATTGCAATCAAGTGTTCACATTTACTTTCAACTTATAATACGCGCGCTACTTCAGACGAGCACAAATAGCAATGATAAAGTCCTTTTAGCTCACACATAACGGTTTGCACGCCACCCATAATCTAGCCCTTAATGAGCTCCAATTATCATTTGGTGGGCGGATGAGGCAGTGAGTGGGTGACCAATCGGGGGTTGTCAATCATCCCGATCGGATATGATCAGGATGATTGAAATCTGACACACTTTAGGTGGCGGAAAGGTTAAGACTGCTGCTACTTAAATAGCATTTCAGGCTTGCTCATGCGTGCCTGACATCAATAAAGCTCAGAAGCTGCTCTTGCAGCTTGATAAATAAAGCCCAATGAGGAACTTCACAAACTGACCTTTGGCTTACTGCTTGAGCAATAGCCTACATAAGTTTTTCAGCGCTCCCCCATAGAAGTCTATCATGTGGAGGGATGTAGCGCACCTGTGCTGACCAACATCCACGCGTTAATGTGCCCTAAACGTTTACTTGTAGAGTGAGCACAAAAATAAAAGCGCTATTGCTTTAACTTGAGTGATGTTAGTGCACAATAGTTATAATATTTTTTCACTCCACTTGTAATCTAGGCCATAGTTATAGTCAGATCCAGAGCAGTAATACACTACTAGGAGCTAGCTGAACACATCTGGTGAGCCAATGACAAGAGACAACTGTATCTAGCCACCAATCATCATCTGGCTCCCAATAGTGCTTTGTTTTTCAACAAAGGATACCAAGAGAACATTTCATATTAAAAGTAAATTGAAATTAATTAATTATTAATTACATGATCTGAATCATAAAAGTTGAATTTTACTTTCATGTCCCTTTAAATGAGAGTTCTCATTACCCTTTAAATCAGTGTTTCTCAACTTCAGTCCTCAGGACCCTTAACAGACCAGAATTTCAATATATCTTAACTAGAGCACAGGTGAAGTAATCATCTGAAGGGTGAGAGCAGCTGATTATTCCACCTGTGCTCTAGTTAAAGGGACATTCCATTCAAAATTGAAATGCACCTACATTAATTACATCTTTGAATATAAACATATTTGCAATATACATGTATTAGCAAAAATGCTTCTAGCAAAAGTTATCACTGTTTTAGTGTTAACGTTTTTCTCTGCACGTGCATGTGAAGCATAGCTAGATATTCTCAGTGCGCAAGCATTTTAAATAATGCAGCTGCTCAGATAATCAGTGGGGCTTGTTTCATGTCAGCAATTAACAAATTGCGTCATTACCAGATGGTACAAGCACCTTAGGCTCACTGAGCAAGTGCTGTGTTTAAAATGCTGGTGCACTGTGCATACTTAAATACACTTCTGAAACAGCTATAGCTTTTATTAGATGCATTTTTGCTAATGCATATATATTACAAAATTGCTTGTGTTCAATACCGAAATGCACCCATGTGGTTTCCAATTTTTCCTGGAATATCCCTTTAAGATTTAATGAATATCTGGCCTGTTAAGGGTCCTGAGGATTGGAGTTGAGGAACACTGCTTTAAATAAAACACAATTGAAGACAAAAAAATCTGTAACATCTGGTAATTACTCAATTTGTTAATTGCTGACATTATACAAGCCCCACTGGTGCTCTGAGCAGCTGCATTATATAAACTACTGATAGAATTAGAATATCTAGCTATGTTTCACATGCACGTGCACAGGAAAATGCTATCACTAAAATAGTTGTAACTTTTACTAGAAGCATTTTTTACTAATATGTGTATATTGCAAATATGTTTCTATTCAAAGATGTAATTCATCTATGTGCATTTACATTTTGACTGGAATGTCCCTTTAAGGTAGAGGATCATTTATTTTTTGACAATTACTTTTAGGTATTACTGTGAAAATATGGATCTGTTGAAGCATTGAGTGCTGCAGTACACAATAGTTACATTAAGTTCTGTTGGTTCCCAGATAAATTAATAGCTGTTACATAGGAGCTGTGAATGCTGATCTGTGCTATTAACGTTAATGTTCTCAACAGTAGATTGCACAGAATCTAGCAGAATTCATTTTTAACAATGCTCTGGCCAATGCCATCACTAAGATCCTGAACTGACTAGATTGGTTGTACGTAATAAATAGTGAGAGGAACAGCTGGAACTCATTTTTCTAAACCTTTTCTTGTGATGTTATAAATGTAAACCTTGCATGTTCATTCAGTTCAACTTATTTCCCCTCTATGAACAGAATTATAACTATTTTATTGGTTTCATTTTCCATGTGTGGTTTGCAATATCATTTCTGTCTTCTTACTTAATCATAAAATCTTCAAATGAAAGTAGAATAAAGTTTCTCTGAACATTTATGCATATTGCACTAGTGTTATTGCAGCATACAATTGGATATTAGTCCTGCTTATTAAAATTAATATCAAATTGTGAAATTATATTATAATTTTACAATTCAGTGTCTTTATTTAATTGGTCTGTCTCATGTTGAATGGGTTTCCTTAATCAGAAGATGCATTATGTATGAACTAGAAGAGTCTTGAGACTCTGGGCGATATTGTATGCAGCCCACAATTCTCTTTTGCAATGAAAAATAATCGGCTAGATTACGAGTTTTGCAGTATGCTAAAAAAGCAGCGTTAACAGGTCCTAACGCTGCTTTTTTACGCCCGCTGGTATTACGAGTCTTGCAGGTTTAGGATCACCGCACACTTCTTTGGCCTTACCGCAAAACAACTTACGTAAACTTTGTAAAGTCTTTTTTCTATGGGACTACCATAGGGCTGGTATTACAAGTCTGTCATAGGAGGCAAAAAAGTGAGCGGTACACCCTCTCCTGTCAAGAGTCCTAACGCATTTTAAAGTCAGTAGTTATGAGTTTTATGGTACAACGCCGTAGCATAAAACTCATAATTAAAGTGCTAAAAAGTACACTAACACTCATAAACTACCTATTAACCCCTAAACCGAGGCCCTTCCGCATTGCAAACACTAAAATTAATTTTTAACCCCTAATCTGCCACTCCGGACACCGCCGCCACCTACATTATATTTATGAACCCCTAATCTGCTGCCCCCAACATCGCAGACACCTACATTATATTTATTAACCCCTAATCAGCTGCCCCCAATGTCGCCGCAACCTACCTAACTTATTAACCCCTAATCTGCCGACCCCAACGTCGCCACCACTATAATAAACATATTAACCCCTAAACCGCCACACTCCCGCCTTGCAAACATTAGTTAAATATTATTAACCCTTAATCTGCCATCCCTAACATCGCCGTCACCTACGTACATTTATTAACCCCTAATCTGCCTCCCTCAACGTCGCCACCACTATATTAAAGATGTCGGGGCGGCAGATTAGGGGTTAATAAGTGTAAGATTAGGGGTGTTTAGACTCGGGGTTCATGTTAGGGTGTTAGGTGTAAACATACATTTTATTTCCCCATAGGAATCAATGGGGATGCGTTAGTGAGTTATACGCTGCTATTTTGCAGGTGTTAGACCTTTTTTCAGCCGGCACTCCCTGTTGATTCCTATGGGGAAATCGTGCTTGAGCACGTTACACTAGCTCACCGCTGACTTAAGCAGCGCTGGTATTGAAGTGAGATTTGGAGCTAAATTTTGCTATATGCTCACTTTTTGTCTTTTAACGCCGGGTTTGTAAAAACTCATAATACCAGCGCTGTAGGTAAGTGAGTGGTGAGAAAAAACTGCTTGTTAGCACCGCACCCCTCATAACGCAAAACTCGTAATCTAGTCGAATGTTTGTTACCAGCAGCACATTATTCATTAATTTCAAATTTAACTAATTATTCATTTATTACCTTTACTTAAAGGTTAGATTCTCTTAAATTGTATACGTTTACATCAAAATATGAAGTTGTGCACATGTCCATATTATATTTTAATGCTCCCACCCTACACACAAACATTTTTAATAATTTAAGATTTTTGCTTTATTCATTTTTAATCTGTGCCCTGTTAATTTAATTTTGCATCCAAGGAAGACATCACTGAAAGGCTGTCAGGATAGCTTGTTAATGTATCATCTGCTTTAATTTGAACTTCAGCAAAACATACAATTTCTTATAATAGCTTTTTATTTTTTATTGATTCAGGACAGTATTTAGTTAATGATTTGTGCAAGAGACACATCACCTTAGCATAATTAATGTCTACTGTGTTCTTTCAAGATAAATGTTTTCAAGGCTGTGTGTTAATTTATTTTTAACTTTAGCGTTGGTATACATCCTGCTTACTGCTATTCCTTGGATGTTATATATGTATATATAAAAATGCTCAGAATCCCTAGATATATATTTATGCCCAGATTACCAGTGGAGCACAAAAATAGTAGCTAACACCGCTCAAGTTAAATCAATAGCGCTCTTATTCTTGTGCTTATATCACAAGTTCAAAGTAAAATGGTAACTACCGAACGAAAGCCTCAGACACAAACCCGAAGGTGCCCTACAAAATATTTTCATTAGCTTTGTTCTTCACTCAATAGAAAATGTTTTTATATATATATATATAAAAACAGGCATGGAAGGTATTCTAGCTTTTGTTCTGTCTCAGCTGAGTGTGTCTCTCTCTTTTCTGATATTTATGCAATCTGCTCTTGGGTCTCCCTAACAGTAATTGGGAAAACCAGACGTGGACTCCTTGCACACATGCCCTTAGAGAGATGCAATTGCACCTCACTGATGAGGCCCACAGAAGGCCGAAACGATCGTCTGGGGTTTGTTGTTTCTCTTGTTCAGAGAAGAATTGACTGGTATTTTGGCGCTGGACTGTCATTGGGCAGGGTCAGACTGATATGCTACAGGATATTTTTTCTCTGTGAAAAGGCATAGTGTGCTAAAAGAGTATGCACCCTGAGTCGCAATAGAAATGAACAGGCATGGAAGTTATTCTAGCTTGTGTTCTGTCTCAGCTGAGTGCGTCTCTCTCTTTTTTGAGATATATATATATATATATATATATATATATATATATATATATATATATATATATATATATATATATATATATATATATATATATATATAGCCAAATCTTCAAAGAAGAGGTATGTGCACTCTCACCAGCTTCCAACATCCGCCAGGGTGCTCTGCAGGAATAATCAAAAGGTAGATAGAAGAAAGCACTCACTGGACTTCAGCATTCTTAGAACCAACAAAAAATTATTTGTGATGTTTCGGGGCAACAAACGTCCCTTCCTCTGACAACCAGAAGCTACAAACAAACATACTAATAAAGGCCTGTAAAACCAATCATTGGAGACCGTGTGCAAATCAATCCAGGACTGTACCACCTATAAGGTGCAGTGTCATATTGTTAGCAAATATATAAATATATAAATTACCCCATGTATATATAATCAATTGTGTACTTAGCTAGTGTACAAAAATAGGTTATACTCTCAGTGTCAACAGAATATGTCAGTGTAATCATAGTGAAATTTCATCCCTGGTTTCATAACCCCACTCACAGAAACCCCTGGTGCGGTCCGAGCCTGCAAATGGAACACTCCATAGTTATCACATCACTAATGTAATCCGCCCCCATGGGCGTTAACATTAAAGACATAAACAATATCTATACCTATATACACAGAGAAAAGGAGAGATAAATATATATATATATATATATATATATATATATATATATATATACACAATCATGGCCAAAAATATTGGCACCCCTGCATTTCTGTCAGATAATGCACCACTTTGCCCAGAAAATTGTTGCAATTGCAAATGTTAAGACATTCTCATATTTATTTATTTTGTTTGTATTGGTATGACACAAAAACATGAAGAAAAAAAAAAGCCAAATCTGACACATTCCACGCAAAACTCCAAAAATGGACTGGACAAAATTATTGGCACCTTCTCAAAATTGTAAGAAATAATTGCATTCCAAAATTGTGATGCTCCTGCAATTTGTAATTAAACTCACCTGTATCAATTAACAGGTGCTGACAAAATAGAAATCACACCGGCAACCAGTTAAAATGGTGAAAAATTTACTTTCTGTTGTGTGTCTCTGTGTGCCACACTGAGCATGGAGAAGAGAAAGAGCTGCAAAGAATTATCTTATGATTTGAGAACAAAAATTGTGTAAAAGCATGGACAATCTCAAGGTTACAAGTCTCCAGAGATCTTAATGTTCCTGTGTCTACTGTGCGCAACATTGTTAAGAAGTTTACAGCCCATGGCACTGTAGCTAATCTCCCTGAACATGGACAAAAGAGAAAAAATGATCAAAGATTGCAACAAAGGATTGTTGGAATTGTGGATAAGAACCTCAATCAACTTCCATACAAATTCAAGCTGACCTTCAGGCACAGGGTACAGATGTGTTAACTCACACTATACGTCTCTATCTGAATGAAAAGGGATGCTATGGTAGGAGACCCAGGAGGACCCCACTGCTGACACAGAAACATATAAAAGCCAGATTGGAGTTTGCCAAAACTTACCTGAGGAAGCCAAAATCCTTTTGGGAGAATGTACTGTGGACAGACAAAACAAAAATACCGCTTTTTGGTAAAGCTCATCATTTTACTGTTTTCAGAAAAAGAAATTAATATTTTAAAGAAAAGAATACCATTATACATGGCGGAGGTTCACTGATGTTTTGAGGTTGCTTTGGTGCTTCAGTCACTGGATGTCTTGACTGTGTGAATGGCATTATGAAATCTGAAGACTACCACAGAAATCTGTGGTGCAATATAGGGCCCAGTGTCAGAAAGTTGGGTCTCCATCAGAGGTCATGGACAATGACCCAAAAGGATGCTATGGTAGGAGACCCAGGAGGACCCCACTGCTGACACAGAAACATATAAAAGCCAGATTGGAGTTTGCCAAAACTTACCTGAGGAAGCCAAAATCCTTTTGGGAGAATGTACTGTGGACAGACAAAACAAAAATACCGCTTTTTGGTAAAGCTCATCATTTTACTGTTTTCAGAAAAATAAATTAATATTTTAAAGAAAAGAATACCATTATACATGGCGGAGGTTCACTGATGTTTTGAGGTTGCTTTGCTGCTTCAGTCACTGGATGTCTTGACTGTGTGAATGGCATTATGAAATCTGAAGACTACCACAGAAATCTGTGGTGCAATATAGGGCCCAGTGTCAGAAAGTTGGGTCTCCATCAGAGGTCATGGACAATGACCCAAAGCACACGCCAAAAAGCACCCAAAAATTGTTTAAGACAAAGCATTGGAGAGTACTTAACTGAACAGTAATGAGTCTTGATCTCAATCCCATAGAGCATGCATGAAGAGATCTCAAAACAGCAATTGGGAAAAGGAACCCTTCCAATCTAAGAGACCTGTAGCAGGTGAAAGAAGAGTGGTCCAAAATTCCACGAGGTGTAAGAAACTCATTGATGGTTACAGGAAGTGATTGATTTCAGTTATTTTTTCCAAGGGGTGTGCTACCAAATATTACATTGAGGATGCCAATAATTTTGTCCAGTCCATTTTTGGAGTTTTGCGTGGAATGTGTTAGATATGGCTTTTTTTTCTCCACTTTTTTTGTGTCATATTAATACAAACAAAATAAATAAACATGAGAATGCCTAAACATTTGTAATTGCAACAATTTTCTGGGCGAAGTGGTGCATTATCTAACAGAAATGCAGGGGTGCCTATATTTTAGGCCATGACTGTATGTATATATATATATATATATATATATATATATATATATATATATATATATATATATATATATATTATATATGTGTGTTTATAAATAAATATAACAAAACATCCTAAGTGAAGCACAAAACTATTCAACTATTTACATTTTAAAATAAAAAGTGGTGTTAACATTGTTTTAAATTGATATGGCATATGACAAGGTGATAGACTGGTTTATATGTATATTTATATGTGTGCGTGTATGTGCACACATATGCATACATACATACATACATACATACATACATACATACACATACAAATACACACACACATACACACACATAATACAGTGCCCTCCACTAATATGGGCACCTTTGGTAAATATAATCAAAGAAGGGTGTTAAAAAAATTCTTTATTGTTTAACATTTTGATCTTTTGTTAAAAAAAATACACAAAAATACTCTGCTTTCATGGATATCAAACAACTGCAAACACAACACGGGTTTTAAAAAAAAATCTTTGTTGTAGCACAATTATTGGCACCGTTTTAGTCAATACTTTGTGCTACCTCCCTTTCCAAGATATCAGCTCTGAGTCTTCTCCTATAATACCCAATGATTATTTAAGAAAACTCAATGATTCTGTATGGAGGAATGAGACCATTCCTCCATACAGAATCTCTGCAGATCCTTCAAATTTCGAGGTTGACGCTGGTGGATTCTCCTCTTCAGTTCACCCCAATGGCTTTCTATATAGGGTTCAAGTCAGGGAACTGGGATGGCCATGATAGTATCTTGTTTGTGTGGTCAGTAAATCAGTAAATCATTTTTTGTGTTGATTTTGATGTATGTTTTGGATCATTTCTCTGCTGGAAGATACAACCACGGCCCATTTTAAGCTTTCTGGCTGAGGCCATCAGGTGTTCATTTAATATCTGCATGAGTCCATGATGCCATGTATCCTAACAAAATGTCCAGGTCCTCTGGCAGAAAAACAGCCCCAAAACTATAAAGTGCCACCACCATATTTAACTGTAGCATGAGGTACATTTCCATATGGCTATCTCCCTGTGTGCTCATAGAGAAGCTGGGTAGGGCTTGTTATCTTACAACTTTAGACCTCACAAAAGGGTATTGGCAGGTGCCCCTGACTGACCAAGCAAATTATTTTTTTTCCCAAGTGTTGCCATTGTGATTACATGGAGCTACTGCTAATTTTCAAAGGATGATGGACAGAATTTTGAAACCACATATGCAATATGCTGCTGCATACCTAGATGATGTAGCTGTGGGCATGAGGTACTTTTCCATGTGGCTACCTCCCTGTGTGTGTCAAACCCACCTCTGGTGTTTATTACCAAAAAACTGTATTTTTGTCTCATCTGACCATAGAACAGAATCCCATTTGAAGTTCCAGTAGAGTCTTGGAAACTGCTTGAGCTTGTTTTTGGATGAGAGTAGAGGCTTTTTTCTTCCAAACAATTTGTGGTGATGTAGGTAATGTCAGATTGTAGTTTTGGAGACATTCTGACCCCAAGACGCAACTAACTTCTGCAATTATCCAGCTGTAATCCTTTGATATATTTTGGCACTCAAACTATCCTCTTCACAGTGTGATGAGACAATATAGACGCACGTCCTCTTCCAGGTTAATTCATAACATTTCCAGTTGACTGAAACTTCTTAATTATTGCCCTGATGGTGGAAATTGGCATTGTAGCCACTTCCCATTTTGCGAAAGTCACTGTAACCTTTTGCCGCACATCACAGTTATATTCCTTGGTCTTACCCATTGGGATGACATGGGGTTACATGGAGTTGCTGCTACTTTTCAAAGGATGATGGACATAATTTTGAAACCACATAGGCAATATGCAGCTGCATACCTAGATGATGTAGTAATCCATAGCACAGACTGGGACTCACATCTTCCTAAAGTATATATGTGTGTGTATAAATATATGCACTGAACAAATAAAAAGGTATAGTTATATAATGTGTTGGTATTGTGTTAAAATACAAGAGTCATATGAGGCTCTGAAGCTTTGAAAATCTTAGTCTCATCATTTGAAGTGTGCTGTTAATGGCACCTGTCATGGCAGTGGTATTGGGAATGGTAATTATTTCTCAGGGTTGCAGGACATGCTGCAAACAGGTGAGGTCTCTATTTTTAGTTTGTTGGACTATTTCCTGGAATAAGATTCTGATCCTTTGCTATGTTACCTGTGCTCTGCTGATTCCCTGACTACTGATTTATGTAACTCTTTATTTGATTATTCTTCTGGACCCTCTCTACACATTGCTGCCTGGTTCCTAACAGATTTTCTGTTTCCTGACTTCAGTTTTGTTCTTGACTATTCCTTAGGTTTACTGCTGTGTAATGCTGCCTGTTTACAGATCTACAGATTCCTGATTTCAAGCATGATTCTAGCTCTCTTCCAACCCATCTTCTGCTGACATGAATCATGAAATTAAGAAACGTAGGCACATTCTTTTAGAAAATGATGTTAAATAATTTAGCTACAACTTTCCTGATAGATAGTGATGTCGCAAACATAAAAATTTGGGTTCGCGAACGGCGAACGCGTACTTCCGCAAAAGTTTGCGAACGGGCGAACTGGGTGAACCGCCATAGACTTCAATTGGCAGGCGCATTTTAAAACCCACAGGGACTCTTTCTGGCCACAATAGTGATGGAAAAGTTGTTTCAAGGGGACTAACACCTGGACTGTGGCATGCCGGAGGGGGATACATGGCAAAACTCCCATGGAAAATTACATAGTTGATGCAGAGTCTGGTTTTAATCCATAAAGGGCATAAAGCACCTAACATTATAAATTATGAGGAAAAAATTGAAAAAAACACACTTTTTCTAAATTTGACCCCCAAAATCTGTTACACATCTACAACCACCAGAAAACAATCATGCTAAATAGTTTCTAAATTTTGTCCTGAGTTTAGAAATACCCAATGTTAACATGTTCTTTGCTTTTTTTGCAAGTTATAGGGAAATAAATACAAGAAGCACTTTGCTATTTCAAAACCACTTTTTTTCAAAATGAGCGCTAGTTACATTGAAACCCTGATATCTGTCAGGAATACCTGAATATCCCTTGACATGTATATATTTTTTTTTAGAAGACATCCCAAAGTATTGATCTAGGTCCATTTTGGTATATTTCATGCCACTATTTCACTGCCAAATGCGATCAAATAAAAAAGATTTGTTCACTTTTTCACAAACTTTAGGTTTCTCACAGAAATTATTTACAAACAACTTATGCAATTATGGCATAAATGGTTGTAAATGCTTCTCTGGGATCCCCTTTGTTCAGAAATAGCAGACATATATGGCTTTGGCGTTGCTTTTTGGTAATTAGAAGGCTGCTTAATGCCACTGCGCACCACACGTGTTTTATGCCCAGCAGCGAAGGGGTTAATTAGGGAGCATGTAGGGAGCTTGTAGAGTTAATTTTAGCTTAAGTGTAGTGTAGTAGACAACCCAAAGTATTGATCTAGGCCCATTTTGGTATATTTAATGCCACCATTTCACCACCAAATGCGATCAAATTAAAAAAAAACTTAAATTTTTTCGCAATTTTAGGTTTTTCACTGAAATTATTTACAAACAGCTTGTGCAATTATGCACAAATGGTTGTAAATGCTTCTCTGGGATCCCCCTTGTTCAGAAATAGCAGACATATATGACTTTGGCGTTGCATTCTGGTAATTAGAAGGCTGCTAAATGCTGCTGCTCATCACACGTGTATTATGGCTAGCATTGAAGAGGTTAATTAGGTAGTTTGTAGGGAGCTTGCAGGGTCAGCCTCTCACCTGACACATCAGACCCCCTGATCACTCCCAAACATCTCCCTTCGCTCCCCCACCCCACAATTGTTCCCGTCATCTTAAGTACTGGCAGAAAGTACTGACAGCTCTCTAACCCTCCCCATCTGCCTTATTGGCGGCCATCTTGGGTACTGGCAGCTGTCTGCTATTATTTCACAGTCAAAAAGTGTTTTTTTTTTTAAATGTACACTACTGTTACACCAGATGTGAGTGGTGGCACTGGGCAAGTGGGCACCGTATACGCTGTGAGCCTGACACACACGCTGGCAGGCAGGCAACTGCAATTAGATTACACAGGGAAAAAAAAAACCAGACTGATGTTCTAGCCCTAAAAAGGGCTTTTTGGGGTGCTGTCCTTACAGCAGAGATCAGATGAGTCCTTCAGGACTGTAGTGAACACTGAATACACTAGCCTAGCTATCGATTTCCCTATTAAATCAGCAGCAGCTACACTGTCCCTCCTCTCACTAAGAATGCAGCTTCAGAATGAATCTAAAATGGATGCTGTCCAGGAGGTGGGAGGGTCTGGGAGGGAGGGTCTGCTGCTGATTGGCTGGAATGTGTCTGCTGACTGTGAGGTACAGGGTCAAAGTTTACTCAATGATGACGAATAGGAGGCGGATCGAACATCGCATATGTTCGTCCGCCGCGGCGAATGCAAACAAGCTATGTTCGCCCGGAACTATTCGCCGGCGAACTATTCGTGACATCACTACTGATAGACTTTAGTGACGAATCTTGTAAAAATGTATTAGAAAAAACTATTCTAAAGGATTTTGATTAACCTCATAACTAACTATCATCATTACTCCATACTCAGTCCAAAATCTATGGTGTTGAATTATTATATGACATATGTTCTTGATATTGGTTTTTAGGATTAGAATAGAGTAGTAATCCTGGATGAAATTGTATCATTCTAGAATGAAATATTGAAATATAGAATGTCTGGGGAAAGTCATTTTGTAGGTGCAGTTTTTTTGCTGGTTTCCCTAACAGACCTCCCACCATTACAAGCAGGGCATTTTATCATGCTATCCCACATATCTTTAATGTGTTCCCAATGATCATTTTTACCTGCTGGGTTGTATTAAAGTGTTTACAAATAGCCCATTTACTTTTAATCTGTAATGTAAAATAGCTGTTTTCCTATTAAAACCCCCATTTATACTGCTGTGTATTCTATAGAAACCCTATGTTAACATCAGCAGAAATAAACCTTCCAGTGGGGGTATGATATAGATAGGGAGAGCCTGCCCAGCCCATTGATGAGTGTTTCTGCAGCTCTTTGGAATACAGTGAACTCTAATCACATTGTACCTTTAATGTTTTACCAGTTAACTAGCATTAAATTAATTGGAGTTTATTTTTCCAAGTGAAAATGATTTTTTTTAACCTAAATGTTGTCCTTTTTGCCCAGAGAGCGAGAGAGAGCTAAGATAAGTATGCCTTTGTGTATAGAGAGAAATTGGATAAGGAAGCCTACTATTCCTGCAGATCTGATGGGTCATGGTATTAATGAGCAAAAGCAGTTATTTCAAGTACAAATAAAAGCTCTTAAGTAGTGATTTCCCATATATGCAATACCCTATTTGATATAAGTAATTATATTTCCAGTATACTTCTATTATCAAATGTGTTTAATTATCTTGATATTTTTTACTGAAGGAGGAGCAATGGCAGCTAGCAGAACACATCAGATGAGCCAATGGCAAGATGCATGTATGTGCAACCACAATCAGCAGCTAGCTCCCAGTAGTACATTGCTGCTGATCCTACATAGATATGCTTTTAACAAAGGATACCAAGAATAGAAAGCAAAATAGATAATAGGATAATAGAAGTAAATTAGAAAGTTGTTTGAAATTACATGCTCTGTTTGAATAATGAAAGCTTCATTTTGACTTCACTGTCCTGTTCTTTTTAAGGGTATATAAAGACAGATAGACATATTGAGAGAAGGGCAGACAGACATATTGATATATGCAGAAATGCTGCATTGTTTACTTGAATCCCTAACTACTTCTCTTTCCTTCTGAAATACACACTGTTCAACTGACTAATTCCTGTTATCTCCAATAACTGTATCTGCATCTGCATGTATAAGCAGGGTGACAGCACACCACTTTCTAAAGCATAACCCGTTTTTTTAAATTGACGGTAAAGAAAAATAATTTATAAACGTGTGATTGAAAAAAATAATTGTGGTCACACATATGAAAAGTCTGGACACCTATCGTATATTTTCCTGAAAGAACACGTAACATCTGTACAATCATACTGTCAATTAAATCATTACAGCTGCCAGTATGGGAAAAATGACAATATGCTGGCTCTGTTTTAGAAGACTGCAAAACCTTTTGCTTTCTCTGCACATGAAAATCCTATTAGGTTTCGTAAAAATGCTTTCTGTAGCAATCCCAGTACTTTTTGATAAATAGCTGGCATGGAACCCTGACACTGGAAGCTGCTTGCTCTATCATTCATTCCCATATAACCTATACAGATAAGAGAGGCATCTGTGAATACATCAGTATCTGCTGAGCAATCTTTTGAGATAGAAACATATTCTGTTATAAATCAAGAACCAAAAGCCATTGAGATTGGAAGGTGTCTGCTGTACCTTTGAAAAATTCCTAGCAATTTATATTGATATAACCCTAAAACGGTTTTAAGGACAAATTATAAGATGCTTTCACTGTAATACTTGGAAATTAATATTTAAATTATTATGCTACATTCCTAGGAGCAATAGTTAAATATAATTCTGCGCAAGGTGATATGTATAATTATAAATGATTTATAGTCATTACTAAAAAAAGATGCTACATTAACATGCATCTTTCCACAACGACCTATCGTGGCATACCCTTGAAAACAGAAAGAAAGTTAACATTTTCTCAAATTTTCAAGTTAGATTAAGAGGGATATTTATCAAGCCGTCAACCGAAAATATGCTGGAATTTCGCAGCGTGATTGTGGCGAGCCTGATTTGCCACATTTATCAAAGCCTACAGACCGGCAAAAGTTGAAATTTGTGACGTAACATACGATCCGCCGGTCTCAATCCAACACAGATCGATGCTTACGTCATAACAGATGTTCTGAATACAAGTTTGTCACTATCTTACACCTTTTGCTAGTTAACAAATATCTAACAGGTTCGCTCGCCACTATTCCTGCCCAGCGTACCTGGTTTTCAATCCACCACCTTGGAGACCGCGGATGCCATAGGAATTAATGGGAGTATGAAAGCAGCGAAAGCTTATGTTCGCTGCTGCCAGATATCCCATTGATTTCTATGGTAGAAAACAAATTACGTTTACACCTAACACCCTAACATAAGCCCAGAGTCTAAACACCTCTAATCTGCTGCCCGACATCGCCACAACCTGAATAAAGTTATTAACCCCTATTCCGCCGCTCCCGGACCCCGCAGCCACCTACATAATGTTATTAACCCCTATTCCGCAGCTCCCGAACCCCTCCGCAACTAAATAAAAGTATTAACCCCTATTCTGCCGCTCCTGTACCTCTCCACAACTAAATAAATGTATTAACCCCTAAACCCCTGGCCTCCCACATCACTACCTAAACCGCCAGCCCCACACATCGCCATAAACTAAATTAAGCTATTAACCCCTAAACCTAACAACCCGCTAACTTTATATTATAATTACCTCATCTCTATCTTATAATAAATTGAAACTTACCTTTAGAATTAAAATAAACTATATTAAACTACTAATTAACCTACCCTAACTATTATACTAAAATTACATTAAACTATATTAAACTACTAATTAACCTACCCTAACTATTATACTAAAATTACATTAAACTATATTAAACTATTAATTAACCTACCCTATTATACTAAAATTACATTAACATAACAACTAAATTAACTATATAACATATTTAAAAACCTAACCCTACTCAAGTTATTTAAATCTACTATAAAGAATTACTAAGTTACAAAAAATAACAACTGTTACAAAATAAAAAACACTAAGTTACACGAAATAAAAAAGAAATTATCAAATATTTAAACTAATTACTCCTAATCTAATAGCCCTATCAAAATAAAAAAAGCCCCCCCCCCCAAATAAAAAACCCTAGCCTACAATAAACTGCCAATGGCCCTTAAAAGGGCCTTTTGCAGGGCATTGCCCCAAAGAAATCAGCTCTTTTACCTGTAAAATAAAATACAAACACCACCCCAACAGTAAAACCCACCACCCACACAACCAACCCCCCCAAATAAAAACCTATCTAAAAAACCTAAGCTCCCCATTGCCCTGAAAAGGGCATTTGTATGGGCATTGCCCTTAAAAGGGCATTTAGCTCTTTTTCAGCCCAAAGTCCCTAACCTAAAATTAAAACCCACCCAATAAACCCTTAAAAAAAAACCTAACACTAACCCCTGAAGATCCACTTACAGTTTTTGAAGACCGGACATCCATCCTCATCCAAGCGGCAGAAGTCCTCAGCGAAGCTGGCAGAAGTCTTCATCCAAGTGGGCAGAAGTCTTCATCCAGACGGCATCTTCTATCTTCATCCATCCGACGTGGAGCGGGTCCATCTTCAAGACATCCGGTGCGGAGCATCCTCTTCTTACGACGACTCTTGCAGAATGAAGTTTCCCTTTAAATGTCATCATCCAAGATGGAGTCCCTTACTTTTATTTAGTTGCGGAGGGGTTCGGAAGGTAAGTTTAAATTTATTATAAGATAGGGATGAGTTAATATTTAATGTAAAGTTAGCGGGTTGTTAGGTTTAGGGGTTAATAGCTTAATTTAGTTTATGGCGATGTGGGGGGCTGGTGGTTTAGGGGTTAATATGTTTAGTTAGTGGTAGTGATGTGGGAGGCCAGGGGTTTAGGGGTTAATACATTTGTTTAGTTGCGGAGGGGTCTGGGAGCAGGGGGATAGGGGTTAATAACTTTATTAGAGTTGCGGTGGGCTCCGGGAGCAGCGGGATGGGGGTTAATAACTTTATTTATTTGCATCGGGGTCCGGGAGCGGCGGGATAGGGGATAAACATTTAAGTATAGTGGCGGTGTTTAGTGACAGGCTATAAATAAAGTTGGGAAAAAGCCGAATAGCAGCGAGATCAATGACTGTTAGTTAACAACAGTCTGCTGCTCATCACCCTGTACTTGGTGCGCGGCTTTTTGACAACTTTTTTATAAATATGGGCAGCGTATTTAGGTCTGTGGCCGCAATGTTAAGCGATGTTAGGCGAGCATATTGGTGTCGGCGAATGCAGCATAGTTGACGGCTTGATAGATAGGCCTCTAACAGTTAATTGGGGCATTATGTAGCCCTTTAATTGCTACAAAAGGCCACATAAATGTCACAATGGTTAGAAATTTGTTAAAGGGTCATTAAATACCTTATAAAAAAAAAAAGAGCAAAAGGGTTTTTTTATCTCGGGCGGAAATTAAATGCGTTTGCTTAAGTGTAATTTAATTTAACTTGCGCCAGTATAGCGCGACTTCAGAGCTCTGGTCAATTGTTACACTTGACTAAAAAGTTGCACACAAAAAAACCCATCAAAAATATAGTTAAAAGTATTCATAATAACCCTATCTAAAAAAAATTGCAATCAAAAGTTATGAAGGCTTAAAGATATGAGGTCTCAAGTGTCAGAAAAAAAAGCCATGCAAAGTGCTTTAACATAGAGATACATACAGGACCTTTTTAGCAGGAGCACCCGACTGATTTTACTGACCACTCGGCTAAAATTTTAGCCAGTATTAAGAATGTTAAATTTGTATTACACAAATTATCATAAAATGATTATTATTATTATTAAATTATGCAATTAAGCTTTAGATAGCTGAAAATGACATCATATTAGAAAATATTTCACTGCCACCAGGCTTGCAACATTTTCTGTGGAGAACACTGGTATTTATAGGTGTAACATAGTAACATAGTAGATAAGGTTGAAAAAAGACTGAAGTCCATCGAGTTCAACCTATACAAATCTAAAATACTTACAAAAAGCTCCAGTTAAGCTTAAATAACCCCATTAAAATGTGACCCATTTAATACTAGCAATCATATCCATGAATTTTGTTTATATACAGAAATTTATCCAGACTATTTTTAAATGTATCTATGGTATTGGCATTCACTACCTCCTTTGGTAATGAGTTCCACAATTTTATTGCTCTTACAGTGAAAAAACGTTTCCGTTGCAGGAGATTAAATCTCCTTTCCTCCAACCTTAAATTATGACCTCTTGTCAGAACCAATTTTCTTGGAATAAAAAGAGCTTCTGCCATCTCTGTATATGGGCCTTGAATATATTTATATAAAGTAATCATGTCACCTCTCAAGCGCCTTTTTTCTAAAGAGAACAGACCCAGTTTGGCTAGCCTCTCCTCATAGGTTAATTTCTCCAATCCCCTTATTAGCTTTGTGGCCCTTCTCTGAACTTTTTCTAGTTCTGCAATATCTTTTTTAGCAATCGGTCCCCAGAACTGCACTCCAAACTCAAGGTGAGGTCTTACCAGGGCTTTATATAATGACAGAATTATGGTTTCCTCCCTTGAATCAATGCCTCTTTTAATACATGCTAGTATCTTATTAGCCTTTGAAGCCGCTGCCCTGCATTGTGCACTCATTTTTAGCTTGTTATCTATTACTACTCCCAAATCCCTTTCCTCCTGTGTTTGGCTAAGTCTTGTCCCATTTAAAAAATACATAGCCTGCTTATTTTTACTTCCAAAATGTAGAACCTTACATTTTTCCGTATTAAATCTCATTTTCCATTCACTTGCCCATAGTTCTAATTTTCGCAAATCCCTTTGCAAAGAGAGTTCATCCTGCTCTGACCTAATGACCTTACTTAACTTAGTATCATCTGCAAAAATAGAGATGTCGCTATTTAATCCTTGCTCCAAGTCATTTATAAAAATATTAAAAAGAACAGGGCCCAGTACTGATCCCTGGGGGACGCCACTGATTACCTTTGTCCAATCTGAGTATGATCCATTTACTGCTACTCGTTGCTCCCTATCTTTTATCCAGTTATTTATCCATGAGCTAACATTTTCAGCTATTCCCAGTCCCTTAATTTTGTGCATTAATCTCTCATGTGGCACTGTATCGAATGCCTTTGCAAAATCTAAGTATATCACATCAACTGATTCCCCTTTATCTATATTTTTACTTACTTCCTCGTAGAATCTAATTAGATTAGTTTGACATGATCTATTTCTCCTAAAGCCATGCTGATTAGAACTCATAATCTTGTTTACACGAATATGCTCATCAATATAATCCCTTATAATCCCTTCAAATATCTTCCCCACTATTGATGTCAGACTAACTGGTCTATAGCTTCCTGGATCATCCCTGCTTCCCTTTTTGAAGAGTGGCACCACATCAGCTTTACGCCAATCCTGGGGTACCATGCCTGAGGATAATGAGTCTTGAAAAATTAAGAGTAAAGGTTTGTCTATAACAGTGCTAAGTTCACTTAACACCCTTGGGTGTATTCCATCTGGGCCTGGAGTTTTATTTACCTTAATATTTTTTAGTTTTTTCCTGATATCCTCTAAACAAAACCCAGTTAGTGGTATGGACTGGCATGTTCTATTCTGTTCCAAAGTATCATTCAATGGTTCCTCTCTTGTGTATACTGAAGAAAAAAACTGGTTTAGTACCTCAGCCTTTTCCCTGTCATTATTTATCATGCTACCCTCCACACATTTTAATGTACCTATATTATCCTTCTTAGATTTTTTGCTATTTATGTACTTAAAGAACCTTTTAGGGTTAGACTTAGAATCCTTGGCAATTAATTTTTCATTTTCAATTTTGGCTAATTTGATTGCTTTTTTGCATGCTTTGTTACATTCCTTATAAATATTGTATGCTGAGTCTGTGCTATTTTCTTTTAATAATTTAAATGCCCTACGTTTTTTCCTAATTTCTTTTAACACATTTTTATTTAGCCATAACGGCTTATTTTTTTTATTTTTATTTTTATAACCATATGGTATGTATTGATATGTATATTTATTTAACAAATTTTTAAATATTATCCATTTATCCTCTGTATTTTTATTAGAAAATACATTGTCCCAATTTATATTATTTAATGATTCCCTTAAATCGTTGAATTTTGCTTTCTTGAAATTAAAAGTCTTAGTTAAGCCTTTAAAACACTGCATATGAAAAGAGATTTCAAATGTGACCATGTTATGATCACTGTTACCCAAATGTTCTTTAACTTCTATGTTTGATATTCTATCTGTATTGTTTGATAGCACTAAATCCAATATAGCTTTACTCCTAGTTGGCTCCTCTATTAATTGTGACAAGAAGTTATCCCTGAGAACATTTAAAAATCTATCCCCCTTAGCTGAATTACTAGTTTCATTGGCCCAGTTTATATCAGGGTAGTTAAAATCTCCCATAATTACAGCACTGTTATTAGCAGCCTTACCTATTTGGATAAGTAGTTGAGTTTCCTCTGGGTCACTAATGTTGGGAGGCTTGTAGCATGTTCCTAGTAATATTTTTTTAGGATTTTTCCCCCCACTCTTTATTTCAACCCACAGGGTCTCTACATTGTCACTTGTATCATAAATATCTTCCCTTATTGTAGGTTTAAGGTCAGGTTTAATATACATGCAGATTCCTCCACCCCTTTTATTATTCCTGTCCCTCCTAAATAATGTATACCCCTCTAAGTTAACTGCCCAGTCATGTGAATCATCCCACCAAGTTTCAGTTATACTGATAACATCATAGTCCTCTTCTGCAACTAAGAGCGTCAGCTCCCCCATTTTACCTGTCATGCTTCTTGCATTTGTTGTCATACATTTAATTTTCATGTGCTTTCTGCTGCTACTTGGTGTACTTTCCTCTATACTTTCTAATGTGACATTTCTTAAGTCATCCCTTCCTTGAGATATTAATGGAGTGACATATTCAGACACTGATCTCTCTGTTCTATTTTGTTCAAATTGACCCTCCCCCCCTTTGCCTAGTTTAAAAAGTTCTCTAAACGTGCTACCATCCTTTCCCCCAACACACCTGCACCCATGTCATTCAGGTGCAATCCATCCTTACTGTACAATTTGTACCCTAGTGAAAAATCAGCCCAGTGTTCTAAAAAGTCAAACCCCTCATTTTTACACCATGTTTTTAGCCATGAATTAACAGACCTTAGCTCCTTCTGCCTTACTGAGTTAACACACGGCACTGGTAATATCTCAGAAAATATTACTTTGGATGTCCTTGCTTTAAGCTTGCTACCTAACTCCCTGAAGTCATTTTTTAGGACTCCATCTCCCACTGATTTCTTCATTAGTACCAATATGCACCATGACTGCAGGATCAGACCCGCATCCCTCTAACAATCTATCAATACGCTCCACAATATGCCTAACACGAGCCCCTGGAAGACAGCAAACTGTTCTATGTAAAGGGTCTGGATGACAAATTACCCTATCAACCTTCCTTATAATAGAGTCTCCTACCACCAACATCTGCCTCTGGCCCTGACTTGTATGCCCCTCTTCCATGACTGAAGGACTGCCCACCATAGTATGCTCCTCTTCCACAGCTAAAGGACTGTTCACTATACTAGGCAACACGGCCCTCTCTGACACTGCCACCCCTGAACTGATATCCCCAACATCTTCACTTAATCTTGCAAATCTATTGGGGTGTACCAGCCCAGAACTGGCCTGTCTCTTCCGCTTACTTCGCCCTCTAACTGTGACCCAGCTACATCCTGGAGTCTCCTCATCTGAATCCTCCCCATTCCCACTGCTGGAACCATTAACAACCAGCTCAGTCCTATCCATTTCCCTTTCAAGTGTCTGAATTTCATGTAGTGTTGCAATTCGTTCCTCCAGATCCCCAATACGAGTTTCTAAAGAGACAATATGCTCGCACTTGCCACAAACATATAATCCCAGAAGCGGCTGCTCCAGTGATGCAAACATGTGGCAAGCTGTACACTGAATGAGATTCTCACACATTCTTAATAAAAGGTTTAACTTAAAAGTATAAAATAAATATATTTCCCCTTGGTTACCCCAAAACCTTGATTGCCTAACTACCTTGGTTAGCTAACTATTATACTTAAACAGACAATGTTACTTTAACAGAGAATCAATACAGCAAGCCTAAAAGAGCAAGCTCACAGAGTAAATGTGCTAAATTTATAGGCTTCCAAGGCCCAAACAGGTGAAAATAATCCCACCCCTAATTACCCACACAGACAGAAAAACAAAAAAAATAAAAAATGGAATGCTAGAAATAAAGTTATTTAGTTATTTCCTTTTTTTAAAATAAAAATGCAACCCTTGCAAAGCAAATAATTTAGAAAATAGCTTGGTTAGCTATAATACTTAGACAATGTTACTTTAACAGAGAATCAATACAGCAAGCCTAAAAGAGCAAGCTCACAGAGTAAATGTGCTAAATTTATAGGCTTCCAAGGCCCAAACAGGTGAAAATAATCCCACCCCTAATTACCCACACAGACAGAAAAACAAAAAAAATAAAAAATGGAATGCTAGAAATAAAGTTATTTAGTTATTTCCTTTTTTTAAAATAAAAATGCAACCCTTGCAAAGCAAATAATTTAGAAAATAGCTTGGTTAGCTATAATACTTAGACAATGTTACTTTAACAGAGAATCAATACAGCAAGCCTAAAAGAGCAAGCTCACAGAGTAAATGTGCTAAATTTATAGGCTTCCAAGGCCCAAACAGGTGAAAATAATCCCACCCCTAATTACCCACACAGACAGAAAAACAAAAAAAATAAAAAATGGAATGCTAGAAATAAAGTTATTTAGTTATTTCCTTTTTTTAAAATAAAAATGCAACCCTTGCAAAGCAAATAATTTAGAAAATAGCTTGGTTAGCTATAATACTTAGACAATGTTACTTTAACAGAGAATCAATACAGCAAGCCTAAAAGAGCAAGCTCACAGAGTAAATGTGCTAAATTTATAGGCTTCCAAGGCCCAAACAGGTGAAAATAATCCCACCCCTAATTACCCACACAGACAGAAAAACAAAAAAAATAAAAAATGGAATGCTAGAAATAAAGTTATTTAGTTATTTCCTTTTTTTAAAATAAAAATGCAACCCTTGCAAAGCAAATAATTTAGAAAATAGCTTGGTTAGCTATAATACTTAGACAATGTTACTTTAACAGAGAATCAATACAGCAAGCCTAAAAGAGCAAGCTCACAGAGTAAATGTGCTAAATTTATAGGCTTCCAAGGCCCAAACAGGTGAAAATAATCCCACCCCTAATTACCCACACAGACAGAAAAACAAAAAAAATAAAAAATGGAATGCTAGAAATAAAGTTATTTAGTTATTTCCTTTTTTTAAAATAAAAATGCAACCCTTGCAAAGCAAATAATTTAGAAAATAGCTTGGTTAGCTATAATACTTAGACAATGTTACTTTAACAGAGAATCAATACAGCAAGCCTAAAAGAGCAAGCTCACAGAGTAAATGTGCTAAATTTATAGGCTTCCAAGGCCCAAACAGGTGAAAATAATCCCACCCCTAATTACCCACACAGACAGAAAAACAAAAAAAATAAAAAATGGAATGCTAGAAATAAAGTTATTTAGTTATTTCCTTTTTTTAAAATAAAAATGCAACCCTTGCAAAGCAAATAATTTAGAAAATAGCTTGGTTAGCTATAATACTTAGACAATGTTACTTTAACAGAGAATCAATACAGCAAGCCTAAAAGAGCAAGCTCACAGAGTAAATGTGCTAAATTTATAGGCTTCCAAGGCCCAAACAGGTGAAAATAATCCCACCCCTAATTACCCACACAGACAGAAAAAAAAATAAAAAAAAATGGAATGCTAGAAATAAAGTTATTTAGTTATTTCCTTTTTTTAAAATAAAAATGCAACCCTTGCAAAGCAAATAATTTAGAAAATAGCTTGGTTAGCTATTATACTTAGACAATGTTACTTTAACAGAGAATCAATACAGCAAGCTCACAGAGTAAATGTGCTAAATTTATAGGCTTCCAAGGCCCAAACAGGTGAAAATAATCCCACCCCTAATTACCCACACAGACAGAAAAACAAAAAAAATAAAAAATGGAATGCTAGAAATAAAGTTATTTAGTTATTTCCTTTTTTTAAAATAAAAATGCAACCCTTGCAAAGCAAATAATTTAGAAAATAGCTTGGTTAGCTATAATACTTAGACAATGTTACTTTAACAGAGAATCAATACAGCAAGCCTAAAAGAGCCATATGTATTTACAGACATATATACACATATAAACACAAAAATACATATGTACACATATATAGACACAGACATATATATGTGAATTGGAGCTCTTTGCAGTAAAGTAGTTGAAAACATGTAAAATCATATTTATGCAATATTCATATTTAATAAAGTGTTTAGCTATGTATTTACTGTACGGGATCATTCAGTACTAGCAAATCTCATAGATCTGCGAGATTTGCTAGTACTGAATGATCCCATGCATTGTTATGCAAGACAAAGTTGGCTACCCAAGGGTAAGCCGGGATGTTATAGGTGTGGCAACTGTGTGACATGCAATAGCCTCATCATTGGGAATTCATTCCAACACCCGCACACCAACAAGTGGTTTAAGATTAACCACAGGCTCACATGTACGTCTGACTTTGTCATTTACGCCATTATCTGCCTGTGCTCCATGTATTATATTGGAAAGACGGTGACATCCTTCAGGGAAAGATTTGCTAACCATAAGCCTGCTATACGGCAGGCTCTTGACAAAAGACGTTCGGACCAGCCGGTGGCATGTCATTTTCTCAATGTTGGACACTCAATTGCATCACTTCGCACCATCCTGATTGATCATGTACCCCTCTCTAACAGGGGGGTGACAGAGGACAGAGACTACTACAACTGGAAGCACATTGGATATTCAACCTTGACACGGTTACCCCCAGTGGACTAAACACAAACATTGACTTTGGCTGCTGCTATAAGACCAGATGGAGATTTTCATCCGTGTCTGTTTGTTATATGATGTATCTTTTCTAACTCCCCTGCTAATAATGTGGCCGGTATTGGTCCCTTAGCATAGTTGATATGTATTATGTTATACACACTATGTTCTTGCATCTATCGTTTGTTGATATGCTGGGGTTAGATCAATCTTTGTGGGTCTGTCACCTTGATACCTATGAGTATAGAGGGTGCTACCCGCACTTCTAGATTTATATTATGTTGAATTAAGCCCCTGTAACTATGTTCTCTTTATTTACACTTTAATTGTTTTGGGTGTTTATGGCTGCTGTCATATTGGCCCCTGTCAGTATTCGCCGCTTGTGGTACCGCCCACATTTCACGTGTGTGCTTGCTTTACACAGTAATGAGCTTGACTCATTTGTCTATGCATGACAAGCTAGGGGTTGAGCCGGCTGATCCGTTCCCAGGTGTTGTGTCTTGTCTCTACAGCTGTTTGCAGTTGCTCGTTACTTGTGGGTGTATACCGCTCGGGCGTCCTGATTTGCTATGACTTAAGGGAGGTTGGTATTTAAAGGTGGAGGGTAGCAGTATGTGTTATGTCTGTCCTGGCTTATGTTTACCATTGACAAAAGCCCATGTGAGGGCTGAAACGTTTGGTTATTTACACATTAAACGGATTATATATTCCTGCTGTGCCTGCCTTGTGAAGTTTTTGCTGGATACGGAACCCATCCTTTTGGATCCTTCACCACTTGCTATCGTTTGTATATTTAGCAGTGCACCAGGTTGTTGCTGTTCTGAGGAGTGCCGTTTCCACTACGCTCTTTGTCTATATATATATATATATATATATATATATATATATATATATATATATATATATATATATATGTATATATCTATACCTATATATATATATATATATATAGGTATACATATATATTTTACCAATAAAACATCATATAAATATGTATTTAATAAATATAATCTATTCTGCATTGTGAAGAACATTGGAATGTGAAATATTAAAATTTAATGTCGGGTTAGTGCACTTGAGAAAACGCAATTGGGTTGACTTGTTAGGTGTTCGTTTTTTCACCCACTTTTCGTGCTCCATTGAAGTCTATGAGGGACGTTTTTCTGCAAGCGATATTGTGTTTTTGCAAGCATTTTCAAATGTGCTGATATTAAAAGTTGTAAAAGTTGAGCAAAATCATGATTGCGCTAGCGCAATCGATATTTACACTTCAGTTCTTACTGCGATCTCAGAGCTGTGGTTAACTGTTTACCGAAACAAAAATGTTGTACAAAACACATCAAAAATACATTACAAAGTACAGTTACACTGATAATAACACTATCTAATAAAAAGTATTACAAAAAAATATAAATATATATTTGTTTAAAAACCCATCAGATATATGTAGAAATATTTAATTATGAATAAATAGAACATATTTAGTTATGTTAAGAAAATTGGAATATGAAAAATTTCATGTTGGGTTAGCGCAATTGCAAAAAAATGTTTGCGTAAGAGAGTTGGTGTTAGGTTTTTTTCTACTTTTTTTTTCTTTATTGACTTTTATGGGGGAATATGTGAACGCACACGCAATATTGGATATTCAGATTTTTGCGCTAGTCGGGTTACTGCTTGCGCAATATAATTTTTTCAACTTGTAATACAAGCACAACCCGACTAGTGCAAAAAGATAAACGCTGGCAATCGCTTTTTACAACGCCACTTGTAATCTAGCCCATTATATTTAGAAATTAACTTAAAGGGATACTAAACCCAAATTTTTTCTTCCATGATTCAGATAGATCATGCAATTTTAAGCAACTTTCTAATTTACTCCTACTATCAATGTTTCTTTGTTCTTGCTCTTGCTATCTTTATTTAAAAAGCAGGAATTGAAAGGTTATGAGCCAGCCCATTTTAGGTTCAGAACTCTGGATAGCGCTTGCATATTGGTGGCTACATTTATCAAATCAATAAGTAAGCATAACCCAGGTTCTGAAGCAAAAATGGGCCGGCCCTTAAGCTTTACATTTCTGCTTTTTAAATAAAGATAGCAAAAGAACCAATAAAATTTGATAATAGGAGTAAATTAGAAAGTTGCTTTAAACTGCATGCTCTATCTGAATCACGAAAGAAAACATTTGGGTTTAGTATCCCTTTAAGTTAATTTCTAAATATAAAAATTGGGTTTAGTTTCCCTTTAACTGTATAAGAATGGATGAGCAACAAATTTATAACTAAAAGATTCAATATATGTAACGTTTATTGTACTGGTTTTGATGAGTCTGTTTATTTGTCATTGATACGATAATCACATTGCCCCAAAAAAATCAGCTCTTTTACCTGTAAAATAAAATACAAACACCCCCCAACAGTAAAACCCACCACCCACACAACCAACCCCCCCCCAAAAAAACCTATCTAAAAAACCTAAGCTCCCCATTGCCCTGAAAAGGGCATTTGTATGGGCATTGCCCTTAAAAGGGCATTTAGCTCTTTTTCAGCCCAAAGTCCCTAGCCTAAAATTAAAACCCACCCAATAAACCCTTAAAAAAACCTAACACTAACCCCCGAAGATCCACTTACAGTTTTTGAAGACCAGACATCCATCCTCATCCAAGCGGCAGAAGTCCTCAGTGAATCTGGCAGAAGTCTTCATCCAAGTGGGCAGAAGTCTACATCCAGACGGCATCTTCTATCTTCATCCATCCGGCTTGGAGCGGGTCCATCTTCAAGACATCCGGTGCAGAGCATCCTCTTCTTACGACGACTCTTGCAGAATGAAGTGTCCCTTTAAATGTCATCTTCCAAGATGGAGTCCCTTACATTCCAATTGGCTGATTGAATTCTATCAGCCAATAGGAATTAAGGTGGAAAAAATCCTATTGGCTGTTGCAATCAGCCAATAGGATTGAACTTTCATCCTATTTTCTACTCCAATCAGCCAATAGGATTGAGCTCACATTCTATTGTCTATTCCAATCGGCCAATAGAATGCAAGCTCAATCCTATTGGCTGATTGGATCAACTAATAGGATGAAAGCTCAATCCTATTGGCTGATTGCAACAGCCAATAGGATTTTTTCCACCTTAATTCCTATTGGTTGATAGAATTAAGGTGGAAAAAGGTCCGGGTGTGGCAGAATAGGGGTTAATACTTTTATTTAGTTGCGGAGGGGTTTGGGAGGTAAGTTTAAATTTTTTATAAGATAGGGATGAGTTAATATTTAATGTAAAGTTAGCGGGTTGTTAGGTTTAGGGGTTAATAGCTTAATTTAGTTTATGGCGATGTGGGGGGCTGGTGGTTTAGGGGTTAATATGTTTAGTTAGTGGTAGTGATGTGGGAGGCCAGGGGTTTAGGGGTTAATACATTTGTTTAGTTGCGGAGGGGTCTGGGAGCAGGGGGATAGGGGTTAATAACTTTATTAGAGTTGCGGTGGGCTCCGGGAGCAGCGGGATGGGGGTTAATAACTTTATTTATTTGCATCGGGGTCCGGGAGCGGCGGGATAGGGGTTAAACATTTAAGTATAGTGGCGGTGTTTAGTGACAGGCTATAAATAAAGTTGGGGAAAAGCCGAATAGCAGCGAGATCGATGACTGTTAGTTAACAACAGTCTGCTGCTCATCACCCTGTACTTGGTGCGCGGCTTTTTGACAACTTTTTTATAAATATGGGCAGCGTATTTAGGTCTGTGGCCGCAATGTTAAGCGATGTTAGGCGAGCATATTGGTGTCGGCGAATGCAGCATAGTTGACGGCTTGATAGATAGGCCTCTAACAGTTAATTGGGGCATTATGTAGCCCTTTAATTGCTACAAAAGGCCACATAAATGTCACTAGGGTAGCAATTTGTTAAAGGGACATTAAATACCTTAAAAGAAAAAAAGAGCAAAAGGGTTTTTTATCTCGGGCGGAAATTAAATGCGTTTGCTTAAGTGTAATTTAATTTAACTTGCGTCAGGATAGAGCGACTTCAGAGCTCTGGTCAATTGTTACACTTGACTAAAAAGTTGCACACAAAAAAACCCCATCAAAAATATATTTAAAAGTATTCATAATAACCCTATCTAAAAAAAATTGCAATCAAAAGTTATGAAGGCTTAAAGATATGAGGTCTCAAGTGTCAGAAAAAAAAGCCATGCAAAGTGCTTTAACATAGAGATACATACAGGACCTTTTTAGCGGGAGCACCCGACTGATTTTACTGACCACTCGGCTAAAATTTTAGCCAGTATTAAGAATGTTAAATTTGTATTACACAAATTATCATAAAATGATTATTATTATTATCAAATTATGCAATTAAGCTTTAGATAGCTGAAAATGACATAATATTAGAAAATATTTCACTGCCACCAGGCTTGCAACATTTGGGTGTATATATGTATTTACAGACATATATACACATATAAACACAAAAATACATATGTACACATATATAGACACAGACATATATATGTGAATTGGAGCTCTTTGCAGTAAAGTAGTTGAAAGCATGTAAAATCATATTTATGCAATATTCATATTTAATAAAGTGTTTAGCTATGTATTTACTGTTCGGGAACATTCAGTACTAGCAAATCTCATAGATCTGCGAGATTTGCTAGTACTGAATGATCCCGTGCATTGTTATGCAAGACAAAGTTGGCTACCCAAGGGTAAGCCGGGATGTTATAGGTGTGGCAACTGTGTGACATGCAATAGCCTCATCATTGGGAATTCATTCCAACACCAGCAGACCAACAAGCGGTTTAAGATTAAACACAGGCTCACATGTACGTCTGACTTTGTCATTTACGCCATTATCTGCCTGTGCTCCATGTATTATATTGGAAAGACGGTGACATCCTTCAGGGAAAGATTTGCTAACCATAAGCCTGCTATACGGCAGGCTCTTGACAAAAGACGTTCGGACCAGCCGGTGGCATGTCATTTTCTCAATGCTGGACACTCAATTGCATCACTTCGCACCATCCTGATTGATCATGTACCCCTCTCTAACAGGGGGGTGACAGAGGACAGAGACTACTACAACTGGAAGCACGTTAATATTCAACCTTGACATGGTTACCCCCCATGGACTAAACACAAACATTGACTTTGACTGCTGCTATAAGACCAGATGGAGATTTTCATCCGTGTCTGTTTGTTATATGATGTATCTTTTCTAACTCCCCTGCTAATAACGTGGCCGGTATTGGTCCCTTAGCATAGTTGATATGTATTATGTTATACACACTATGTTCTTGCATCTATCGTTTGTTGATATGCTGGGGTTAGATCAATCTTTGTGGGTCTGTCACCTTGATACCTATGAGTATAGAGGGTGCTACCCGCACTTCTAGATTTATATTATGTTGAATTAAGCCCCTGTAACTATGTTCTCTTTATTTACACTTTAATTGTTTTGGGTTTTTATGGCTGCTGTCATATTGGCCCCTGTCAGTATTCGCCGCTTGTGGTACCGCCCACATTTCACGTGTGTGCTTGCTTTACACAGTAATGAGCTTGACTCATTTGTCTATGCATGACAAGCTAGGGGTTGAGCCGGCTGATCCGTTCCCAGGTGTTGTGTCTTGTCTCTACAGCTGTTTGCAGTTGCTCGTTACTTGTGGGTGTGTACCGCTCGGGCATCCTGATTTGCTATGACTTAAGGGAGGTTGGTATTTAAAGGTGGAGGGTAGCAGTATGTGTTATGTCTGTCCTGGCTTATGTTTACCATTGACAAAAGCCCATGTGAGGGCTGAAACGTTTGGTTATTTACACATTAAACGGATTATATATTCCTGCTGTGCCTGCCTTGTGAAGTTTTTGCTGGATACGGAACCCATCCGTTTGGATCCTTAACCACTTGCTATTGTTTGTTTATTTAGCAGTGCACCAGGTTGTTGCTGTTCTGAGGAGTGCCGTTTCCACTACGCTCTTTGTCTATATATATATATATATATATATATATATATATATATATATATATATATATATATATATATATATATATATATATATATATATATATATATACCTATATATATATATAGGTATACATATATATTTTACCAATAAAACATCATATAAATATGTATTTAAGAATAAATATAATCTATTCTGCATTGTGAAGAACATTGGAATGTGAAATATTAAAATTTAATGTCGGGTTAGCGCACTTGAGAAAACGCAATTGGGTTGACTTGTTAGGTGTTCGTTTTTTCACCCACTTTTCTTGCTCCATTGAAGTCTATGAGGG